>NW_026775575.1:37156802-37624302 GCF_030987335.1 Cornus florida
CGACTTAGCTGTTTATAATAATTGGGTTTAAACAAAAGACATATTACATAATTCATGATTTTGACATGTAAAGTTAAACGGGTCACACATGTCGAACCCCTCAATTATAACTCGGTACGATTAAATAAAAAAGTTAATTTCAACTCGTTTATGACCAGAATTCGTTTAAAATCAATCCAAACCCATTTATACAATATCGTGTTGAAATAAGCGTAATTATCTGAAAAGTTTAAATATAAAAAACAAAAGAAAAGACATTTACATTATTAACCTGCTAAACCCTAAACCCAAAGGCTGAATTCGAACTTCGACGCCTCACTTCTGTCTCCTACCTTCAAAACCCTAGATCGACATTTCCATACCCGATGAAGAACGGCGACGACGATTCATTGATGCCAATGGCAATGGCAATTGCAACAGTCGAAAAAACCGTCTATCTTCGCGCGCGTCGCACTGGACGCTCCAAAGACGACATAAATTGGTACGAAATAAAATTTTCAAACAAGGACGACAACGACAACTACCACACTTGCACTTGGAAGGAAAGAAGAAGGAAGACCACGTAGATCAATCCGATCGGCCTGACTAGGTATGAGAGTACACGGTCGAGCCACTACGGTGGTTATGGGCTCCACTGTATACAGATTCGGTCATTGTTGCTCCGTTAGGTCTAAGGACGCAAACAATTTCTGTGGCAACATCTCCTCGCTCGGCAAGTGGAAGATTCTTACTTGTTCGGCCATGGACGTTCCACGGTCGTACATTGAGGCCGTAACTGTTGATGGTAAGATTTACATCCTTACCGTATTGAATAAAGAAGGAGACGGCGTTGGATATCCCATCTGGGAGGTTTTCAACCCAAGCAATAATACAATGAAATTCATGGCTCAACCTTCGCCGCTGTGTCTTCCGAAACGCGGGTGGTTTGCAGTTTGTGACGATGATTCTAAAAGGATTACATTGGGCTCGATCTATTCTAGTTTCCTTGTTGCCTGTGATGTGAGATTAGATTCTTGGGAAACACTATATTCAGAGGTTGAGATTTTAGAAGATGATCTCTGTAGAAGCCGAGCTATATTGTTTGAAAATACTTTGTACTGGATTTGGGTTAGTGTTTGGGGAGGTGGAGGCTTACTTGCATATGATTTGGATCACAAAATGTATGCCCGAGGATATATTGAAGGTTTGAGTCCTGCGTTTTATGATATCAGCAATGGTCAACCGCTATTTCTTCATTTTCGTGGTGATTTGTTCTACTTGATTTGGCATGAATTGGGTACCGCCGGAGATGGCAATGGAAATGGTATTGAAATAAGTTCAATTTTTAATGTGGTGAAAATGTGAGTTTCTAAACGAGTTGACCAGGAGGAACAGAGAATCAACCTGAAAGGTTATGCTCTCTCCACCGAAGCTTATCTAGCTGACAGCTTACTATCTCCTGATATGGATTATGTCGTGGGGTAAGTAATTCTCTGACTTTTTACTTTTCCACCTTTTTTTATAGCCCTTGCTAATGCTGTTTTGATAATTTCTTTTTGGTGTTTTAAAGATGATCTTTTATATGTAGTAGTAAATCTGTTTCAGATAGCTGTTTTCTAAAAACTTTGTTAAGAAAAGGCTTGTTTTCATAGAATTGTTGAAAATAGTTTTCTATTTGATGAGTTATTGAGAATTCCCTTTTTGATTGACAAATCAAGCAAACCTAAAATTTTGATAATTGTAAATGTTTCTGGTACTCCTTTATTTTTTCGATTATGTTCTCAAACAATGGAAATATGCTTATATTTAATTTTATGATGTTCTCAGTGGTCCCTAACTTTTGTATTCATTGATATTTAGAAGTAATAAAGTATTTTTTCAGTCATTGGGTAAAAAATGTATGTTAGTTGTTAAAATTAAATTTAATGCCATGTATGTTCATTATGTCTTTTGGATTTATACATGTATTAAGTGTATGCATGTTTCAACTTACCAAAAAAACAAAAAAAGTGTATGCATGTTTCAAGTGTGTACATGTATCGTCTAAGAGGTTTGTAGTAGAACTCAATTCAATACAATACAGAAAAATATTTGTTTCTTCATTCCTTCTTCTTCTCTTCACATAGAAAACATATTGTTGGTTGAAACTACAGCCAACATAAGTGGTGTCAGAGCTTGATTCCAATCAAGAACAAACTCGGCGTGAAGCTTATTGACGGGAAAGCAAACCCCGAAGAAGATCGACGGTGATGGCGACTACAAACAAACAAAATCAAGGAGCCCAACAATCTGCACTTCCCATTTTTTATGGGGAAAATTATGATTTTTTGTATGTGAAGATGAAGACTATTTTTCTCTCATATGATCTAATGGGATTATGTTGAAGATGAGTATGATGAACTGGAGGATACGATAACTTTGACGAATGCCCAAAGACAACAATTGAAGGATCATAACCCCAGAAATGGGAGGAGCATTTTTGTGTTGAAATAAATGTATGCCTTAACAAAAGGGTGTAATTCAATTACGGTTGTCGCAAACTTGATATGAAATGTTAAGCATTAAATTTTAACTTTTTTTTTTTTTTGGTATTTGATAACTAGTTCATGAATTACAGAACTATAAGCATTTACGCGATGCTCTTATTTCCTTCTACACAATCCGTGAATCGTGATGCCATAATTTTTCCAAGGGATGGCCAAAATCTCTACATACATTAATATCTTTTTGTTTGCTTCTAGTATATGAGAAATGCTTTTGGTATGATGGAACTTGGGTTGTCAATCCATTCCTATTGTGGCCCACTGGGATTGGGCATATTGTTTTCCGTGTTTTCAGTTCTGACCAAAGCAAAAACAATAGTTTCATTTCTCCTTTTAATTTTTTTTGTGATACTAAATAAGACCGACCTCCCCTCCTACCTGCAATCTATGTTTGTGCTGCTGCGTCTTAACTTTTTCACTATTAATGTCATTGGTCCCTGTGTCCATTAGAGAAGTTGAGTATGAAATAATGTGGCATAGAAAGCAAAGATTCTGAGACTGGGAGCTGACTTGGGTCAAATTAGTTTAACTGCCAATTAACTCCTTATTCCATGAAATATGGATTGAAGTTTGTAACTTAAGATTTAATCCAATAATTATTTAAAAAGTTTAATGGGCATTGGCTGTATTTTCTTGGTGCTGGTTTTGAGGAAGGAAAACAAGCTATCATATACTTTGGATTTATAGTTATTTTTTCATTTATTGACGTTAGTAAATTTCTCTCTTTGTTTCATTTTATTCTTCAAGTTGTCTTAAAGCGATTTTGGGTCAAAACTACTACACAAAGATGTACGTATTCACACACAACTAATGTTCTCAGAATCTCAGGTAAGGTTAGGGGAGTCAAGTACTTTAATGTATGGCTCCTGGTCCACTGTCATGTAAGTCCTTGCTAGTGCACAACTTATGTCAGTTGATACTATATCAAAATATAATGTGATGTGCTTTTCATGGTTTATGTTTGAAGGGAATATATCCATATCATTGTTTTCCTATGATATGATATCATGTATCTGACTTGATATCACTCCCTAGTGGTCCGGAAACGAAGATTGAACTGTTATAATGGATGGGTCAAGGATAAATCTGTTAAATGCTTGGGTAGTCATTTTAGCATTTTGATATGTATGAAGTTAATCTGGAACTTATTCTCATTTCCTCTGAACCAGCATGATATTCAAGATTCAAATTGAACTAACTGTATGGGTCTTTATTTTCTTGCAGCAATGCCATCATTGAATTTTCATTCCCTACTTCTTTTCGACTATTTTTAATTATTTATGGTGAATGGCAAGACACTCATATACAAATGTTGATTGCCTTGTGTTTTCTGACGGTGCTTCTTTGATGGCCTCTGGAAAGTCCCCAAGTACTTCACACACACGGTCCATTGTTCACAAAGAAGTCACCTATTCCATCTTGCAGAAAGGTCAACCTGAAAACATGTCGGAACGTTCTACTTATCGGTACTCACCTTTGATTGCATTTCTTCTTATGCCAAATTCAATAACCCATCGCTCATGGGGAAAATTTCTCTTTTCTGCTTCAGATATAGTATTTCATGGTATGGATAGATTGTGTCTTTTCAAGAAACGCAAAAAAAAAAGTATTCTTTGCATGATTTTTAACTTTGTTTGATAGGTTGGTTGTTGAAGTGTTCCTGATTGATATGCACAGTAGGATCTGTTTACTGTTCTCATGCCATGTACACCTTTGTCTGGAGATTTCCCTTTTATTTTATTATCTTCAAACGTGAATGGAAAATTTGTTCTCGCTTCAGATTTTCTTTTGGGGTTGTTTATCCACACCATTCTGAAGCCACGAGGGGTGCCTAGAATCTATGCACCTTTTCTGTGATGGTATGGCTCTCAATCCATTTACATCCACCATTGAGTGTTCCAAGCTTTTTCTTTGATTCCCAATAATAAGACTGTACATAAACTGTTTGATTAAATGTCTCAGCTAAACTCTTGTTTCTAAGTATTTCAGCGAAGCACTCAGGAATGGCAGGAGCAGTACTATGTCAAAATAAAAGTAAGCCCTAACAAAACGGTGTAACTCAATATTGGGTGTTACCAACTTGATATGAAATGATAAGTGTTAAATTCTCGATTTTTTTTGCATTTAATAATTAGTTTGTGAATTACACAACTAGAGTCATCTCGGTGATGCTCTTTTTCCATTTTACACAATTCATGACACTGTAATTTATTTAACGGATGGCCAAAATCTCTAAATGCATTAATATCTTGTGTTTGATTCTAATGTCTGAGAAACTTCTTTTAGCTTTACTTTGCAGAGTAATCAAATTGGTACAGTTTGATTCTTTTGATAAACATGGTATCATTTGAAATCATTTTTTCTTTTCTTTTTTTGGTTAGGTAAGTACTTACACACATTTTACAAATTACGCACTACAGAGTCAAACTCCTCGCCTCCCCTTTGAGGGAAGAGAGGTTATACCATGGGCTTATGGCCCATTGGTTCATTTTTTTCCTCCCTTAGATGTTCATGTGCATGGTGGAACTTTGGTTGTCAATGCATCCTATTGTGGCCTACTGGAATGGGTCTTTTTGTTTTCCTTGTTTTCAGTTCTGACCAAGGCAATAACAATAGATCTTTTTCTCTTTTCTTGATTTTTTTGCGATACTTAATAAGACCGACCACCCCTCCTCCTATCTGCAATCTATGATTGTGCTGCTGTGTCATAACTTTTCTACTATTAAAGTCTCTAGTCCCTGTGCCCATTAGAGAATTTTAGTATCTGATATTGCGACATAGAAAGCAAAGATTCAGAAAGGGGATGGTGATTAGAGTCAAATTAGTATAATTGCCAATTAATTCCTTATAAGGTTATACCTTGAAATATGGATGAAAGTTTGTAACTTATGATTTAGTCCAATAATTATTTAAAAAGTTTAATGGGCATCGGCTGTATTTTCTTGGTGCTGTGAGGAAGGAAAACAAGCTATCACTGTATCATATACTTTTGATTTATAGTCTTCTTTTTTAAATTTTTTTCTTTTTTTATTATTACTATTTTTTTCACGTTAGTTGTTTATACAGCTCTAGTAAATTTCATCTTCTTTGTTATATTTTTCTTTTCAAGTTGTATTAATGCCATTTTGAGTCGACTCTAATAGCCAAAGATGCATATATTCATGCACAACTAATGTACTTCAGGCTAAGAGGCAGGGACACGGATACGACACGACACACACAACGACACGACAAATCCTAAAAAATTAGGACACGGATACGGCCAATAATATATATATATATATGATTTTTTACTTTAAGAAATTAAGAGTAATATTATTTTTTATCAACCTAATAATGAAAAAAAAATTGTGCCTTGCCGGGAATAAGAGAGAATGATAGAAAGAGTAAGAAAGAGAAGTAAACAAAGAAACAAAAAGGATTAGGGTTTTGTTAGAAAAAGAATTAGGGCTTAGTTACAAAAAACTCATAGAAGAGAAAAAGTTCATGGAAACAAGAGGGAAAAGGTAAAAGGGAGAAAAAAAGAATTTTGTTGTGAAAGGAAAAAAGAAGAAGAAGAAGAAGTATCTAGGGTTTGTGAAGAAGAAGAAAGAAAAAAAGGAGGATAAAGAATTAGAGAGAGAGAGAGAGAGAGAGAGAGAGAGAGAGCATCCACCGGAAGCTAAGCTTGGTTGGTGGGAGAATGAGAGAGTCAAAAATGGTCGTGCAAGAGTTTGAACATTTGAACTAAAATATAAGCATAAATATCTAATTGTTTAATATTAAATTGTTTTGGAAAACAACTACTTTTAAGTAATTATGTAATGACCCTCCTCATATTTACACTTCAACGTAGCTTTGTTTCTAAAACTTTCTTAAAATCCCCAAGTGCCTTACTTCTCAAAAAAAAAAAAAAGAAGTTCAGACACGTTTTTTGGCGTGTCCAACACGTATCAGGGCGTGTCTGTGTCTGACACGGATTCTTTGCCCTTTTAGGTGTGTCCGCGTTTCCTAGACTTTAAGTAAGGTTATGGGAGTCCAACCCTAACCTCTGGCTCCTGAGCCTCGGTTTTGTAAGTCCTTGCTAGTGCACAATTTATTTCAGTTGATACATTATCAAATTTTATTGTGATGTGCTTTTCATGGTCTATGTTTGAAGGGTATATATCCATATCGTCGTTTTCCTATGATATGATATCTGTCCCTTATGGTCTGGAATCAAAGATTGAGCTATCATAATCGATGGGTGAAGGCTAATTTTGTTGAATGATTGAGTAGTCATTTTAGCATTTTGATCTATATGAAGTTAATATGGAACTTTTCTCATTCCCTCTGAACCAGCATGATATTCAAGATGGAAATAGAACCAACCATATGGGTTCTTCTTTCTTTCTTTTTTTTTTTTCTTTTGTTTTTTTTTTGCAGCAATGGCATCAATGAATTTTCATTCCCTACTTTTCTCAGTAGTTCTTCGACTCTTTTTAATTCTTTATGGTGAATGGCAAGACACTCACATGGAGGTCAGATATACAGATGTTGATTACCTTGTGTTTTCTGATGCTGCTTCTTTGATGGCCTCTGGAAAGTTCCCGTACAAACGTTATACATATTGGTACTCACCTTTGATTGCATTTCTTCTTATGCCAAATTCAATAACCCATCAATCATGGGGGAAATTTCTCTTTTCAGGTTCAGGTATAGTATTTCATGGTATGGATAGATTGTGTTTTTCGAAGAAACATGAAAAACGTATTGTTTGCATGATTTTTAACTTTGTTTGATAGGTTGGTTTTTTGAAGTGTTGGGCTTTGCTCAAATGTTCCTCATTGATATGTACAGTAGGATCTGTTTAATGTTCTTGTGTCACATGCACCTTTTCTGGAGATTTCCCTTGGATTTTATATATATATTTATTTCAAAAATCTGACTCTCTTCAAACCTGAATGGAAATTGAATAAGATTTCTTATTTCCTCTGAACCAGCATGATATTCAAGATTCAAATTGAACTAATTGTATGGGTCTTTATTTTCTTGCAGCAATGCCATCATTGAATTTTTGTTCCCACTTCTTTTCTCTGCAGTTCTTTCACTCTTTTCTTTATGGTGAAATGGCAGGACACTCATATACAGATGTTGATTACCTTGTCTTTTCTGATGCTGCTTCTTTGATGGCCTCTGGAAAGTCCCCATACAAATGTTCTACATATCGGTACTCACCTTTGATTGCACTTCTTATTGCATATTCAATAATCCATCGTTTGTGGGAAAATTTCTCTTCTCGGCTTCAGGTAGAGTATCTCATGTTATGGATAGATTGTATTTTTGAAGACAAAGAAAAATAGATTCTTTACATGATTTGTTAAAGATGTAGTTATCACAACACAGAAATTATATTTGCTAAACTTTAAATTATGAAGGAATCCTGAATTTCCCATTGTTTGATAAGCATGATGTATCAGCCTGTCCAACTCCTAATTTTGAGATACTATTGTCTAGTAATGGTTGCTGTCAGGGAATAACTGTGTAAGATCTGTTCTTTTATTGTTCGAACTTCAAATCACGCCAAAATACGTGGGGGATATAAATATGCATGAGCTGCTAAGTTTTGTACCCTTTCGATTTCTGCATACAAAATTGCTTCTTCTCCCCACCCCTCTTAGGGGGAGGGGGATTTCTTTCCCTAAATTAGTGATGGGCATGAGTAACAGAGAGGCTTGATGCCCATAAATAATTCTAAAATCTGACTTTACCTTCTAACATGAATGGAAAACATTGATGTTTTTTTTTTCTCCTTCTGTTAATCCAGAAAATTAGTGGGAAGTTTGTGTTATGTTCTCGCTGCAGATTTTACTTGTGGGGTGGTTTACCAACACCACTCTGAAGCTAAGAGGGGTGCCTGAGAAACTATGCACCTTTTCCGTGATGGTATGGCTCCTCAATCCATTTACCTTCACCATTGGAACCTGAGGAAACTGTGAGCCCATTGTTTGTGCCATGGTTTTCTGGATCATTATCTATCTCGTGAACGGTATAACTTCTACTTTTTTATACCAACTTTTGAAGTATTGTTGCAGTGGTTTCTTGAGATACCTGTTTGTTAAATGTGATATAAATACTTGTTATACATGAGTTGGCCTATGCCAACATGTGAATCATGTTTGGAAGGTAAACCAAGAGGCCTCACACAGCTAAGGTAGAAGTTTTTTCTTGTCAAATCCAAATAATCTCTCTCATAAAGTTTTCTTTATCAAACAATAGGAAAATTCCCTAGCATTGATTTGCAGCTCGCTATCTTTTAGCAAACTAGCCACCAAAATTAGATCCAAAAGAAATGACGCAGACGGGAAGATATATTTGGAGAGGATCCTCTCAAAGAATCCAAGGAGGAAAAACGATCCTTAAATATTCCATCTTTTTCAAATGCTTAAGAATCCTTAAGGAGGCTGTTCTTTTGCTCTATAAATATTTGTATGTAAAACTCCCATTGTTTGAAATGAAGAAATGTAGCCTTGTAAAGTACACATGGTCTCAGACTATGAAGCACTGACATGGCAAACCATGGTGCCATATCAGTGTCGGACACGTGTCCGACATGCTGTAAACGTGTTCAATCCTTTTATCTCTTTTCTTCCGATCGGACACGCCGTTGGAAGCTGCAAAACGCCGGAGGATACGTCAGTGGACACGGCTACGCTATTCTGACTTAGGAGGTATTTTTGGACAGAGGATGTAGACACGATATACATACATATATGTTTGTGATATATATGGCTGTGTATATCTCTGCGTGTATCGATTTAAACAGGCGTGTGTATGACTGTGTATTGATTTAAATAGGCGTCTAAAGTTGAAATAAGAGAGATGATAGCAATGAGAGAGCAACGGCAAAGAGAGAAAAGATTATAATCTTTTCTCTTGTACGCTTTGTTTGGCTATAAGAAAAGGGCTCAGTGACTTTGGTCTCTTTTACATTTGTTTGGCTACAAGAATAAAGTTGGCTGGCTTTTGGATATTAAGTTACTGCTTTGTATTTCAATGAAATCCTTAATTTGTTTGGAAAGAAATATAAAATGTGGTGGGTTGAATTTAAATGTATTATATTTATGACAAAAAATTAATTTTACATATATAATAATAAATTATATTATTATTTTATTGTTGTATCCTTGCCGTGTCCATGTCCTATGTTTTTTGAGATTTGCCGTATCGCCATGTCCGTGCTTCATACGTCTCAGAGCTCTTGGAATATGAAAGTATTTAAGGTTCAGTTAAGAATACTAGGCTTCTCTCCATCGTGGCATGGAAGGGGGAAGTTGGTGTGGAAGCTTTATATTGTTCAATGGTGTTTGTTATGGATAATCTTGTTAAAAATGATATAATCATTAGATATAAGTTTTAGACACTCTCTTTGGTTAAAGCACCAAATACAGATTTCCTTTCATGTCATTATAAATGCATAATTATAATTCCTAACTTTCTTTGTATCATGTTTACTGGTTTACACACACTATTTTACAAGCTGCGTTTTGGTATGGGCGTCTTGTCCATTTTAGAATCTATCCTATAATCTATGCTCTTCCTATCACCTTAGTTCTTGATCCTTGCCACTCAATCTATTCAGAAGCCTGTCCTTATGGATTGGAATTCTTGTAAAGTTAAGTCAGCCCAGAGTCTTCAGTGGCATGGGAGTCACTGTCCATGCCATTTATTGTTGCTTTGAAAAACATGTTTTCAAGAGAGAGAATTATGTCGGCTGTGGCTGTCTTTTGTACTGGGTTTTTCTTCTATCAATATAATTTGGAATTCTTGCATGAGGCTCTGCTATTCCACCTTACCCGTTCAGATCCAAGACAAATTTTCCATATATTTTTATCACATCTATCTACGCTACAACCATGAGTTTCCAATCTCAGAGAAACTCATGTTTTCTGCCTCAACTTATTGTTCAGCTAGTTCTTATTCTCCGCTTCACTCAGGATTTGCCATTCTGTTTCTTTGTGCAGACGGTAGCATTTCTAGCATTTAACAAGGTATGTGAATTCAACACTCTGCCTTGTACTGTCACTGAAATTGAAATCTCTTTTTGCCTTATTATTTTAGTTCTAATTAAAAATGAAAATCGGACTATCGAGTCTTGTTACGTGAAAAATCACTCTCATCTGCTTCCAGAAGTAATTTTGTTTCTGAAATTATGGGCTCATACTTTGGATAGGGAATTTCTGATATCTTCTTTTGATATTCACAGTGCAGTACTTTGTATGGTTCTTCTGCCTGTTACCTTTAATACTACCATGGTGCAATATGAAGCATAAATGGGAAGGCTTCTTGTCCATTTTACTACGGATGGGAGCTCAAATTCACTGGTTGAATTCAAAGGCAAGCAAGTTTAATTTTCTTAACTACTACAGTAATACATTTGTTCTCATCGGTATTGTCCGTCATCACACTTATCGTTATTCGAACCACATGCAAGTTCGAAGAAAACTTTGAAACATGAATTATATATATATAGATATCTTTCTCCATAGGTAGCTACGGAGTACCATGATGAAATCTTAATGTATGTTCTTGTGAATTGAATTTGACAAAATATATAATGGGTGTGTGATTTTTGGTTTTTGCATGAATAAAAGTTTGGAACTCGGAATTGTAGGGCTTAACCCAAGAAGGGAGCCCTTCCAAAAATTCTCGATAGCCCAGGTGGAACCCAAGCCAAAGAGAGCGATAAAAAAAGGAAATAGTTTTCAACCAGCAATTGACGCGCCTCGGTTAAAACCTCACGGGCTGCGTCATTGCCCCAAGCGCAATGATGTTTTTTATAAATCTTCCAGTGTGGTGTTTTTATAGTTATAATTTTTTTTTAAGTTCTTATACTTTTTCGATATGGGACTTGTGTTATAGTTCAAGATCATCTAACAATTATAATAAAAACACAACTACATTAACATGTGATAAATTTGTGTCGGTCAATCAAATTAGAGTCCCAACAGGAATAAGATTGAATCATCTATAGTATCCAATTTCATCTAGACTTCTCAGCAGAAAAGTCCTGAAATATGCAAATGGGCCGACCTGACCCAAAAGGCTACTTTGCATAACAATGTTGGTCGGGCTAGTACCAATGCATAATGCACCTAATAAAAGGACCTTCCAGGCCCACAACCACGTGACTTCCATTTGTATCGAACGTGTCAATAGATGTCCCAGGTCCATTATTCGTGTTCCTTTTATTTAAGTCGATTGTACTTTATGATCCGTATGGTTGGTGTAATGAAAAAATGATAGATAGGGTGACATTTTTTTTTTTTTGTAAAGGAGAAGAATTTTTATATCTTTTTACCCTCTTATATAAAATTTTAAATAAAAAAAACAATTTTTTTTCAGGAATTTTGTGATTTTTAGGTGAAAATTTAGTTGGTGTGTGTTTTTCCTTGAATTAAAGTTTAAAACTCAGAATTGTAGAGCTTTACCCAAAAAGGGAGCCCTTTCAAAAATTCTCAATGGCCAAGCGGAACCAAGCCAAAGAGATCAATAAAAAGGGAAATAGTTTTCAACCAGCAATTGACACGCCTCGGTTAAGACCTCACAAGTTGCGTCATTGTCCCCAGCGCAGTGATATTTTTTTTATGTTGTGCATGTAGTATTTTTATAGAAATAATTTTCTCATCACTTCTTACACTTTTTCGACGTGGGACCTATGTTACATAACTGGTACCACTAGACTTTTATGCAGTTATAAATCACCAAACAAGTACAATTACAGTAACATGTGGTAATTACAGTAACATGTGGTTGCCTCGGTCAATCAAATTAGAATCCCAAACATGATATAATAAAATTGAATCATCCAATTTCATCAGCGGAAATTAATTAGATGCTATTGATCTGTTTCAAATATATTGGTCCTAGGAGGAAACTTTTACTGTTCGGAGGGCTACTTTTGTAATTCATCCAAATGGGCCGAGCTGACCCAAAAGGCTACTTATTTTTACTACTTTGCATAATAACAGTGTTGGTTGGGTTAGAATTTAGAACACATTAAAATCAAACTCACCCTACGTTTAAAAGTACTTTCAAAGAGAAATTGTATAAAGTGTTTTCAATTTATAAAAAAAAAAAAAAATCAAATGTTAGGAATATATTTATCATTTATGTTAAGAAAAAAAAAAAAAAAGTGTTTGCTTAAAAATGTATTTTACTAACATCTCTTAGTTTTCTTCAATTTCAATTTTAAGAGCCTAAATTAATGTTAATGTAAATTTATATTGTCATTTATTTGATTAAGAGGATGTGATAGTACGTTTTAATTCAATAATTAAGAATTCAAGTTATCGGTACTTTTTAGATTGAAAAAAAAATATGTATACTACACTATTAAAATGAATTGATATCAATGTAATTCTTTTTTTCTCTTTCTTTTTTCCAAATATATTGAGAATATCTCCTCCACCTGGTGTATAAATTTTCTTTTGTCTCAAGAGTCTCCTTAGCTTCGCTTGACAAGTAGACTCTCAAACCAAATCTGAATCAAATGATCTGTTAACTAATAATTCAAGCCAAACAGTCCCCAATATTACTTCGTGGTCTTAAACCTTAATGTATTTGACAGGGGGGATTCTTTCCCCAAATCAGGGATGTGCATGAGTAACAGAAAGAGATGTGATGCCCATGAATAATTCTAAAAATTGACTTTATCTTCAAACATAAAAAAAATTGATGTTTTTTTTTTTTGTTTTTTTGTTTTAAAGTTAGTGATATTTAATATTGATGCTTTTTTCCTTTAAGTTAGTGATATTTAATTTTGTTCTCTCTTTTTTCTGTTAATCCAGAAAAATAGTGGGAAATTTATATTATGTTCTCGCTGCAGATTTACTCATGGGGTTGTTTATCCACACCATTCTGAAGCTAAGAGGGTGTCTGAGAATATATGCACCTTTTTTGTGATGGTATCCTCAATCCATTTACCTTCACCTTTGGTACACGAGAGAACTGTGAGCCATTGTCTGTGCCATGGTTTTGTGGATCATTATCTGTCTTGTGAATGGTATAACTTTGTGGGTGTCACTTATCAAGTGTTGATGCAGGACGTTGACAAGTCAATACAATCCTAATTAAGGTTGAAAAGTCAAAAGTTTTGAAGAACCAACCCTTAAGCACCCCAAGACCTGATAGCAAACCAGGCCCACCAAGCCTTGAGGGACCATTCATTGAGCATCCCAAGACCTGGTAGCACACCAGGCTTACCAAGCCTTGAGGGACCATCCTTTGAGCACCCCAAATCCTGGTATCACACCAGGCCCACCAAGCCTTGAGCACCCCAAGCCTTGGTAGCACACCAGGCCCACCAAGCCTCGAGGACCAATCCTCAAGCACCCCAAGCCCTGGTATCACACCAAACCCCCCAAGTCTCGAGCGCCAAGCCTCGAGCACCTCAAGCCCTGGTATTACACCAGGCTCACTAAGCCTCGAGAGCCAACCCTCGAGCACCCCAAGTCCTGGTATCACACCAGGCCCCCAAGCCTTGAGGCCAACCCTCGAGCACCTCAAGCCTTAGTATCACACCAGGCCTACCAAGCCTCGAGGGACCAAGCCTCAAGCACCCCAAGCTCTGGTATCACACCAAGCCCACCAAGCTTCGAGGGATCAGCCCTCGAGCACCTCAAGTCCTAGTATCACACCACGCCTACCAAGCTTCAAGGGATCAACCCTCGAGCACCTCAAGTCCTCATATCGCATCAGGCTTACTAAGCCTCGAGGGATCAACCCTCGAGCACCCCAAGCTCAGGTACCACACCCCGCCCGTAACACATTGAAAGATTGGAGCCCTAGAGAGCTCGCCATCAAAATGCCACAGGTCTATGCATAGCATGAAATGAAGGTAAGGCCTTCGCAGCTGTAAGGGATCTAAATTTGGGAAACTTAGGAGGATTTTGAATTGGTGGATGAACCCAATTAACAAGGTGATGGAATTATACACATTATGACAACAAACCTTAAAATCACATTTAATGTTGTGTCAGGTTCGACCAACCGGTGGTCAAACAACATTTAATGCCCTAATTGGGGGAGAAGCAACATAGTGCAAGGCTCGATGAGGGGATTGGACCTTTCAGGCTCCTATAGACCTTCAGGACTACCCATGTGATCCTAACTGGGAGCCGTGCATGCAAGAAACCATGCACAAATGAGATCACTGGTTAATGATCAATGGAATTTGGCCTATAAATAACACTATCCTATGAAAGAATAAACAACTAGAAATAGGGAGTTGTCATAAGAAATTGTATACTTGCCCTACCACCATCTCAATCTTGAGGATTGGTCTTCTTCTCCTCCTCCTACACCAAGCATCTCTCTCTTTTCCCTCATAGTTGTACCTTTGATATCACCATTACTCATTTGTTTATTACATTGATCAAAAGGAACCCCTACAAACTTCTACTTCTTTGTACCAACTTTTGAAATATTGCTGGAGTGGTTTCTTGAGATGCCAGTTTATTATTAATCAGAATTGACTCCCTAGCATTGATTTACCACTCTCGATCTTTAACAAATTAGCCGCCAAAGTTAGATCCAAAAGAAATGACATAGATTGGAGTTATATTAAGAGAGAACCCTCGATCTCAAAGAGTCCAAGGAGGAAAAATTATCCTTGAATGGATTATTTTGTTCAAATGCTTAAACATCCTTAATATGGAGGAAAAATTATCCTTGAATGGATTATTTTGTTCAAATGCTTAAACATCCTTAAACATCTCAAAGAGGCTAGTACTAACAAGAATATTGTCGAAGTAACAAGAATATTGCAAAAGAATTCTCATTGAGCGACTTCTCCTTTGTGATACTGAGACGTGAAGCTTTAGATACAAGTTTTAGACTCTCTCTTTGGTTAAAGCACAAATACAGATTTCTTTTCGTGTCATTATAAATATATTATTTTAATTCCTTTCTTTATGTTGTATTTTGTGGTTTACAGGTAATAATCTACAAGCTGTATTTTGGTATGAGCTTCTTGTCCATTTATGTTGTATCTTAGTTCTTGAACCGCGCCACTTCCAATCTATCAGAAGCCTGTCCTTGTGAATTGGAGTTCTATATGGTGTTTTTTTCTTCTAACACTTTTTCGATGTGGGACTTATGTTACATAGCTGTTACCAAGTCCAATTACATTAACAAGTCGGTCAACCAACTTAGAATCGAGGCATAATAAATTTGAATCATCCACAATCGCCCATTTCATTTAGACTTCTCAGCAGAAAAGTCCTAGACTATTATTGATCTGGTTCAAATATTTTGGTCCTAGGAGGAAACTTTTCATGTCCGGAGTGCTGCTTTTGTAGCGTAATACATTCAAATGGGCCGAGCTGACCCAAATTGCATCATGCATTAAATGTCATTGTCAATAGATGGCCCAGGGTCCATCACTCTCACTTCCAATTTTAAAGTGCCAATTTCGTACTTTAAATTTGTAATCTGTGACAATTTTTGATCCAATGACTGAAAATTCAAGGTAATGGTCCTAGTTCCCAAGGAGTAAATTGCACAGTATAAATTGTGAAGGTGTGACTCCAGGAAAATTATTTGCAACAACGTGAGTTCAGTTGCTCGAGAAATTGAAGACGAGACTGTGACTCAAAGACACACTCGCCTCTACTTATAGCCCTACCTATCTAGCCTACAGCCTAACCTCTCCCGCTTACAGCCCAACATCGCCAGCTTGTAGCCCCGGCCACCTCTCCCGGTTACAGTCCTACTTCACCAAGCTACCGTCCTGCATCTCCAAGTTACGTTCCCTTGGCTGTCACTTTTTGGTTAATATGCTGAACTTATCGAAGGTCTGACAAAGTAGTAGTAGTGGTGGTGGTGGTGGTGGTTATTATTATTTAATGTGATGGATGTGAACTACAAACTTATTGAAGCTGATTGTATCAGTTGGTCCTTGTTAAGATATATATATATATATATTTTTTCTCCTCTTTAAGCATTTGATGTAACAAGGATTAGAAGAGCAACTCAAATTCATTTTCATAATAAGAGGCCTCGAATTGAATAGAGGCCTCTTCATGTTTGAGGAGCTCAAATCTGAGTCGCAAGGCACGTGCCTGTGCAACAAAATGATGTCACGTGACCCTCTCTAAACAGTAAGCCAGAGGGGGGATTTACTTCCAAACTGATCATAGAAATTGATTTTGGGCGTGAAAAGTCAATACTCACCGATGTTAGAATAGTAACAACATTGCATTTTATAAAATTTGGTGAAAAGATGTGCCGAGAAAAATATAATAAACAGTTTATATAATTTACTCTATTATTTAAGAAAAAAACAAAAATAATATTTCACTTGGGTAGTTATGGAATCCCGGTAAGTGTATGTATACATGGGGTAAATTACAAAAAAAAAAAAAAAAATCTTGAATTATGTCTGAATTTACAAATAACCCATTGAAGTATATTTTGTGTATATTATCCCCTACACTATTCAATTCTTAAGTTATTTTTCATTAAATGACAAAGATAACTTTTTTTTATTAAATTACACTTAATCTATTATTATTTTGTGTATGGGTCTTTATTTTCTTGCAGCAATGCCATCATTGATTTTTCATTCCCTACTTCTTTTCGACTATTTTTAATTATTTATGGTGAATGGCAAGACACTCATATACAGATGTTGATTGCCTTGTGTTTTCTGACGGTGCTTCTTTGATGGCCTCTGGAAAGTCCCCAAGTACTTCACACACATGGTCCATTGTTCACAAAGAAGTCACCTATTCCATCTTGCAGAAAGGTCAACCTGAAAACATGTCGGAACGTTCTACTTATCGGTACTCACCTTTGATTGCATTTCTTCTTATGCCAAATTCAATAACCCATCGCTCATGGGGAAAAGTTCGAAGAAAACTTTGAAACATGAATTATATATGCAAGTTCGAAGAAAACTTTGAAACATGAATTATATATATATAGATATCTAGCTCGGTCCCTATTGGTTATAGTGGGTGCGTGATTTTTCGTTTTTGCTTGAATTAAAGTTTGGAATTCGGAATTGTAAATCTTTACTCAAGAAGGGAGCCCTTATTTTTCGTTTTTGTTTGAATAAAAGTTTGGAACTCGGAATTGTAGGGCTTTACCCAAGAAAGGAGCCCTTCCAAAAATTATCGATAGCCCGGGCAGAACCCAAGCCAAAGAGAGCAATAAAATAAGGAAATTGTTTTCAACCAGCAATTGACGCGCCTCGGTTAGAACCTCACGAGCTGCGTCATTGCCCCAAGCGCAATGATGTATTTTCTAAATTTTCCATGTGGTGTTTTTATAGTTATAATTTTTTTCAAGTTCTTGTACTTTTTCGATATGGGACTTGTGATATAGTTCAAAATCATCAACAATTACATTAACATGTGATAAATTGTGTCGGTCAATCAGATTAGAGTCCCAACAGGAATAAGATTGAATCATCCAATAATAATATCCAATTAGTGAAAAGTCCTAACCTATGCAAATGGGCCGAGCAAGCCCAATAGGCTTCTTTGCATCATGCATCTAATAAAAGGACCAACCAGGCCACCACCATTCGACTTCCATTTGTATCGAATGTCAGTGTTAATAGATGGCCCAGCTCAATTATTCTCACTGAACCCAGTGATTGACTTCTGCAAGTAATCAACCTCGTACGCATTTTGTAACGGAAACAAAATAAATGTTTTGTTATAGAAATTCCGATCATATTTTTGCATCAACATTCTAAATATAAATTTAATGTAAATTTATATTGTCATTTGTTTAATTAAGAGAATGTATATCACGTTTCAATCCAATAACTTTTTTTTTTGGTCACCAATCCAATAACTAAGAATTCAAGTTAATTTTTTTATGCACATCTGTGTAATGGTATATAGGAGAATTTTTTGATTTTAACCTATTTTTTTTAGTAATTATTTTATGAAATGATTAGACAAATATTGTTATATTAACACTCCAAAAAAGAATAGAAAAAAACATAAGAGTACAAATATTATACCATTGGACCCTTTGGTTGCAGAGCTACCATTTATGTCACCTGTTTTTCTAATTTCGTTTGTTCTGTTCTGCCGTACTTGACATTGTTTGTCACCCTTGTCAATGTTCATAAACTGTGCAGTTTTGTTTACCAACTTAATCATCACTAATTTTACGTATAGGTGGTTATTTTGCTGTACATTACAAGTGGATTACAAGGCAACTTGAATTGAATCAGTCAACTTCAACTAGTTTCAAATTTTACCTACCTACAATAATGTGATCAAAGTGCGCGACCGAATAAGAAAAATATACGGAGTACTATTTTCACTGATGGTCCATTGTGTTGAAGTGATCGGTGTCCAGGAGAGAGATTCTGTAGATTATGTAGTATATAAAGTGGATCAAAATTGTCTTCTGCGCAACAATGAATATATCCCAGCTTGTGAGTAATATGTGAACACCATTTTGCCACGTCAGTTAGTCAAAGAAGAAAAAAGAAAGTAAATCAATTTTTACCAAAGACGTATTAGTGTATACATACAAAGTTCGTCACGTCACTTAGTCAAAAAAGACAAAAGAGAGCAAGTCAGTTTTTAGTGATATATACAAAATCTATATATCCCAACTTTTTCCTTAACAACATCTCAATATTTTCCGAATGTACATCCTAATATTTTCTTGGAATATGATCTACTATTCATCTATTTCTCTTGTTAGGAAAATGTTTGGATGTTGGTCTTACTTCATAATATTTTCCTAACGTACATCCCAACTTTCTCCTTACTAACATCCCAACATTTTTCTAACGTGTATCCCAAACAAGATAAAGTAATGAATAGTGTGATGTTGGTAAGAAGAAAGTTGGGATGTTGGTAAAAGGAAAGTTGAGATGTAGGTAAGTCAGTTTTTAGTGCAAACATAAAAAGTCTATACATTCCAACTTTCTCCTTAACAAATTCCAATATTTTCCAAATTTCTCCTTACTAGCATCCCAACATTTTTCTAACGTACATTCCAGACAAGAGAAAACAATGAATCGTGTGATGTTAGTTAAGAAAATGTTGTGATATACAATTTATACTAAGATATGTTTATTTATGTATTTGTACAATAAGTGTGATGTTAGTAAGAAAAAAGTTGGGATGTAGGTTAGAAAAATGTTGTGATATACAAGAAATTGTAGATTAGGGAAATGTTTGTGTAGAGAGAGAAAAAAAAAGAGCAAAAAGTTGGTATAATTTTGATTTGGTCTCGTATGTATGTGTGTATGTATATACAAAAGTTTTGCTTTTTTAATTTTTAACTTTTACGATTTTAACTCACTGGCTGTGACCGGTCCTACTGTTGCACAGGAGACGATTTTGATCCTATATAAAGTAGGGTAAATAAAATTACACTCACTTGAAGTTTCGATAAATCTCACTTAGTTGGAGCTTTTGAGGTTTATTATTCTATTCTCCTTGGTTTTGTGTGTGTGTTGTTAAACAAAATTCATTAAAAGGCCAAATTACCTTTGTTTTTTTGTTTAAAATATGAAGGCATTATTGGTATTTCACATTCATGAATTTTATATTTTTATAATAAATTAATAGATGATGGTAAATTAGTAATTGTATCGCTTTGCCTGTCGGAAATTTGTTTCCGATGGCCTTAAAGGGCCATTTTGCTTGCTTTTAATAATTGAGGGGGCCAAGTTGCTTTTAAAAATAGTTCAGGAACATTATGCAACAATGGTATAGTTTTAGGACGGTTTTTTTGCTCTTCTGCAATCAAACCGCTCCAACTATGGCGACCACCATACTTACACTTGCAAGGAAAGAAAAAGGAAGACCACGGTCATCAAACCAATCAGCCTGACTATGATGAAAGTACAAGGTCGAGCCACTACGTGTTTGTGGGCTCCACTGTATTCAGATTTGGTCTTTGTTGCAAATGTTGTTTTGATAATTTATTTTTGATATTTTAAAGATACCGTTTATATGTAGTAGTAAATCTGTTTCTGATGACTGTTTTCCAAAAATTTTGTTAAGAAAATGCTTACTTTCATAGAATTGTTGAAAAATATATAATTTGACTACATCGACTTGGACCATATATATACTAGTGTTATATGAAGCAAAGAAAACATAAATTATTGAAGCATGCACCATGACTATTCGAGAATCTCACAAGCATCTTAATCAAAGGCTGGACAAGCTTGGGAGAGAGAGAGATAAACAAATAGACAGAATAATAAAGGTGTTACTTTTTAAAAGATTTAACCAAATATAAATGCAAATTCTTTTAATTCACTTGCCATTACTCTTCAATTTTATGTCGAGGTTTATCCTCTAGAAAGACTCAAATCAATTTCTAGATCATAGCTCGTGAATCAAGTATCAATTATCACTACATCTACTGAGGAGCTGACGAGCTCTGACGGTGACCTGCAACCGGGCAAGTGCGTGCATGCATTACGAGGCTATTCGTGCTTGTTTTCTCACGTAGGCTCCACGAATCACAGCTTGCACCTTAACAAGACTTTTGAGCTCGAAATGCTTTCCTTGCCTGTCAACATTCATATACCAAACGATAAATAAAGAGAGCTCACGAGTCATATATGTAAAATTATTATATTAGTCACTAGGAACTTAGGAATCTCTCCTATACACAACATGCATGGGTTGCGCACATTGAAAAGTGCAGATCATTCCACATGGAGTAGGGCCCACTCTATCTATGACTACCAAACTACATGTGAAGTGACCTCCACTCTTCTTGTGCCAGACATAGATTAGGTTCCTAATTCCTGAAATAGATACATGAAAAGAAATGTTGATGGGTGAAGGGTGAAATACAAGATGAGCTCTAAAAAAGGCTTGGATCTTCATGGCTGCAATGTCATCTTCGGATAGGAGCTTTGTCTTCGAGGGAGAAGATAAAGCAGCTTCTGGTTTTGTGATTTCGCTATTGACTGCTGCTTCTGTGGCGGTTGGTTCGTCCGTGAAGCTGTTGCTTGTCGTGTTGGCGAGGAGAACAATGACAGTTTCATGATGAGGAGGAGGTGGAGATCGGAAAAGCTTTCTTCGAATAACTTGAATAAGGCCAAACCAATTCTGTGACTTTCCCATTTCTTCGTATTGTTGCTTCAGACCTTGCTTTAGAATTCATAAGAACTTGGAGAAGTTCCCTTAAAGGTTGGAGTTGTGGGCACCATGTTAGCATATATATATATATATATGTATATCTATAGTATATTAATAAATGTGCAAAGTATTTCAGTATTTCAGTATTTATTTATTTATAAAAAAAATATTTATTAATTGATATAAAAATAGTTTTTGTAAAAATAGTTTCTATAAAATTTTAAAAATTACCTAATAAAATCAATCACATTCTATATAAAACTCTTATTTTAGGTATTTTTTATGGATAATTATAGTTTTTATAAAACTCTAAAAATTACTTAATAAAATCAACCACATTCTATATAAAACTCTTA
Source organism: Cornus florida (assembly GCF_030987335.1). Taxonomy (NCBI): domain Eukaryota; kingdom Viridiplantae; phylum Streptophyta; class Magnoliopsida; order Cornales; family Cornaceae; genus Cornus; species Cornus florida. The sequence continues at coordinate 37,178,784 of NW_026775575.1, forward strand.
TTTTTAGTTATTTCTTATAGATAATTATCACAATATAACTGGTCCGGCCCAATTATAATTATATCATTATCAGAAAAGGACACATGTCATCATTATATTCATCCAAGAAGCCTATAAATAGAGGCATGGAGGAAGGATGAAGGTACAGAAATTGAGAATTTTACAAATCCAAAATTCCAAAGAAAAATACAGAAGCTCTGCCAAAGAGTTTCAGTATTTATTTATTTATATTGAATTGAATTTCAGAGTAATTTCAGTATTTATTTATATAAAAAATATTTATTAATTGAGTTGAATTTCAGAGTAATTTCAGTATTTATTTATATAAAAAATATTTATTAATTGAGTTGAATTTCAGAGTAAAATACAAAAGCTCTGTTAAGAGTTTTCAGTATTTATTTATTTATATAAAAAAATATTTATTAATTGATATAGATAATTATCACAATATAATTGGCCCGGCCCAATTATGATTATGTCATTTCCAGAAAAGGACACATGTCATCATCCTATTCATCCATTTCAGTATTTATTTATTTATATAAAAAATATTTATTAATTGAGTTGAATTTCAGAGTAAAATACAAAAGCTCTGTTAAGAGTTTTCAGTATTAATTTATTTATATAAAAAAATATTTATTAATTGATATAAAATGAGTTTTTATCTATATTATTATTAGATGTATAAAGAGTTTCATTATTTATTTATATAAAAAAAATATTTATTAAATGATATGAAAAGAGTTTTTACTAAAAAATAAAAAATAAAAAATTCTATAAAACAATAAAATCTACATAATAAAATTTAAATTAATCTATTTATCTATTTAGTATTATCCATTTTTAATAAAAGAAAATCTAATTAGACAAGATTTATTAATATAAAAAATATTTATTAATTGATATATAAAATAAAATAATTTTTATAAAACTCTACCACAAATTAGCTTTTATTATGAGTATCTGAATAAAATTAAAACTAATTAGACAAGTATATATTTAAAGAAAATAAAATAATTTAAATAAAACTCTATTACAAATTACCAATTTTATTATCAATAAAACTCTATCAACAAAGATATATTTAAAGAGTTGTGGGCACCATGTTAGCACACACACACATATATATATATATATATATATATATATATATATATATATATATATATTGAGAGAGAGAACGTGACAGAATGAATTTCTTTGAAGCATTCCAGCAACTGAATCCTGTGGGACCAAAAGTGTAAAATGACCACCATTAGACTACGTAAATATTGGCCACAGGCAACAATAGAATGGTGAATCATGAATATGTAATTATAAACATCTTTTAGACTATAGAATCAAATTATCTGTTATGTTGATGCCAAACAACAATCGTTGGGTTGTTGGGTGGTTATATTTGGTAGTATTGAATGTTTTATAATTATAATCGGAAAATTTTTTGTTTAAATTTTAAATTAAATTTGTTTTAATTTTAAATTCATGTCTTATAATTATATTATAATCGGAAAAAATTTTATTTAAATTTTAAATTAAATTTGTTATAATTTTTATTTAATTAAATTTTAATTAAATAGGTTTATGCTTGAAATAAAGTTTAGAAATTAAAATTGTAGAGCGTTACCCAAGAAGGGAGCCCTTTCAAAAATTCTCAATGGCTGAGCGGAACCCAAGCCAAAGAGATCAATAAAAAGGGAAATAGTTTTCAACCAGCAATTGACGCGCCTCGGTTAAAACCTCACAAGCTGCGTCATTGCCCCAAGCGCAATGATATGATTTTTTTATGTTGTGTATGTAGTGTTTTTATAATTACACTCAGTCTCATCAATTTCTTACCTTTTTCGATGTGGGACTTATGTCACATAACTTTACAAATAGACTTTTATGCAGTTCAAAATCATATACAATTACATTAACATGTGAAAATTGCCTCGGTCAATCAAATTAGAATCCCAATCAAACATTGATCTGTTTTAAATATATTGGTCCTAGGAGGAAACTTTTCCTGCTCCGAAGGCTACTTTTAATTTGTAATTCATCCAAATGGGCCGAGCTGACCCGAAAGGGCAAACGCACCTTATGTTTTAAGAGTACTTTTAAAGTGAAATTACATATTTGCAATTATAAATAGAAAAATTAAATCTTAGAAATATATATATATATATATTTTTTTTAATTAGTACTCACCCACATGTTCCTAACTTCCTTTTAAAGTAAGAGACTGATACCGCTAGATCACTCGCCCATTAAAAAATATTATAAATATGTTCATCATTTAAGTTAAGAAAAAAAAAAGTGTGTATTTGGTTAAAAATGTATTTAATTAACAACTCTTAATTTTTTATAATTTCAATTTTACGATCCTAATTTAGATTAATTAAGAGGCTGTGGTATCACCTTTCAATTCAATGACTAAGAATTCAAGTTATTGGTACTTTATAGATTGATAAAATATATATCTATATATATATACACATATACACAGGACACTAGTGAATTGATATTCATGCATCCAACTCATAAATAAAAGAATCAAATATTACAATGTAATTCTTTTTCTCTCTTTCTTTTTTCCCAATCTAGTGGATAAATTTTCTTTTGTCTCAACATTCTCCTTAGCTTCGTTTGACAAGTAGACTCAGCATGGTCAAACCAAATCTCAATCAAATGATCCGTTAACTAATAATTCAAGTCAAACGGTCCCCAATATTACTTTATGGTCTTAAGCCTTAATGTATTTGCCGGCAATAACAACAAATCAAATATAAGAAAGAAAATAACAAAAATATTTTGCGAGATTTACATGAATATATCAATTGATTATGGAGTCTTATGGAGTCTTCTGTAATATTTGTTCAATTTAGTTTTTGAGTTAAGTAGCATTACTCGTTTTGTTATCAACCACGATGATCGTATTAGCATTGGGTCTCAAGTGTAATTTCCTTCTGACTTTTAATACTTTGTAAATATATTCTAAAATATTTTTTTTCTCCCCAAATAAATATATTCTAAAATCATCAAGACGTGTTTAGACTAGTTTATTTAAACAAGGTAATTAAAATACCCAAATGTGCTATATATATATTATAAAACCCAAATCATCAAGTTTTAAACTTAAATAATATCTCTTTTTATTATTATTATTATTGAGAGTATTCAAGGGTGGTTTATTGAGTTGAACTTTGTCGTTAGGAAACAAAGGAATAAATCCAAATATATCTTAGAGAAATAAAAAAATAATAATAATAAAAAAAAACCATACAACACAGCCAGAGAAGGCGACTTAGAGGTATGACTCGTGCTCAATTTGATATATGAAATGTTAAACTCTCAATGATTTATTATTTTGTTTTTTTGGCGTTTTGAAATTATTAATCGATACAATTTGTAATGAAAAGTACATTGTTAGGAAATAAACCGACCTCCAACCCTAATTACTCTACCCAAACCTAATCTATTTATTTTTGAATTTTTAAACTCGAGTTTGACACTAAAATTTTTGAGTTAAAAAGTTGAGTTAATTGGAATTGCTTATATCACCAAATCTCCACAAGAAAAATTTAACATGATTTTGAGTTAGTTTCAAGTTACATTACTTGTAAGCATACTAAAAAAATAAAAAGTCAAAGCAAAATTTTAAAAAATTACAAACAAATTGTTAACAGACAATAAATAAAGATCTAAACAAATAAAGTTAAAAAGTAATCATAATTTGAATATATATAAAATATTAAAAATGCAAAGAATAAAATTAATTAGAAATTGGAAACAGGTTGTTGGTATCTCTGCCAAACTTCAACTCTAATTAAGTTGTCCTATAAAGAATCCTACTCCCATCTTTTCTTTGATTATGAGTTCTCTAAATCAATTTGGAGATTCATTCGATCAGCTAAAATGCCGGTTTTGCCCATTAGCTGAAACGACCTAATTGTTTGGTCTCTCTCGCCACTGGAAGGCTTATGACTTGTCATGAAAGAACTCTGTGGCTAGTATTACTTGTGAATCAATTATCACTACATCTGCTGAGGAGTTGGCGTGCTCTGACGGTGACCTGCAATTGGGCAAGCGCATGCATGCAATGTAAGGCCATTCGAGCTTGTTTTCTCACGTAGGCTCCGCGAACCACCGCTTGCACCTTCACAAGACTCTTCAGCGCTCGAAATGCTTTCCTTGCCTGTCAAACATTCACACCAAACACAGAATGTATAAATTAAGAGAGTTCATGAGTTATGTAAACCATTAACTGCAATCAAACAAAATTTCATAGTGGTCTGATTTTGAAAACGAAAAATTATTACTCCGTATTAAAAAGCTGAACCCTTTTAGCATGAAAGAAATATGTGAAGATATATATATATATATGTTGATGGGTGAATGGTGAAATACAAGATGGGCCCTAAAAGAGGCTTGGATCTTCATGGCTGCAATGTCTTCTTCAGATAGTAACTCTTTCTTCGGGGTCGGGCTACTGGAGGGAGAAGAAAAAGCAGCTTCTGATTTTGTTACGTCGCGATTGACTGCATCTTCTGTGGCAGTTGCATCCTCTGTGAAGCTCGTGGTGGTGGTGTTATTGGCGTGGAGAAGAATGACAGTTTCATGATGAGAATACCTGAAAAGCTTTCTTCGAATGACGCCGAACCAATTCTGAGACTTTCCCATTTCTTCCTATTGTTGCTTCAGAGCTAGCTTTAGATTCAATGTATACTACTACTTCATTCATAAGAGCTTGGAAAACATCCCTTCAAAGTTAGAGTTGTGGGCACCATGTTAGCACATATATACATACATACATATATATATATATATAGAGAGAGAGAGAGAGAGAGAAAATGTGGCCGGATGAATATCTTTCAAGCATTGCAACCACTAGACCCTGGGACCAAAAGTGTAAAATGACCACCACTCAGACTACCTAAGTATTGGTCCCGGTCAACAATAGAATGGTTGATATATACATGATTGGTTCTTGGTGAGGATACTAATACATTACTTTTAGAAATATCTTAAATTATCATATAACGTTTTTTTAATAATTATAAAATCATTAGGTCATAATAGGGGCGGCAAATTACGGCACGACCTGTCCGTTTATTTAACCGTGTCGAGTTAGGATTGAGGGCCGGGGTTTAACCCGTGTAACATAAATCTTGTTTGTGCCTTGTGATTTTTCTTACCCGTTTAATAAACGTGACTCACAAATACGAATTGCCACCCTTAGGTCATAATAATAATATCACTAATGTACTTGAATAAATTCAAAATCCTATTTTGTTCACAGAAGTTCCTAGGTTGTGGGTGTAAAACTAAAATTTGGAACTCAGAATTGTAGGGCTTTACCCAAGAAGGGAATCCTTCCAAAAATTCTCAATGGCCGGGCAGAACCCAAGCCAAAGAGATCAATAAAAAGGGAAATAGTTTTTAACCAGCAATTGACGCGCCTCGGTTAAAACCTCACAAGCTGCGTCATTGCCCCAAGCGCAATGATGTATTTTTTAATGTTGTGTATGTATTGTTTTTATAGTTAAAATTTTCGCATCCGCTTCATACACTTTTACGATGTGGGAATTATGTCACATAATATCAAACAAGTATAATACAATTCTCTCCCTGCTTAGATTACCGGTCAATCAAATTAGAATCCTAGCATAAATAAAATTGCTTCATCTAATCAATCCCCAATTTCATCTACACTATTGATTTGTTTCAAAACTTTTCCTGTCCGGACTCCGGAGTGCTACTTTTGAGGCGTAATACATCCAAATGGGCCAAGTTGACCCCAAAGGCTACTTATTTTTACTACTCTGCATAACAATGTTGGTTGGGCTAGAACCACCTAATTAAAGAACCAACCCACCACCATGTGACCTCCATTTATATCGAATGTCCATTGTCAATACATGGCCCAGGTCCATTATTCTCCAAATAATTAAGCGTTTTGTTTTAATCGAAATAAAATAAATATTTTGTTATAATATATTTTGAATAATAATTGAAAGGTACTTTCATATTTCAAAAGATAAGGTTGTTTTTCTGATCTTTGAAAGCTCGGCTTTGAACCTTCGCACTTCTCCCCACTAACCACCACTAACTGGTAATCACTAACTCTTAACACTTTTTTTATGAAAAAAAATAATAATAAAAATTGATCAAGTATTAGGAGTATGTTTGTCATAAAAAATAAAAAATAAAAAAAAAACAAAAAAAAACCCACCTAGTGTGTTTGATTTAAAATGTCATACATTTACCATCTCTCAATTTTTTATAATTTTAATTTTAAGACGCTAATTCAGCATTCTCAATATGGGTTTAATGTAAATTTATAATGTCATTTGTTTAATTAAGAGGTTGTGATGGGTCGTTGAATCCAATACAAATGGTACATGCTAGATTGATAAATATAGTCGAACCTGTGATATTTATTCAACCTAGTGTTTTTGAGGTAGGTAGCATTGCTCATTTTTGTCATGATCGTACTAATATTGAGTCTGAAATATGATTTCCTTACAACTTTTAATACTTTGTAAATATATTCTGAAATCATCAAGATATGTTTGGACTAGTTAATTTAGACCAAGTTAATTATAATACCCAAATGAGCTAACATGTGTGTGTGTATATATAATACCCGAATTATCAAGTTTTTAACTTAAACAATATATATTTTATTATTATTATTTTTTATTTATGTGTATTTTTTTAAGTTGAGACTTAAGAGTGAAACCACCATGAATGGGCACGTGTGCTAATTGAATGACATATCTAAGAACTATAATTAAATTGATGAAAACATTAAACACATTCTTTAAATTCTGAATATGATGTTTTTATAAGGAAAAAGCAATACTGTGAGGGTTATTTTCTAAGCAATAATATTTTATAATTACCAAGGTCTTGTGCCAAGTGATTTTTTTGGGGTTATTTTCAAGGAAGAAGTGTGTGGTGTGTGTAAATTTTTTTTCAGGAAAAAAATTACTCCTCTTTAAAATTAGTGTCATCTTTAATAATGGTGACTCACATTCTTATAAGTTACGGTTACAAAGACCACATTAAATCCGTTTCAAAATTAGTGTTATGACACTCCTATATATATATATATATATATATATATATATATATATATATTGTTTTAGTAATGATTTTCTGAAATGATTTGATGAGTTGTTATAATAACAATCCAAAAAATAAAAGAAAAAAAACATGGGAGTTCAGTTGTTCGATGCTCAAAGAAAATGAGAAATTGAGTGTTTCAAGCTTTTTTTATGATTCCCAATACCATTCTGAAACGGGTTTTTGAAATTTTGGAGTGAGAGACGAAGATGATCCACAGATCTTGTTCTCAATGTTTGCGATTGTAAATGGTATAGAGGAGATGAACATGAAGACTAGACCATGAATCAAAGACAGTACTCGAAAGGTAAACATAGGCACTGCTTTTTTTATCTTTTATTTCCTGCATTCCAATTATTCAATCGATATAAAGCTGCAGGAAAAAAAAAAAAAAATTTGTGTGGTCTTTGATACTGTGATTTACTTATTGATGTTCTTAATTTTGTAGTTGTTGTGTAAAGTGTTTTGCCTGAAAAACTTCAATTAATGCAGAGTCATAAAATATGGTGGTGGACCACATCTATAACCATTGAGAAGTGAGAACTTGTCTCCTTTCACAACAAATTAAAATCCCTTCTTTTTTATTTTTGGTTTTGTGTTTGTTTTTAGATCTTGTTAAATAACTCTGCCCATCAACTGTTTGATTAAATGTCTCAGCTAAACTGTTGTTTCTAAGTATGTCAGCCAAACACCCATAAATGGGAGGGGCATTTTTATGTTGAATTAAACGTAAGCCTTAACAAAAAGGGTGTAATTGAATTATGGGTGTCACAAACTTGATATGAAATGATAAGTTTTAAATTCTCAAACTTTTTTTTATATCTGATAACTAGTTCATGAATTACACACCTAGAATCATTTACGTGATGCTCTTATTTCCTTGTACGCAATCCGTGACGCTGTAATTTATCAAAGGGATGGCCAAAATCTCTACATACATTAATATATTTGTGTATGAGAAAATGCTTTTGGTACATTTTGATTCTTTTGATAAAGATGGTACCATTTGAGATCATTTCTTTTTTTCTCCTTTAGGTGTTAATGTGTGTGGTGGAACTCTGGTTGTCAATCCATCCTATTGTGGCCTACTGCAATGTGTAAATATTGTTCTCTTTTTCGATTTTTTGTGATACTAATAATACTGACCACCCCTTCTTCTATCTTCAATATATAATTTTGCTGCTGTGTTATATTTTTTCCACTATTAATGTCATTAGTCCTTGTGCCCATTAGAGAAGTTGGAAATCAAAAAATGGGACATAAAAAGCAAAGATTCAGAGAGGGGGGAGCTGACTAGGGTAAAATTTGTTTATTTTCCAATTAAACTCCTTATGCCATTCTTATTTGCCTCAAATATATATATATATATATATATATATATATATATATATATATATATATAATATATAGCTGCACGGAACCTAACTCCCCTCCCTGCAAAATTCAGACCCTTAGCAGGGCTCGGAACTTCCCTATTGCTTATCGGGTGGGATAGACCGGAGATACATGTTGAAATCTTAATGTATGTTGTTGTGGTTTCAGTTCACCATATATTGAATAGTTCAGCATCATGAAGTAAATTGGATTTGTTTTATAGCTTAGTTAGTGAATATCCCAATGTTCCTAACAAGCAAAGCTGTTTTACACATATGTATGGTTAAGAATGAGAGTGGGCATTGGTGCAAGGTTGCTCATTACGACCTAGAAGTCTTGGACGTGGAGATATGATTGCTTCAAACCCGTAGCAAGGGAGCCTTGTCCATTGGGTTAGCCCTATACGCATAATTAAGAATAGACATGCACAGACCTATTCAAGGTCCAGTGGGGGCAATTGTTCCCACTTATTTTTTTTGGTTGCTATTATATACCTACAATTTTTTTTGCTTTGAATTATGTACCTATAAAATTTTAAAATTGTCCCCACTAAAATTATAAATAAACCTTACTATTGCCCCCACCTCAAGGTTTGAATTTTTGTTTTTTTAATCTTGTTATTGTTAAAGGCCGCCTCCTCGCACATAATTATTTAGGTCCATCCCTGAGAATAAATATATATTTTTAAGAAGGATACTTCTCAACATGTAGAAAATAATAATAATAATAATAATAAAAACTAAAACTAATCAAATATAAGAAAGAAAATAACAATTACATTATGCGAGATTTACATGAATGTATCAATTATTTAATCATTTTAGTTGATGTTAGCATTTGGAATATGAAAGTATTTAAGGTTCAGTTAAGAATACTAGGCTTCTCTCCATCATGGCATGGAAGGGGGAAGTTGGTGTGGAAGCTTTGTTTTGTTCAATGGTGTTTGTTATGGAGAATCTTGTCGAAATAACAAGAAAAAGTACTACTTTTAAATCTGAAAAATAATATAATCATTGGATTTAAGTTTTAGACTCTCTTTGGTTAAAGCACCAAATACATATTTCCTTTCATGTCATTATAAATACATAATTATAATTCCTAACTTTCTTTGTGTCTTATTTACTGGTTTACACGTGATATTTTACAAGCTGTGTTTTGGTATGGGCTGCTTGTCCATTTTAGAATCTATCCTATAATCTATGCACTTCCTATCAGCCAAGTTCTTGATCCTTGCCACTATCAATCTATTCAGAAGCCTGTCCTTATGGATTGGAATTCTAGTAAAGTTAAGTCAGCCCAGAGTCTAAGTGGCATGGGAGTTACTGTCCATGCCATTTATTGTTGCTTTGAAAAACATGTTTTCAAGAGAGAATTATGTCGGGACTGATCTCTGTGGCTGTCTTCTTTTGTACTGGGATTTTCTTCTATCTATATAATTTGGAATTCTTGCATGAGGCTCTGCTATACCATCTTACCCGTACAGATCCAAGACACAATTTTTCCATATATTTTTATCACATCTATCTACACTACGACCTACGACCGTGAGTTTTCAATCTTAGAGAAACTCATCTGTTTTCTGCCTCAACTTATTGTTCAGCTAGTTCTTATTCTCCGCTTCACTCAGGATTTGCCATTCTGTTTCTTTGTGCAGACGGTAGCATTTCTAGCATTTAACAAGGTTTGTGAATTCAACCTAGTGCCTTGTACTGTCACTGAAATTGAGATCTCTTTTTGCCTTCTTATTTTAGTTCTAATTAAAAATGCAAATCGGACTATCGAGTCTTGTTACGTGAAAAATCACTCTATCTGCCTCCAGAAGTAATTTTATTTCTGAAATTATGGGCTCATACTTTGGATAGGGAATTTCTGATAGGGTTCTTCTTTTGATATTCTTATGTTTTATTGGTTATTATTTTTTGGCAGGTCATGACAGCCAGTACTTTGAATGGTTCTCCTGCCTGTTGCCTTTAATACTACCATGGTGCAATATGAAGCTTAAATGGGAAGGCTTGTCCTACATTTTACTATGGATGGGAGCTCAAATTCACTGGTTGAATTCAAAGGCAAGCAAGTTTAATTTTCTTAACTACTACAGTAATACATTTGTTCTCATCGGTATTGTCCGTCATCACACTAATCGTTATATATATATAGATATCTTTCTCCATAGGTAGCTACGGAGTGTGTGGAAAAGGGTATTATCGCCCAGAAGATACCATGATGAAATCTTAATGTATGTTCTTGTGAATTGAATTTGACAAAATATATAATGGGTGTGTGATTTTTGGTTTTTTTGCTTGAATAAAAGTTTGGAACTCGGAATTGTAGGGCTTTACCCAAGAAGGGAGCCCTTCCAAAAATTCTCGATAGCCTAGGCGGAACCCAAGCCAAAGAGAGCGATAAAAAAAGGAAATAGTTTTCAACCAGCAATTGACGCGCCTCGGTTAAAACCTCACTGGCTGCGTCATTGCCCCAAGCGCAATGATGCTTTTTCTAAATCTCCCATGTGGTGTTTTTATAGTTATAATTTTTTTCAAGTTCTTGTACTTTTTCGATATGGGACTTGTGTTATAGTTCAAACCTTAACATGTGATAAATTGTGTCGGTCAATCAAATTAGAGTCCCAACAGGAATAGGATTGAATCATCTAAGAATAATCTCCAATTAGTGAAAAGTCTTAATCCATGCAAATGAGCCGAGCTAGCCCAAAAGGCTACTTTGCATCATGCATCTAATAAAAGGACCAACCAGGCCCACCACCATGTGACTTTCATTTGTTTCGAATGTTAATAGATGGCCCAGGTCCATTATTCTCACTGAACCCCGTGATTGACTTCTGCAAGTAATCACCTCTGTAGTTGCGCTGGTACGTATTTTGTTTTAACGGAAACAAAATAAATGTTTTGTTATAGAAATGCCGATCAGATTTTTGCATCAACATTCTAAATATAAATTTATATTGTCATTTGTTTAATTGAGAGAATGTATATCACGTTTCAATCCAATAACTTTTTTTTTTTGGTCACCAATACAATAACTAAGAATTCAAGTTAATTGATGAAAAAATAAATATACTACACTTTTAAAGTGAATTGACAATTTGACATTGATAAAAAAATTAAGCACATTCTTCAAAGTCTGAATACTTTTCCCAAAAAAACACACAGTACTGTGATTATATTTTACAATCGGCCAATCAAGAAAATTTGTCATTAAAGAATGTAATAATTATATATACTGCACTTTTTTGTAATTTAAAATATATATATATATATTCTTAATTTAATATTAAATAATAAAATCAATTTCGACATTTTATAACCCAATTAAGGGTGGGATACATGATAAATTTGATGCACGTCTTTGAGACCCAAAAAAATGGACAAATTCCTTTTCTTAGGAACACATACAAGATTCGTCACTACAAAAAGGATAATGGTGTAATGAGAATTTTATGATTTTAACCTATTTTTTTTAGTAATTGTTTTATGAAATGATTCAACGAATATTGTTATATTAATATTCTAAAAAAGAAAAGAAAAAAACATAAGAGTTCAGTTGTTTGTTGCTCAAGAAATTGAGCGTTTCAATCTTTTTCTTTGATGCCCAAAACCATCTCTGAAATGGACTTTTGGAGTGAGACACAAAGATCTAAAAATCTTATTCTCAATGTTTGCGGACTGTAAATGATATAGAGGAGATGAGCATGAAGACGAGGCTATGAATCAAAGACAGTACTGAGAGATTTCGCAAAGGCTAATGGTCACTGGTTTTTATTTATTTATTTATTTATTTCCTGAATTTTTATTATTCAATCGAATTTAAAGCTACAAAAAAAAAAAAAAAAAGGTTTATCGTCTTTGATACTGTGATTTTCTTATTGATGTTCTTAATTTTGTAATTAGAACTTGTTTGAATTGTTGCTTTTAGTGCATTGCATGTAAAACTTCAATTAATGCCGTCATAAAATGTGGTGTTGGACCAAATCTATATCCATTGAGAAGTTGTCTCCTTCCACAACACATAAATTTATCCCCTTTTACTCTTTTTTTTCTTTTTTATTTGTTTGTTTTGTGAGGGTGTTGAGGTTGCTCTATTGTGTGGGTTTAAAATAAAAAATATCTTAAGACTGTTTACATCTTACCTTGAAATTGTAGGAGCTCATTGCTGAAGCCTCACTGGGCTAGCTTCTTTTTTTTCTTTTTTCTTTTTTTAATTATTATTATTTTTTATAGATTTTGTTAAATAAGTGTATCCATCCACCGTTTGATTAAATGCCCCAACTAAATTGTTGTTTCCAAGTACGTGCACCATGTAGGGATAGCAATTCATGTTCGTGGGTTATAATCGTGTTTACTAAATAAGTAAATTCAAACTCGACACATTTAATAAATCCGTTTAATGGTCTATTTATCAAAATGAGGCATTTAATATTCAATCAAATAATAAACAAAACTCACATTTTAAAGACAAAATTACCCTTTAAATCATTTTTCATTACGTCTTGTATCTCCTCCCTCAATCCATATACGTGTAGTATATATATATTTTTTATTGCCTTTATTTTTTTTTTCTTTATTCCCCCACTTTTTTTTTTTTTTTTTTTTTTTTTTTTATTTCCTAAATTGTTGCCATTAGCCTTTTTTCCGTTATTCCTTTCATTTTTTTTTTCTTATTTTTTTCTAAATTGTTATGGCTTAATAACAAATTTGGTAAACATTCCCCTGTTTCTAAATTTTTTTCTAGATTTGATGAACATTTCCGTATTCTTATTTGTTCTTGTTTAAAATTTAATAACAATTTGGTTTAATAAATTTTTTTCTAATTTGATGAATATTCCCGTCTTATTTGTTCTGGTTTAAAAAAAATAAAATAAAAGGAATGACCGAAAAAAGGCTAATAGCAACAATTTAGAAAAAAAAGGGAAAAAAATGAAAAAAATGAATGAAAGAAATAAAGACAGTAAAATATATATATATTACATGTATATGGATTGAGGAAGGAGATACGAAAAAATAATGAGAAAGGATTTAAATGATAGTTTTATTTTAAAATGAGAGCAGCGACTAGAAAAAAAATTGTCACAATTAGTCCAAATAGTCCAAATATTTATGTTAAAACGACTTAGCTGTTTATAATAATTGGATTTAAACAAAAGACATATTACATAATTTATGATTTTGACATGTAAAGTTAAACGGGTCACACATGTCGAATCCCTCAATTGTAACTCGGTACAATTAAATAAAAAAGTTAATTTCAACTCGTTTATACAATATCGTGTTGAAATAAACGTAATTATCTGAAAAGTTTAAATATAAAAAACAAAAGAAAAGACATTTACATTATTAACCTGCTAAACCCTAAACCCAAAGGCTGAATTCGAACTTCGACGCCTCACTTCTGTCTCCTACCTTCAAAACCCTAGATCGACATTTCCATACCCGATGAAGAACGGCGACGACGATTCATTGATGCCAATGGCAATGGCAATTGCAACAGTCGAAAAAACCGTCTATCTTCGCGCGCGTCGCACTGGACGCTCCAAAGACGACATAAATTGGTACGAAATAAAATTTTCAAACAAGGACGACAACGACGACTACCACACTTGCACTTGGAAGGAAAGAAGAAGGAAGACCACGTAGATCAATCCGATCGGCCTGACTAGGTATGAGAGTACACGGTCGAGCCACTACGTGGTTATGGGCTCCACTGTATACAGATTCGGTCATTGTTGCTCCGTTAGGTCTACGGACGCAAACAATTTCTGTGGCAACATCTCCTCGCTCGGCAAGTGGAAGATTCTTACTTGTTCGGCCATGGACGTTCCACGGTCGTACATTGAGGCCGTAACTGTTGATGGTAAGATTTACATCCTTACCGTATTGAATAAAGAAGGAGACGGCGTTGGATATCCCATCTGGGAGGTTTTCAACCCAAGCAATAATACAATGAAATTCATGGCTCAAACTTCGCCGCTGTGTCTTCCGAAACGCGGGTGGTTTGCAGTTTGTGACGATGATTCTAAAAGGATTACATTGGGCTCGATCTATTCTAGTTTCCTTGTTGCCTGTGATGTGAGATTAGATTCTTGGGAAACACTATATTCAGAGGTTGAGATTTTAGAAGATGATCTCTGTAGAAGCCGAGCTATATTGTTTGAAAATACTTTGTACTGGATTTGGGTTAGTGTTTGGGGAGGTGGAGGCTTACTTGCATATGATTTGGATCACAAAATGTATGCCCGAGGATATATTGAAGGTTTGAGTCCTGCGTTTTATGATATCAGCAATGGTCAACCGCTATTTCTTCATTTTCGTGGTGATTTGTTCTACTTGATTTGGCATGAATTGGGTACCGCCGGAGATGGCAATGGAAATGGTATTGAAATAAGTTCAATTTTTAATGTGGTGAAAATGCGAGTTTCTAAACGAGTTGACCAGGAGGAACAGAGAATCAACCTGAAAGGTTATGCTCTCTCCACCGAAGCTTATCTAGCTGACAGCTTACTATCTCCTGATATGGATTATGTCGTGGGGTAACTAATTCTCTGACTTTTTACTTTTCCACCTTTTTTTTATAGCCCTCGCTAATGCTGCTTTGATAATTTCTTTTTGGTGTTTTAAAGATGATCTTTTATATGTAGTAGTAAATCTGTTTCAGATAGCTGTTTTCTAAAAACTTTGTTAAGAAAAGGCTTGTTTTCATAGAATTGTTGAAAATAGTTTTCTATTTGATGAGTTATTGAGAATTCCCTTTTTGATTGACAAATCAAGCAAACCTAAAATTTTGATAATTGTAAATGTTTCTGGTACTCCTTTATTTTTTCGATTATGTTCTCAAACAATGGAAATATGCTTATATTTAATTTTATGATGTTCTCAGTGGTCCCTAACTTTTGTATTCATTGATATTTAGAAGTAATAAAGTATTTTTTCAGTCATTGGGTAAAAAATGTATGTTAGTTGTTAAAATTAAATTTAATGCCATGTATGTTCATTATGTCTTTTGGATTTATACATGTATTAAGTGTATGCATGTTTCAACTTACCAAAAAAACAAAAAAAGTGTATGCATGTTTCAAGTGTGTACATGTATCGTCTAAGAGGTTTGTAGTAGAACTCAATTCAATACAATACAAAAAAGTATTTGTTTCTTCATTCCTTCTTCTTCTCTTCACATAGAAAACATATTGTTGGTTGAAACTACAGCCAACATAAGTGGTGTCAGAGCTTGATTCCAATCAAGAACAAACTCGGCGTGAAGCTTATTGACGGGAAAGCAAACCCCGAAGAAGATCGACGGTGATGGCGACTACAAACAAACAAAATCAAGGAGCCCAACAATCTGCACTTCCCATTTTTTATGGGGAAAATTATGATTTTTTGTATGTGAAGATGAAGACTATTTTTCTCTCATATGATCTAATGGGATTATGTTGAAGATGAGTATGATGAACTGGAGGATACGATAACTTTGACGAATGCCCAAAGACAACAATTGAAGGATCATAACCCCAGAAATGGGAGGAGCATTTTTGTGTTGAAATAAATGTAAGCCTTAACAAAAGGGTGTAATTCAATTACGGTTGTCGCAAACTTGATATGAAACGTTAAGCATTAAATTTTAACTTTTTGTTTTTTTTTTTTGGTATTTGATAACTAGTTCATGAATTACAGAACTATAAGCATTTACGCGATGCTCTTATTTCCTTCTACACAATCCGTGAATCGTGATGCCATAATTTTTCCAAGGGATGGCCAAAATCTCTACATACATTAATATCTTTTTGTTTGCTTCTAGTATATGAGAAATGCTTTTGGTATGATGGAACTTGGGTTGTCAATCCATTCCTATTGTGGCCCACTGGGATTGGTCATATTGTTTTCCGTGTTTTCAGTTCTGACCAAAGCAAAAACAATAGTTTCATTTCTCCTTTTAATTTTTTTTGTGATACTAAATAAGACCGACCACCCCTCCTACCTGCAATCTATGTTTGTGCTGCTGCGTCTTAACTTTTTCACTATTAATGTCATTGGTCCCTGTGTCCATTAGAGAAGTTGAGTATGAAATAATGTGGCATAGAAAGCAAAGATTCTGAGACTGGGAGCTGACTTGGGTCAAATTAGTTTAACTGCCAATTAATTCCTTATTCCATGAAATATGGATTGAAGTTTGTAACTTAAGATTTAATCCAATAATTATTTAAAAAGTTTAATGGGCATTGGCTGTATTTTCTTGGTGCTGGTTTTGAGGAAGGAAAACAAGCTATCATATACTTTGGATTTATAGTTATTTTTTCATTTATTGACGTTAGTTGTTTGTAAAGTGCTAGTAAATTTCTCTCTTTGTTTCATTTTATTCTTCAAGTTGTCTTAAAGCGATTTTGGGTCAAAACTACTACACAAAGATGTACGTATTCACACACAACTAATGTTCTAAGAATCTCAGGTAAGGTTAGGGGAGTCAAGTACTGTAATGTATGGCTCCTGGTCCACTGTCATGTAAGTCCTTGCTAGTGCACAACTTATGTCAGTTGATACTATATCAAAATATAATGTGATGTGCTTTTCATGGTTTATGTTTGAAGGGAATATATCCATATCATTGTTTTCCTATGATATGATATCATGTATCTGACTTGATATCACTCCCTCGTGGTCCGGAATCGAAGATTGAACTGTTATAATGGATGGGTCAAGGATAAATCTGTTAAATGCTTGGGTAGTCATTTTAGCATTTTGATATGTATGAAGTTAATCTGGAACTTATTGTCATTTCCTCTGAACCAGCATGATATTCAAGATTCAAATTGAACTAACTGTATGGGTCTTTATTTTCTTGCAGCAATGCCATCATTGAATTTTCATTCCCTACTTCTTTTCGACTATTTTTAATTATTTATGGTGAATGGCAAGACACTCATATACAGATGTTGATTGCCTTGTGTTTTCTGACGGTGCTTCTTTGATGGCCTCTGGAAAGTCCCCAAGTACTTCACACACACAGTCCATTGTTCACAAAGAAGTCACCTATTCCATCTTGCAGAAAGGTCAACCTGAAAACATGTCGGAACGTTCTACTTATCGGTACTCACCTTTGATTGCATTTCTTCTTATGCCAAATTCAATAACCCATCGCTCATGGGGAAAATTTCTCTTTTCTGCTTCAGATATAGTATTTCATGGTATGGATAGATTGTGTCTTTTCAAGAAACGCAAAAAAAAATGTATTCTTTGCATGATTTTTAACTTTGTTTGATAGGTTGGTTGTTGAAGTGTTCCTGATTGATATGCACAGTAGGATCTGTTTACTGTTCTCATGCCATGTACACCTTTGTCTGGAGATTTCCCTTTTATTTTATTATCTTCAAACGTGAATGGAAAATTTGTTCTCGCTTCAGATTTTCTTTTGGGGTTGTTTATCCACACCATTCTGAAGCCACGAGGGGTGCCTAGAATCTATGCACCTTTTCTATGATGGTATGGCTCTCAATCCATTTACATCCACCATTGAGTGTTCCAAGCTTTTTCTTTGATTCCCAATAATAAGACTGTACATAAACTGTTTGATTAAATGCCTCAGCTAAACTCTTGTTTCTAAGCATTTCAGCGAAGCACTCAGGAATGGCAGGAGCAGTACTATGTCAAAATAAAAGTAAGCCCTAACAAAACGGTGTAACTCAATATTGGGTGTTACCAACTTGATATGAAATGATAAGTGTTAAATTCTCGAATTTTTTTGCATTTAATAATTAGTTTGTGAATTACACAACTAGAGTCATCTCGGTGATGCTCTTTTTCCATTTTACACAATTCATGACACTATAATTTATTTAACGGATGGCCAAAATCTCTACATGCATTAATATCTTGTGTTTGATTCTAATGTCTGAGAAACTTCTTTTAGCTCTACTTTGCAGAGTAATCAAATTGGTACAGTTTGATTCTTTTGATAAACATGGTATCATTTGAAATCATTTTTTCTTTTCTTTTTTTGGTTAGGTAAGTACTTGCACACATTTTACAAATTACGCACTACGGAGTCAAACTCCTCGCCTCCCCTTTGAGGGAAGAGAGGTTATACCATTGGGCTTATGGCCCATTGGTTCATTTTTTTCCTCCCTTAGATGTTAATGTGCATGGTGGAACTTTGGTTGTCAATGCATCCTATTGTGGCCTACTGGAATGGGTCTTTTTGTTTTCCTTGTTTTCAGTTCTGACCAAGGCAATAACAATAGATCTTTTTCTCTTTTCTTGATTTTTTTGCGATACTTAATAAGACCGACCACCCCTCCTCCTATCTGCAATCTATGATTGTGCTGCTGTGTCATAACTTTTCTACTATTAAAGTCTCTAGTCCCTGTGCCCATTAGAGAATTTTAGTATCTGATATTGCGACATAGAAAGCAAAGATTCAGAAAGGGGATGGTGATTAGAGTCAAATTAGTATAATTACCAATTAATTCCTTATAAGGTTATACCTTGAAATATGGATGAAAGTTTGTAACTTATGATTTAGTCCAATAATTATTTAAAAAGTTTAATGGGCATCGGCTGTATTTTCTTGGTGCTGTGAGGAAGGAAAACAAGCTATCACTGTATCATATACTTTTGATTTATAGTCTTCTTTTTTAATTTTTTTTCTTTTTTTATTATTACTATTTTTTTCACGTTAGTTGTTTATATAGCTCTAGTAAATTTCATCTTCTTTGTTATATTTTTCTTTTCAAGTTGTATTAATGCCATTTTGAGTCGATTCTAATAGCCAAAGATGCACATATTCATGCACAACTAATGTACTTCAGGCTAAGAGGCAGGGACACGGATACGACACGACACACACAACGACACGACAAATCCTAAAAAATTAGGACACGGATATGGCCAATAATATATATATATATATATATATATATATATATATATATATATATATATGATTTTTTACTTTAAGAAATTAAGAGTAATATTATTTTTTATCAACCTAATAATGAAAAAAAAATTGTGCCTTGCCGGGAATAAGAGAGAATGATAGAAAGAGTAAGAAAGAGAAGTAAACAAAGAAACAAAAAGGATTAGGGTTTTGTTAGAAAAAGAATTAGGGCTTAGTTACAAAAAACTCATAGAAGAGAAAAAGTTCATGGAAACAAGAGGGAAAAGGTAAAAGGGAGAAAAAAAGAATTTTGTTGTGAAAGGAAAAAAGAAGAAGAAGAAGAAGTATCTAGGGTTTGTGAAGAAGAAGAAAGAAAAAAGGAGGATAAAGAATTAGAGAGAGAGAGAGAGAGAGAGAGAGCATCCACCGGAAGCTAAGCTTGGTTGGTGGGAGAATGAGAGAGTCAAAAATGGTCGTGCAAGAGTTTGAACATTTGAACTAAAATATAAGCATAAATATCTAATTGTTTAATATTAAATTGTTTTGGAAAACAACTACTTTTAAGTAATTATGTAATGACCCTCCTCATATTTACACTTCAACGTAGCTTTGTTTCTAAAACTTTCTTAAAATCCCCAAGTGCCTTACTTCTCAAAAAAAAAAAAAAAAAAGTTCAGACACGTTTTTTGGCGTGTCCGACACGTGTCAGGGCGTGTCTGTGTCTGACACGGATTCTTTGCCCTTTTAGGTGTGTCCGCGCTTCCTAGACTTTAAGTAAGGTTATGGGAGTCCAACCCTAACCTCTGGCTCCTGAGCCTCGGTTATGTAAGTCCTTGCTAGTGCACAATTTATTTCAGTTGATACATTATCAAATTTTATTGTGATGTGCTTTTCATGGTCTATGTTTGAAGGGTATATATCCATATCGTCGTTTTCCTATGATATGATATCTGTCCCTTATGGTCTGGAATCAAAGATTGAGCTATCATAATGGATGGGTGAAGGCTAATTTTGTTGAATGATTGAGTAGTCATTTTAGCATTTTGATCTATATGAAGTTAATATGGAACTTTTCTCATTCCCTCTGAACCAGCATGATATTCAAGATGGAAATAGAACCAACCATATGGGTTCTTCTTTCTTTCTTTTTTTTTTTCTTTTGTTTTTTTTTTTTTTTTGCAGCAATGGCATCAATGAATTTTCATTCCCTACTTTTCTCAGCAGTTCTTCGACTCTTTTTAATTCTTTATGGTGAATGGCAAGACACTCACATGGAGGTCAGATATACAGATGTTGATTACCTTGTGTTTTCTGATGCTGCTTCTTTGATGGCCTCTGGAAAGTTCCCGTACAAACGTTATACATATCGGTACTCACCTTTGATTGCATTTCTTCTTATGCCAAATTCAATAACCCATCAATCATGGGGGAAATTTCTCTTTTCAGGTTCAGGTATAGTATTTCATGGTATGGATAGATTGTGTTTTTCAAAGAAACATGAAAAACGTATTGTTTGCATGATTTTTAACTTTGTTTGATAAGTTGGTTTTTTGAAGTGTTGGGCTTTGTTCAAATGTTCCTCATTGATATGTACAGTAGGATCTGTTTAATGTTCTTGTGTCACGTGCACCTTTTCTGGAGATTTCCCTTGGATTTTATATATATATTTATTTCAAAAATCTGACTCTCTTCAAACCTGAATGGAAATTGAATAAGATTTCTTATTTCCTCTGAACCAGCATGATATTCAAGATTCAAATTGAACTAATTGTATGGGTCTTTATTTTCTTGCAGCAATGCCATCATTGAATTTTTGTTCCCACTTCTTTTCTCTGCAGTTCTTTCACTCTTTTCTTTATGGTGAAATGGCAGGACACTCATATACAGATGTTGATTACCTTGTCTTTTCTGATGCTGCTTCTTTGATGGCCTCTGGAAAGTCCCCATACAAATGTTCTACATATCGGTACTCACCTTTGATTGCACTTCTTATTGCATATTCAATAATCCATCGTTCGTGGGAAAATTTCTCTTCTCGGCTTCAGGTAGAGTATTTTTGAAGACAAAGAAAAATAGATTCTTTACATGATTTGTTAAAGATGTAGTTATCACAACACAGAAATTATATTTGCTAAACTTTAAATTATGAAGGAATCCTGAATTTCCCATTGTTTGATAAGCATAATGTATCAGCCTGTCCAACTCCTAATTTTGAGATACTATTGTCTAGTAATGGTTGCTGTCAGGGAATAACTGTGTAATGATCTGTTCTTTTATTGTTCGAACTTCAAATCATGCCAAAATACGTGGGGGATATAAATATGCATGAGCTGCTAAGTTTTGTACCCTTTCGATTTCTGCATACAAAATTGCTTCTTCTCCCCACCCCTCTTAGGGGGAGGGGGATTTCTTTCCCTAAATTAGTGATGGGCATGAGTAACAGAGAGGCTTGATGCCCATAAATAATTCTAAAATCTGACTTTACCTTCTAACATGAATGGAAAACATTGATGTTTTTTTTTTTTTTTTTTTTTTTTTTTTTTTTTCTGTTAATCCAGAAAATTAGTGGGAAGTTTGTGTTATGTTCTCGCTGCAGATTTTACTTGTGGGGTGGTTTACCAACACCACTCTGAAGCTAAGAGGGGTGCCTGAGAAACTATGCACCTTTTCCGTGATGGTATGGCTCCTCAATCCATTTACCTTCACCATTGGAACCTGAGGAAACTGTGAGCCCATTGTTTGTGCCATGGTTTTCTGGATCATTATCTGTCTCGTGAACGGTATAACTTCTACTTTTTTATACCAACTTTTGAAGTATTGTTGCAGTGGTTTCTTGAGATACCTGTTTGTTAAATGTGATATAAATACTTGTTATACATGAGTTGGCCTATGCCAACATGTGAATCATGTTTGGAAAGTAAACCAAGAGGCCTCACACAGCTAAGGGAGAAGTTTTTTCTTGTCAAATCCAAATAATCTCTCCCATAAAGTTTTCTTTATCAAACAATAGGAAAATTCCCTAGCATTGATTTACAGCTCGCTATCTTTTAGCAAACTAGCCACCAAAATTAGATCCAAAAGAAATGACGCAGACGGGAAGATATATTTGGAGAGGATCCTCTCAAATAATCCAAGGAGGAAAAACGATCCTTAAATATTCCATCTTTTTCAAATGCTTAAGAATCCTTAAGGAGGCTGTTCTTTTGCTCTATAAATATTTGTATGTAAAACTCCCATTGTTTGAAATGAAGAAATGTAGCCTTGTAAAGTACACATGGTCTCAGACTATGAAGCACTGACATGGCAAACCATGGTGCCATATCAGTGTCGGACACGTGTCCGACATGCTGTAAACGTGTTCAATCCTTTTATCTCTTTTCTTCCGATCGGACACGCCGTTGGAAGCTGCAAAACGCCGGAGGATACGTCAGTGGACACGGCTACGCTATTCTGACTTAGGAGGTATTTTTGGACAGAGGATGTAGACACGATATACATACATATATGTTTGTGATATATATGGCTGTGTATATCTCTGCGTGTATCGATTTAAACAGGCGTGTGTATGACTGTGTATTGATTTAAATAGGCGTCTAAAGTTGAAATAAGAGAGATGATAGCAATGAGAGAGCAACGGCAGAGAGAGAAAAGATTATAATCTTTTCTCTTGTACGCTTTGTTTGGCTATAAGAAAAGGGCTCAGTGACTTTGGTCTCTTTTACATTTGTTTGGCTACAAGAATAAAGTTGGTTGGCTTTTGGATATTAAGTTACTGCTTTGTATTTCAATGAAATCCTTAATTTGTTTGGAAAGAAATATAAAATGTGGTGGGTTGAATTTAAATGTATTATATTTATGACAAAAAATTAATTTTACATATATAATAATAAATTATATTATTATTTTATTGTTGTATCCTTGCCGTGTCCATGTCCTATGTTTTTTGAGATTTGCCGTATCGCCATGTCCGTGCTTCATACGTCTCAGAGCTCTTGGAATATGAACATATTTAAGGTTCAGTTAAGAATACTAGGCTTCTCTCCATCGTGGCATGGAAGGGGGAAGTTGGTGTGGAAGCTTTATATTGTTCAATGGTGTTTGTTATGGATAATCTTGTTAAAAATGATATAATCATTAGATATAAGTTTTAGACACTCTCTTTGGTTAAAGCACCAAATACAGATTTCCTTTCATGTCATTATAAATGCATAATTATAATTCCTAACTTTCTTTGTATCATGTTTACTGGTTTACACATACTATTTTACAAGCTGCGTTTTGGTATGGGCGTCTTGTCCATTTTAGAATCTATCCTATAATCTATGCTCTTCCTATCACCTTAGTTCTTGATCCTTGCCACTCAATCTATTCAGAAGCCTGTCCTTATGGATTGGAATTCTTGTAAAGTTAAGTCAGCCCAGAGTCTTCAGTGGCATGGGAGTTACTGTCCATGCCATTTATTGTTGCTTTGAAAAACATGTTTTCAAGAGAGAGAATTATGTCGGCTGTGGCTGTCTTTTGTACTGGGTTTTTCTTCTATCAATATAATTTGGAATTCTTGCATGAGGCTCTGCTATTCCACCTTACCCGTTCAGATCCAAGACAAATTTTCCATATATTTTTATCACATCTATCTACGCTACAACCATGATCAGAGAAACTCATGTTTTCTGCCTTAACTTATTGTTCAGCTAGTTCTTATTCTCTGCTTCACTCAGGATTTGCCATTCTGTTTCTTTGTGCAGACGGTAGCATTTCTAGCATTTAACAAGGTATGTGAATTCAACACTCTGCCTTGTACTGTCACTGAAATTGAAATCTCTTTTTGCCTTCTTATTTTAGTTCTAATTAAAAATGAAAATCGGACTATCGAGTCTTGTTACGTGAAAAATCACTCTTATCTGCTTCCAGAAGTAATTTTGTTTCTGAAATTATGGGCTCATACTTTGGATGGGAATTTCTGATATCTTCTTTTGATATTCACGGTGCAGTACTTTGAATGGTTCTTCTGCCTGTTGCCTTTAATACTACCATGGTGCAATATGAAGCTTAAATGGGAAGGCTTGTCCTACATTTTACTATGGATGGGAGATCAAATTCACTGGTTGAATTCAAAGGCAAGCAAGTTTAATTTTCTTAACTACTACAGTAATACATTTGTTTTCATCGGTATTGTCCGTATCACACTTCTCGTTATTCGAACCACATGCAAGTTCGAAGAAAACTTTGAAACATGAATTATATATATATATATATATATATATCTTTCTCCATAGGTAGCTACGGAGTGTGTAGAAAAGGGTATTATCGCCCAGAAGATACCATGATGAAATCTTAATGTATGTTCTTGTGAATTGAATTTGACAAAATATATAATGGGTGTGTGATTTTTGGTTTTTGCTTGAATAAAAGTTTGGAACTCGGAATTGTAGGGCTTTGCCCGAGAAGGGAGCCCTTCCAAAAATTCTCGATAGCCCGGGCAGAACCCAAGCCAAAGAGAGCGATAAAAAAAGGAAATAGTTTTCAACCAGCAATTGACGCGCCTCGGTTAAAACCTCACGGGCTGCGTCATTGCCCCAAGCGCAAAGATGTTTTTTATAAATCTTCCAATGTGGTGTTTTTATAGTTATAATTTTTTTTTAAGTTCTTATACTTTTTCGATATGGGACTTGTGTTATAGTTCAAGATCATCTAACAATTATAATAAAAACACAACTACATTAACATGTATAAATTTGTGTCGGTCAATCAAATTAGAGTCCCAACAGGAATAAGATTGAATCATCTATAATATCCAATTTCATCTAGACTTTTCAGCAGAAAAGTCCTGAAATATGCAAATGGGCCGACCTGACCCAAAAGGCTACTTTGCATAACAATGTTGGTCGGGCTAGTACCAATGCATCATGCACCTAATAAAAGGACCTACCAGGCCCACAACCACGTTACTTCCATTTGTATCGAACGTGTCAATAGATGGCCCAGGTCCATTATTCGTGTTCCTTTTATTTAAGTCAATTGTACTTTATGATCCTTATGGTTGGTGTAATGAAAAAATGATAGATAGGGTGACGTTTTTTTTGTTTTTTTAATTTTTAATTTTTTTAATTTTTTTTTTTTTTTTTTTGTAAAGGAGAAGAATTTTTATATCTTTGTACCCTCTTATATAAAATTTTAAATTAAAAAAACAATTTTTTTTTCAGGAATTTTGTGATTTTTAGGTGAAAATTTAGTTGGTGTGTGTTTTTCCTTGAATTAAAGTTTAGAACTCAGAATTGTAGAGCTTTATCCAAAAAGGGAGCCCTTTCAAAAATTCTCAATAGCTGAGCGGAACCAAGCCAAAGAGATCAATAAAGAGGGAAATAGTTTTCAACCAGCAATTGACACGCCTCGGTTAAGACCTCACAAGCTGTGTCCTTGCCCCAGCGCAATGATGTTTTTTTTTTATGTTGTGCATGTATTTTTATAGAAATAATTTTCTCATCACACTTACACTTTTTGGACGTGGGACCTATATTACATAACTGGTACCACTAGACTTTTATGCAGTTATAAATCACCAAACAAGTACAATTACAGTAACATGTGGTAATTGCCTCGGTCAATCAAATTAGAATCCCAAACATGATATAATAAAATTGAATCATCCAATTTCATCAGCAGAAATTAATTAGATGCTATTGATCTGTTTCAAATATATTGGTCCTAGGAGGAAACTTTTACTGTTCGGAGGGCTACTTTTGTAATTCATCCAAATGGGCCGAGCTGACCCAAAAGGCTACTTATTTTTACTACTATGCATAATAACAATGTTGGTTGCGTTAGAATTTAGAACACATTAAAATCAAACTCACCCTACGTTTAAAAGTACTTTCAAAGAGAAATTGTATAAAGTGTTTTCAATTTATAAAAAAAAAAAAAAAAAATCAAATGCTAGGAATATATTTATCATTTATGTTAAGAAAAAAAAAAAAAAAGTGTTTGCTTAAAAATGTATTTTACTAACATCTCTTAATTTTCTTCAATTTCAATTTTAAGAGCCTAAATTAATGTTAATGTAAATTTATATTGTCATTTATTTGATTAAGAGGATGTGATAGTACGTTTTAATTCAATAATTAAGAATTCAAGTTATCGGTACTTTTTAGATTGATAAAAAAAATATGTATACTACACTATTAAAATGAATTGATATTAATGTAATTCTTTTTTTCTCTTTCTTTTTTCCAAATATATTGAGAATATCTCCTCCATCTGGTGTATAAATTTTCTTTTGTCTCAAGAGTCTCCTTAGCTTCGCTTGACAAGTAGACTCTCAAACCAAATCTGAATCAAATGATCTGTTAACTAATAATTCAAGGCAAACAGTCCCCAATATTACTTCGTGGTCTTAAACCTTAATGTATTTGACAGGGGGGATTCTTTCCCCAAATCAGGGATGTGCATGAGTAACAGAAAGAGATGTGATGCCCATGAATAATTCTAAGAATTGACTTTATCATCAAACAGAAAAAAAATTGATGTTTTTTTTTAATAAAGTTAGTGATATTTAATATTGATGCTTTTTTCCTTTAAGTTAGTGATATTTAATTTTGTTCTCTCTTTTTTCTGTTAATCCAGAAAAATAGTGGGAAATTTATATTATGTTCTCGCTGCAGATTTACTCATGGGGTTGTTTATCCACACCATTCTGAAGCTAAGAGGGGTGTCTGAGAATATATGCACCTTTTTTGTTTTGTGATGGTATGGCTCCTCAATCCATTTACCTTCACCTTTGGTACACGAGAGAACTGCGAGCCATTGTCTGTGCCATGGTTTTGTGGATCATTTTCTGTCTTGTGGATGGTATAACTTTGTGGTGTCACTTATCGAGTGTTGACGTGGCACGTTGATAAGTCAATACAATCCTAATTAAGGTTGAAAGTCAAAAGTTTTGAGGGACCAACCCTCAAGCACCCCAATACCTGATAGCACATCAGGCCCACCAAGCCTTGAGGGACCATCCATTGACCATCCCAAGACCTGGTAGCACCCCAGGCCTACCAAGCCTTGAGGGACCATCCTTTGAGCACCCTAAACCCTGGTATCACACTAGGCCCCCCAAGCCTAGAGTACCCCAAGCCCTGGTAGCACACCAGGCCCACCAAGCCTCAGTAGCACACCAGGCCCACCAAGCCTTGAGGATCAACCCTCAAGCACCCCAAGCTCTGGTATCACACCAAACCCCCCAAGTCTCGAGCGCCAAGCCTCGAGCACCTCAAGCCCTAGTATCACACCAGGCTCGCCAAGCCTTGAGAGTCAATCCTCGAGCACCCCAAGTTCTGGTATCACACTAGGCCCCCAAGCCTTGAGGCCAACCCTCGAGCACCTCAAACCCTAGTATCACACCAGGCCTACCAAGCCTCAAGGGACCAAGCCTCAAGCACCCTAAGCCCTGGTATCACACCAGGCCCACCAAGCTTCGAGGGATTAGCCCTCGAGCACCTCAAGTCCTGGTATCACACCACGCCTATCAAGCTTCAAGGGTTCAACCCTTTAGCACCTCAAGTCCTTGTATCGCATCAGGCTTACTAAGCCTCGAGGGACCAACCCTCGAGCACCCTAAGCTCAGGTACCACACCACGCCCGTAACACTTCGAAAGATTGGAGCCCCAGAGAGCTCGCCATCAAAATGCCACAGGTCTATGCATAGCATGAAGCGAAGGTAAGGCCTTCGCAGCTGTAAGGGATCTAAATTTGGGAAACTTAGGAAGATTTTGAATTGGTGGATGAGAAGTCAAGAAGTGCATTCGCTCTTAGTAAGACCCAATTAACAAGATGATGGAATTATACACATTATGACAACAAACCTTAAAATCACATTTAATGTTGTGTCAGGTTCGACCAACTGGTGGTCAAGCAATATTTAATGCCCTAACTGGGGGAGAAGCAACATAGTGCAAGGCTCGATGAGGGGATTGGACCCTTCAGGCTCCTATAGACCCTTAGGACTACCCATGTGATCCTAACTGGGAGCCGTGCAAGAAACCATGCACAAATGAGACCACTGGTTAATGATCAATGAAATCTGGCCTATAAATAGCACTATCCTACGAAAGAATAAACAACTAGAAATAGGGAGTTGTCATAAGAAATTGTATACTTGCCCTACCACCATCTCAATCTTGAGGATTGGTCTTCTTCTCCTCCTCCTACACCAAGCATCTCTCTCTTTTCCCTTATAGTTGTACCTTTGATATCACCATTACTCATTTGTTTATTACATTGATCAAAAAGAACCCCTACAAACTTCTACTTCTTTGTACCAACTTTTGAAATATTGCTGGAGTGGTTTCTTGAGATGCCAGTTTATTATTAATCAGAATTGACTCCCTAGCATTGATTTACCACTCTCGATCTTTAACAAATTACCCGCTAAAGTTAGATCCAAAAGAAATGACATAGATTGGAGTTATATTAAGAGAGAACCCTCGATCTCAAAGAGTCCAAGGAGGAAAAATTATCCTTGAATGGATTAATTTGTTCAAATGCTTAAACATCCTTAATATGGAGGAAAAATTATCCTTGAATGGATTATTTTGTTCAAATGCTTAAACATCCTCAAACATCTCAAAGAGGCTAGTACTAACAAGAATATTGTCGAAGTAACAAGAATATTGCAAAAGAATTCTCATTGAGCGACTTCTCCTTTGTGATACTGAGACGTGAAGCTTTAGATACAAGTTTTAGACTCTCTCTTTGGTTAAAGCACAAATACAGATTTCTTTTCGTGTCATTATAAATATATAATTTTAATTCCTTTCTTTATGTTGTATTTTGTGGTTTACAGGTAATAATCTACAAGCTGTATTTTGGTATGAGCTTCTTGTCCATTTATGTTGTATCTTAGTTCTTGATCCGCGCCACTTCCAATCTATCAGAAGCCTGTCCTTGTGAATTGGAGTTCTATATGGTGTTTTTTTCTTCTAACACTTTTTCGATGTGGGACTTATGTTACATAGCTGTTACCAAGTCCAATTACATTAACAAGTCGGTCAACCAACTTAGAATCGAGGCATAATAAATTTGAATCATCCATAATCGCCCATTTCATTTAGACTTCTCAGCAGAAAAGTCCTAGTCTATTATTGATCTGGTTCAAATATTTTGGTCCTAGGAGGAAACTTTTCATGTCAGGAGTGCTGCTTTTGTAGCGTAATACATTCAAATGGGCCGAGCTGACCCAAATTGCATCATGCATTAAATGTCATTGTCAATAGATGGCCCAGGGTCCATCACTCTCACTTCCAATTTTAAAGTGCCAATTTCGTACTTTAAATTTGTAATCTGTGACAATTTTTGATCCAATGACTGAAAATTCAAGGTAATGGTCCTAGTTCCCAAGGGGTAAATTGCAAAGTATAAATTGTTATTTGCAACAACGTGAGTTCAGTTGCTCGAGAAATTGAAGACGAGACTGTGAATCAAAGACACACTCGCCTCTACTTATAGCCCTACCCATCTAGCGTACAGCCCAACCTCTCCCGCTTACAGCCCAACATCGCCGGCTTGTAGCCCCGGCCACCTCTCCCGGTTACAGTCCCACTTCACCAAGCTACCGTCCTGCATCTCCAAGTTACATTCCCTTGGCTGTCACTTTTTGGTTAATATGCTGAACTTATCGAAGGTCTGACAAAGTAGTAGTAGTGGTGGTGGTGGTGGTTATTATTATTTAATGTGATGGATGTGAACTACAAACTTATTGAAGTTGATTGTATCAGTTGGTCCTTGTTAAGATATATATATATATTTTTTCTCCTCTTTAAGCATTTGATGTAACAAGGATTAGAAGAGCAACTCAAATTCATTTTCATAATAAGAGGCCTCGAATTGAATAGAGGCCTCTTCATGTTTGAGGAGCTCAAATCTGAGTCGCAAGGCACGTGCCTGTGCAACAAAATGATGTCACGTGACCCTCTCTAAACAGTAAGCCAGAGGGGGGATTTACTTCCAAACTGATCATAGAAATTGATTTTGGGCGTGAAAAGTCAATACTCACCGATGTTAGAATAGTAACAACATTGCATTTTATAAAATTTGGTGAAAAGATGTGCCGAGAAAAATATAATAAACAGTTTATATAATTTACTCTATTATTTAAGAAAAAAACAAAAATAATATTTCACTTGGGTAGTTATGGAATCCCGGTAAGTGTATGTATACATGGGGTAAATTACAAAAAAAAAAAAAAAAAAATCTTGAATTATGTCTGAATTTACAAATAACCCATTGAAGTATATTTTGTGTATATTATCCCCTACACTATTCAATTCTTAAGTTATTTTTCATTAAATGACAAAGATAACTTTTTTTTTTATTAAATTACACTTAATCTATTATTATTTTTATTAGGGTAAAGTACAGAAACACCCTTGAGAATTGGGGTAAGGCTAAGAATAAAAAAGGTTGTTTATTTTTAGACAATCACACACCCTTGTGAAATTTATTATCCAAACAGAGCCTTAAAATATGTGAAAAGTCTATTTTACCCTTCACTATTTTTTTAATTTTAATTATAAAATATTAAAATACTTAAATGACTAAATTATCTTTTTCATCTTTCGCTCTCTCTATATATGTACACACACACATATATATATACACGCACAACCACACAACAGATCTCAGCCACATCTTCATCACTACTACCTTCTTCATCATTGCGGTTAGTTTGAACCATTGACCGGTAAACAAAGTTTCAAAATATATAACAGGATTAACCATTGGTATTGGACAGGGAAAAATACCTTCATGGAAAGGATTTCATATAATGAAAATGGGCTCTCAAATTTGTCCTCGAACCTCAAAATGAAATGTCTAAATGATTAAATCCAAGTCAGTCCATCTCAAATTCAATGGTAGAATTGTTATAAATTTTCTAAATAGGGCCACATGTGAACTGCACAAATGTAAATGGCTATGCTGAACTGAAGACCCCCTTCCAAAGCTCTGGATTCTAAAGCTGAGCAGTCAAAAGACAGGTATATATCTGCGTGTGCGTCTATACAGACAATATACATATATATATGTGTGTATTAGTATTTAGTAGTTTGGGTTAGGGTATGAGAGATGGGAAAGAGAAGAAGAGAGTAAGGATCTAAGTCACATAAAGCGAGAGTGGGAGCGTGAGAACAGCAAAATTGAGTCATAATAGTGAGAATTTGAGCCAGAACACAGGCGGAGCGTGAGAGCAGCAGAGAGGGAGCGCGCTCGGAGTGTGAGAGCGATACCCGCTGAGAAGGATTGTGTGACTTATGTAAGGATAGAGAAAATTTGGGTTTATTAGATAGGTTTTACCCAACAACCCATTTAAACTTATTTAATTCAAGGGTATTTAAGTCAATTGTATTTGTCAATTTTATATCAAAGGGTAAAAAAGTCAATTCACCGTTATCAGGTGTCTTTGTCTATTTTATCAAACTTGAGGGGTATAATTGTCTAAAAATAGGACAACTTTTATCTATCTGTCCTTATGCCAAACCTTAGGGAGTGTTGGTGTACTTTACCCTTCTTATTAAAATAAATCAAGAAAAAAATTTATACTAATTGATGGCATATTCTCTATTAAATTTGCATAATTTTATCTTTATTTTTAAAATTAATTGTTCAAATAAAAATTTTAAATAGAAAATTTCAAAACAATTTACGCAATTTCTTAATTTTGCATGCATATATTGCATGGCAAAGAATGTATTTTTTATTTAATTAATTAATTATATTTTTGAATATATTGTATAAAAAATATACTTTTTATGGTAAAAAAAGTTTTAAAGGAGCATAATAAGTATTATTCTAAATGATAAAGTTTTGATAATAAGTTAATCATTTAAGAAAATGGTAATTACAAATCAAATATTTTCTAGTTTTATGATAAATTGATACTAATTATAAAATTGTAGTAAATAGTATAGTGATATTTAAATAACTAAAAAAATAATAAAAATAATTTAATGAAAAGTGTAAAATAGTCCTTCATTGCACCATACCTGTATATAGGGAGGGTTGCAAATGAATCTAACTGTTCATGAACAGCTCGGGCTCGTTCATTTAGTAAATGAGCCGAGTTCGAGTTCAATTTTCAAACTTGTTTAATAAACGAGCCGAGCTTGAGAATTCGGCTCGTTAGACTCGCGAACAAGTTCATTAAATAAAAACCCATTTATAATACTATTCTACAATTAAAATGTTTAGCTCATATTATACAATTCTGTATTTAAAAAGTTTAGAGCCCAAAAATGTTTGGCCCAACTAACACCTTTTCATTGATAAGGCCCACAGATATATATATAATTAGCCCATAATTCAAATAACATTGAATCTCATCCATTAATAATGAACACATCTTAGCCCTTCACCTGTTAAAGTTAAGGAGACATAAGAATAACCTAGAAGTAGTTATTTACCGTTAGGACTGCAAATGAATTGAGATCTTTATAAATAACTCGGGCTCGGCTTGTTAAGGGTTCGATTTGGACTTGTTCGTTAAGAAAACGAGTCGAACTTGAGCCTAATTTCTAAGCTCGTTTAGTAAACGAGCCGAACCTGAATAACATTAGACTATACTCGTATAGATTCGTGAACGTGAACTCATTTAAGCTCGATAATGTTCAAAACAAAGCTCGTTTAAAGCTCCTTTTATATATGTATATATAATCACGTGGGGGGACCTTATTTGTTTTATTAAACTTAGTACCCTAAATAAAAAATAATAAATTACAAACATGTGCATAACCTTATTTATTTGCATTCTTTTGTTTTCCTTTTGGGTTAATTTTACTGACACCCCTCTCAGGTTTGGTCAAATATCATTCCGAAACAACTTTTGAAAATTACTATCACTTAGGTCCAATTTTACTTTTTCGTTACTAACACAGTAAAAAAAAACGTGCGAAAAGACAAATCTACCCTTATTTTTAAAATTCATTTTAAGCTAAAATATTAACAAATTAAAAAAGACAAGCTAAAATATTAAGCTGCACAATCTATTGGTGAGCCCGCCACGCAGATGACTCTAAATACGTTCCACTATGCTGGTGTTAGTGCCAAGAATGTCACACTAGGTGTTCCACGGTTGAGGGAGATTATTAATGTAGCTAAGAAACTTAAGACACCCTCTCTCTCTGTGTATCTGAAGCCTGAGGTTAAATCAAACAAAGGAAAAGGCCAAGAATGTTCAGTGTGCTTTGGAATACACCACTCTTAGGAGTGTTACTCAAGCTACAGAAGTATGGTATGATCCAGACCCTATGAGCACCGTAATGGAGGAAGATGCTGACAAATTTTAAGCCGTGTCATTATTGAATTCATATAAAGAATATTTGATATCTCGTTCTAACAATTTGGATTTGAGAAATATTTCTCTGCGTTTTAAGATTGCTGATGTGAAGATGAACAGGAGAGCTTATGCACTGTGTCAGACTGTTACAGGTGTTCTCTTTAGTGATTGCAGTGTTATTAAAAGCCCAACGCACTAGAGGTCCTTTGAAGCCTAGGCGCGAGGCTTACAGACCCCAAAACCTGTTTCCAAGTGTGGATACCATGAGCAATGAGGATGTCAAGAGCCAACATGGATGGTGAAAGCAGTCATTAGAAGCCTATACAGGAGACAGTGATTAAGTGAGGTCATAATTTGATGGTGGAACTTTAGGTTTACAATTTTGCTTTATTATTAAATTCCATGGTAGTTGATTCTGATCTGATATCGGACTTTGATTTTATGGTTAATATGGTCTGAAGTAATAGTAGTAGTGATTAGTATTACGATTTAATGTGAGGAATGCATTTAAAGTATCGAAATCAACAATTGGATTGGATTTAGGGGAATGTGAACTTCAAACCTGTTGAAGTTGATTGTACCAGTTGGTTCTTGCTAAGACTTCATTTAGCTTTTTGCTTTTAACTTCAAATTTTAAAACTAGAAGGAATATACACTAGAAAGATTGTTGAAATTGGAAGTTATATGAGATTGATTCAAAGCTGTCATGAATGTCATTCCATACGTTGTATTAGTAATTCGGTAGTGATGAGTTA
This sequence comes from Cornus florida, assembly GCF_030987335.1. Classification (NCBI taxonomy): domain Eukaryota; kingdom Viridiplantae; phylum Streptophyta; class Magnoliopsida; order Cornales; family Cornaceae; genus Cornus; species Cornus florida. Next base: position 37,213,215 of record NW_026775575.1, read on the forward strand.
GGATGTACAGAATATGCGGAAATAGTGGTTTATACTAAGACTTTCTGTTCCAATTTGTTGCAAATGTATTTCGTCTAATACAGTTCTTGGTAGTCTCGACTATGTAATCACGAAGAAAATGTGATTTGATTAGCTTTCAAATTGGAAGGGGTTTCTGCTTTATGGTGCGTGTTAGTGATCTAGGTCTGATTTGTACCAGCTGAGACTAAAATTCGAGCTTGTTTTACTTCATACATCGCATTAAAAAAGGTCGTCTTTGTCGTCGTCCTGATATTTCTAACAGCTTTCTTCTTGCTTCTTACTATTATTATTATTGTCAAAGGGCTGTCTTTATGACCAAAGTTATAGGAAAAATGAATGCTAACATTTTTCTGTAAAGAGTAGTACTAGGAAGGAGACCAAATGCCTAGTTATTAACAACAGGAGTGAAAAGGAAAATAGGTATTTTTTTTTGGCCTCTTTAGTCGATGAGAAACACACATACTATATATTTATATTCCAATCATTGACATAGTAAGGATTAGAAAAGCATTATCATTTTAGGCTTTATTTGTTACGACATAAATATTATTTCCAAAAAATATTTTATTTTTTCTGGTAAAATATATATTTTTTATTTTTATTTTTTGTTGTTTGACAAAGATTTAGGTCGAGATTGAGGTCGAGCCTATCTGGCGTGTAAATAGCTTGTCGAAAATTGATATATTTTTTTTTCCCTAAGAGTACATTTATTGGCCCCACAACACATGGACCATTTAAGTCAGCAGTGTGGTTCGAAAGCGAGACCTTAAAGATTTTACCTTCCGAATTCCTGTCAACGCTGCTATGCCCCTGGACGTGTCAAAAATTGATAAGTAAATTATTTTTTTTAGATTTAATTTTTTTCTTTATTAATATTTTACGACAATCGAACACCAAAAAAATACAAAAAATATTTGAAGCAAATCAATAGTGTCTTTAATTAATTATTTTCAGACTTTTTTGCTAAGAAGTCTGGATGGAATTGGAGATTATTAGATGATTCAATCTTATTACGCTTGGGATTCTAATTTGACTGATAGAGACAATTAATTATGTATATTGAAATTTAACTCCCTTGACTGTTAATTGTTTTCAATATTTCTGAGTAATCGATTTGGAAAAAAACTACGTATAGGAGTATTTGAAAGGATCTACTCCTTGTTGTATGTTTTATTGTGAGCATTAGATTGTGATGGAAATTCCTCCTCCCTTCTTGTTGAATTGGAGTAGGAGAAAAAATTTCTTGAGCATGCAACGGTCCGTACCGTCTGTCATGGTAATGACCGGTTGGATGTAACGGAGGCAAGAAAATTTTTCGTTAGAACTTTTTTTTCATTCGAGTAGGGGTGCGCAAGAAGTTTTTCACATTGGAGTGGCGGTGCACAAAAAACAATAGTCCACACAAAAATTTGTTTCCATAGAATGGTTCTTCCTACATTGTTTCTACTCCTTTAGATTCACCCACATCATGAAATTTTAGTTATGTATGGGAAAAGCTGAACAGGTTTTTGGAGTTTTTGAAAATCTATAAAATTATTGCGTTTAATTAATTAATTTAATATTATTGAGCTTGAGAATATTTATAATATTGTAATTAATAGAATGACAGTACTATATTGTATAGAGGTGGTACTATAATTTAAAATTCGTGAAATTTAAAATAGTATTTAATTTAAACTTTTATAATAATTAAATTTTCTTCTCTCATCTCGTCGCTCCCGTCCATCTTCATTTTTTGAGGGATGAAAATTTGTAAAGAATGAAGGAAAGGATGCACTAAAGTGTCCACCACCATAATTTATGCAAGAAAGAAAAGTACGTGAATCATACTAAATTTTGGGAATTTTATTTCTACTGATTAATTTATTTCTTGTTATTTTACAATTATTCATGATTCATAAATATGTTATGTATTGATCATCAATACACACACACACACACACACACACACACACACACACGTATGTATATATGGGTACTATTTCCGACTACAGTTTTTGTTTGATCTGAGTTGCTCCGTTTTGTCCCTCATAGCCGGAAAAAATGGAGTTTAGGAATTTGGTGGACGTTGAGTTTTTTGGACAAGATAATGGCATTTTGGATCATTGTAGAGTCTAAGTAGTGTTTTTGTATACTATTATAATTAGTTTAATAAAATTAGTAGTCAAACCTAAAGTTTGAAAAAGTTGGCATATTTGAAAATATGCATAATTAAGTAAATTTTTTAAAATTTTCCCTAATAGAAAGGCAGGAAATAAAAAAAAAATCAGTGCCTATGTTTTTACTATTTACAATAGCAAACACCCTGAGCTGGTGTGTCGAGTTCTCCCTCCGCCAAAATAAAAGGAGAAAAAAGAAAAACACTGAAACCCATGTTTTGGCAATTTTTCATGAATGTATTATTGTTTTTCCCTGGCAAAATATCATGTTCAGAACTTGAAAATTGTGTTTAATATTTTTTTTTTATTAATTTAATATATATATATATTTTTAATCATGTTATATCACTCCCAACCAAAACAAAGCTCTTTGTTTTCTTTGATAAAAGCGGGACCATGACATTGAAGTCCATTCACCATTGTAGTAGTATTTTTACAAATGGACTACTCAGTAACATTGAAAACAATTAAAAACCAAGAGTTAAATTTCAATATAAAGAATTTAGGACAAGCTTCTTTCTCATTAAATTTAAAAACTTTAACAAATGGCATGTTTGTTTAATCACAACACTTGTCTTATATAATACTGAAAGAAACATTTTTGCATGGGGAATGAATGAGCCAATTAACCAACCTAAGCATCATTCTTAATTCCCATCCTTCTCCCTCCACTCACTTGTGCTCGGCAGTCCTTCTCGCTCCACTCTCACTTGTGCCCAGTACCATCCCACGCAATGATTCGGCGTAGTCCATTGTGTCGAGAAGACTCGATAACTTCTGTCTAGTAGGTGCACAGAGCCATGAGTGGTCGTAGTCCGTTGAGTCAAGAAGACTCGATAACAACTGTCTAAAAGTAGCAACCGTCGTTAAATTCTTCTTTAAATTCGCCCTTTCTATCTTGAGACCTTGTTTCACTCGGTGGAGTCTCCTATGGAAACTTTCTTGCTTCTCAGGCTTAGGAATTGCAATTCCCTCCGGGTATTTTTCTATCTTGAGACCTTGTTTCACTCGGTGGAGTCTCCTATGGAAACTTTCTTGCTTCTCAGGTTTAGGAATTGTAATTCCCTCCGGGTATTCTTGCTTGAGACTATCTCCACCAATAATATTACAACCCCTCTCAAAGTCAATTACAAATCCCTCCGGCAACTCTTGCTTCTCAGGCTTAAGAATTGCAATTCCCTCCGGGTATTCTTGCTTGAGACTATCTCCACCAATAATATTACAACCCCTTTCAAAGTCCATTGCAAATCCCTTCGGCAAATCTTGCTTCTCAGGCTTAGGAATTGCAATTCCCTCCGGGTATTCTTGCTTCTCAGGCTTAGGAATTGCTGGCCACATCTTTATCTTTTTTCTTCAATAATTAAAGAAACACATACACATATCAGATCCTTTCATCCCATCATTAACAAGTCAATTCAATTCTTAAATTTAAGAAAAATAAAATAAAACCAACAATCCTTATGGACCAAAAACTTATTTACACTCTGTTGGCACCAAAACTTGGCAGCCACTTCAGCAACGACGTGGACCAATGGGAAGCCGATAAGTGTTAAGCATGTCCAAGAATGGTCGGCCAATGGAGAAATAGTAGGAGAAGATTTAGGAAGATATCTATATATTCAGCCACCTCACCAAAAGGGTTGTTACTAAACAACCGAGACTTGTGTTAATTTCAAAAGGAAATTTCATTAGAAATAGAACATTGGGAGAAGTTGGCTAAGGTGACATAATTAAGTTCCTATAAAATAGGGATTTAGTTATGAGAAAGGAAATTGAATCCTTATTGAAATGAAATTCAAAAGGAAGGGGCAGCCACGTGAGTGTATGGGTCAAGGCTATAAATGGTCTTCCAGCCATTTAAGGGAAATATTTTAGTCAAGCTTGAAGAAAGAAGTTGTTAAAAATCAGCAACTTACTAGCAATCTTCCAGCAGCTTTCTACCGACTTCTTAGCAATCAATATTTTCTTCAACAAAGGTATTCTATTTGAAGCAAGACGAAACAAGAGGAGAAGAGACGTGAAAGACTACTGAAGTACGACCTATTTTCAGCAACAAAGTGTTGGCACCAAAACTTGGCAGCCATCTCAGCGATGATGTGGACCAATGAAAAGCTGATAAGTATTTTTAACATGGCGTCAAGGGAATCAGCCAGTTAAGAAATATCAGGAGCAAGTATTGGAGAAAGTTATTCAGCCACTTCATTAACAAGGCAGTTGCTAAAATATAGCAACAAACATTTGACTTTATTCAAGTTGGGTTATCATCAGGAAAGGAAAGACTAAAGTTTTAAGGAAATCAGACAACTGAATTCCTATTTTATAGGAATTCTAGTTGGATGGAACAAGGAAAAATACAAAAGGCAGCCGCGTCATGAATATAAAAGCGATAAATGGCTTTTGGGCAATTTAAGGGAAGAAACGGTGACCAAGTATAAGGAAAGAAGTTGCTAAAAATTAGCAACTTTCCAGCAACTTCTTTAGCAACTTTTCAGCAACAATTCGACAACTTGCATTTGACTGGATCAAGGAAAGATTTCAGCAAGGACTTTCCTATTGAAACAAGAAGAGAAGAGACGCAAAAGACTACTGGAACGTGGTTTAGTTTGAGTAATAAAGTGAAGAAAACCAAGGAGCAAAGAGATTTTCTAGCAATTAATTAGGAAAATAAGTTGAGATAGAACTTCTATAAATAGAAGTATTGTATTCCATTTCCAATTCGTCCAGCACCACCACAAAACATGCATTTCATCTAAAATGTTTTCAATTGACTCTACGTCATTTTCCTATCAATTTCTTTATTTCAATTTAATGGCAATTGATTAGATTCTCGTCAACTATTTCGATTTAGCCATTTACTTTCTTTCAATTTCAATTATGCCAATTTTAATTACGCAATTTTAGTTAGGCTTTCAATTCAATGGCAATTGATTAAATTCTTGCCATTGAATCGTAGTGACAATTGATTAAATTCTTGTCATTACTTGGCTGATAGCAATTGATTAAATTCTTGCTATCACGTTTCAGTGGCGATCGATTAAATTCTTGCCATTGTGTTTGGCTGATGACGATTGATTAAGTTCTCGCCATCACGTTCGGCCGGCGATCGATTAAGTTCTTGTCGCCTGTCTTCACTCGGCCATTCCATCCATTCAAACATTCATTAGCCGTTGCATTTCTTTAGACACTCTAAAAAGTCATTGCTGCCAATAAGGCATAAAAGAACCTTGTTGGGAGTTCTTACTAGTCTCTCTTCCACACAATCGCCTGAGAGTCAGCCATCGAAAAAAGGGAAAGGCTGGTGTTCAATTACATATTTGGGTATTTTGTACAAATACTCTGGCACGCCCGCGAAGAGTCCATTGACCGGCGTAGGGAACAAAAACCGCGCGAACACGTTTTCGCACGCCCGGTGGGACCACTACTAGAGTGTTATAAAAGAGGCAAATATGCCGCGGCCCACAAAAAATTCTAAGGCCGTGGCTATTGATGAAGATTTGGAGGAAGGCGATCAGCTAGTACAGGCTGAGAACTCTGCAGCAGGTTCTACTGATGAGTTAGCCGTACTTCAGGCACAGGTTAGCTCCTTGGTAGATGCAATGGGAAGGATGGGAGTACGCTACAACGACTTGCATGAAAATATGTCCCAACTCTCAGCCTTTATTTTGAACAAGCCGACTCAAGCTAGCAGCTCCAACAATCAGGAATCGGCTTCTCAGCCTAATCTATCACAAGCTGCTCGGCCAGAGAGGGTCGTTGAAACATCACAGCCATGGCCGCCAGTAGTGACACTCCAACCAGGTGCAACATCAAGTCAGCCGGTTCATACGCTACTCACCTGGGCAGAAAGCTATCCTCAGCCTACGTTGGCAGGTTTAATCAGCCACCAGTAGCAGGTTCGCAGCCACAGGTAATTCCACCAAACCCTCCTCGGATGCCTTTGAACTCGGGGGGCAATCAGATCAGGTGGAGGCCACCGAACCCACTGTATACTCATGTGCCGCCACAGGTAGGGCTTGGGGGGCAGAATATGGCTAATCAGCCACATGATTGGCCGAATTGCTATCAACCAGCGGCTAATCAGCCGCCGGTTTTTAATCAGGTACCACCAATATTAAATCAGCCACCTCAAGTCATGTTAGATAGAAGACAATTAGCTGATTTACTCACAGAAGAATATGGCCTGGAACTTAGAGGTGTCGGCCGACCAATTTATAGAACTCTTTATCTAGAAGTGGTAGACCAAGTTGAGTTCCCTAGAGGATATAAAGTCCCTGACTTTGTAACCTTTAGTGGAGAGGGGAATCAATCGACCGTGGAACACATTGGCCGATTCACGGTTCAATGTGGAGAGGCCAGTGTTAGCCCGTGGTTGAAATTGAGACTTTTTCCTAACTCTTTGACAGGGGCAGCTTTTTCATGGTATATTTGTCTACCTCCTAACTCTGTTTTTAATTGGCCACAGATGGAGGAATTATTCCACAATCAGTTCTATCGTACGGAGACAGAACCTACTCTGGCCGATTTATCCAGGCTAAGTCAATTGCCTAGTGAATCGGTCGAGACATTCATTGCAAGATTCAGGAGAGCAAGATTAAGATGTCGTGTACCTCTTCCAGAACAGGAGTACATTCGTTTGGCTTTAAACGGCCTTGATTTTGAACTTCGGAAGAGGTTTGAAGGAGTTCCATTTCGTGACATGTATGACCTGGCCGAGAAAGCTACCAGGTATGAGTTGGTTCTCAAAGAGGAGAAAGAACGAAAAAATTCCTCTAAAGGTACGTACTATAGGGACCCCAACTATGAAGTTTATTCAACTGATGTGGTTGAAGAGGAAGATTTTGAAGCTAATTTAGCTGAAGTCATTCTAAAGAAGCCTTATGTATGTGACGCTTTAACAAAACCAAATGTATCCACCAGTAGTACTCAGCCATCGACTTCATCGGCCAAGAAAGGTACGGCTGATATTGGTAAGGTTTATACGTTTGATCTGGCCAAAACAGAACAAATTTTTTATCATTTGTTGGCCGACAAATAAATCGTTTTGCCAAAAGGACACAATATACCATCGACCAATGATTTAAAAGGAAGAGAGTTCTGCAAATTTCATAATTCATGGAATCATACTACTAACAATTGTTATGTATTTAGAAATGTATTGCAGAAATCTATCGATGAAGGTGTATTGAAATTCCCTGAAAAGAAGCCAGATGTAATGGGGGTCGATGGCGATCCATTTCCTAATATTGTCAGTACCAATGTAATCAGCCTGGCAACTGAAAAAGCAGTTGATAATGGTAGACAGGAAAGATTACCAAAAGTTCTTGGTAGTTCATCGGCCAGTAATGATGAGCAGAAAGTTAAGGACTTGGAAATTCAGTTAAGAGAAGCTCAAATTGCCCTCATCAACCATGGTTGTTGTCCAAATTGCAAAGACCGAAGGAATGACTCAGACAAGAGGGGCTATTTCCAATCAACCAGAAAGCGCAGTGTCCATGAAAGGTTAGGCCATCAGCCTAGACAGAATCACGAAGAAATCAATCGATCAATATTTAGAGAAAATGGGCCGAGGGCAGTGAGAATCATTCGGTCATCGGTGGCCGATAGAGTCCTGCCAAAACAACATTTTTATCCTAGTTTCGAAAGGAAACCAACAATTCAGTCAGAAATATGGGTTCAAAAAGGAGAAGAATCTAGCCGTGTAAGAACGGTTAGACCTCCTTTGGTTGACCATGGCAGATGGACTCGAGTAAGTCACCCAAAGTTTCCTAAGCAGCCTCCTACACGTACGCAAAAAAGGAGGATGCAAAGGAAAAATGCAGAACTCAAAAGGAAAGAAGACAAGATCGACCATGATCAACTAGAAAGGAAAAATGAACCAGTGGTGGCTGAAGACATGGAGGTCGCTACATCATTTGAGAATAAGGCATGCTTTTATGAAGAAAAAGATGATCAGCCCGACCAGGATCCAAAGCATGCGGCCAAGTACAGAATTCGTTTTGGTTCCCTCCCGGATAAGGTAAATTGTAATATGGTATTTGTTTTGCCTTCTGTGTTTGAAGCAAGGATAGAACCAACGATGAACAGGGATGTTGAGTCAGCCAAGCAGGAAGAAAAGGCTGAATCTTCAGAAATTAAGAACGATTCGACAAGTTCATCGGCCGGGATAGGATTGATCTCTCAGGATTAGCCATCTAAGGCCAATAAAATCATTTTCGAAAAACCACCTTTGTCTATGACACAGCAGTTGAGGCCGTTGTATGTTAAAGTATGGGTTGAGGGTCAGCCAATCAATAGGGTTTTGGTTGACAATGGTTCGGTGGTGAATGTCATTCCAGCAACTACTTTGAAGAAATTGGGTAAAACCATGGACGATGTAGTTCCAACCGACGTGGCCATCAGTGGTTTTAATGGAGGATCTAGTAACACCAAAGGTATTCTACCTTTGGAAATTACTATTGGCGGTAAGACATCCTTTACGGCTTTCTTTATTATTGATTCAACCGCGGCCTATAATCTCCTTTTAGGCCGAGATTGGATTCATCCTAACATGTGCATCCCATCAACCTTGCATCAAATGTTGATTTTTTGGGATGGAAATGAGGTAAAAATTGTTGAGGCCGATAACAAACCCTTTAGAGCTAGGGTGTATTCGGCTGAGGCTGCACTTTATGATGAAACTGTTGTACCTATCAAATTTGTTGGCATTAACAGGATGGGACGACCAGCAGCGGCAACAATGAAGAAGAATTTAATTAATGCTGATATTAAAGAATTATTGTCAGAAGCAGCTCGGCCGAAAATTGATATTTTCAGGTCGACCATCAAGGACATTGAAGATGTTACTGATGGATCACAAAACCAATGAAGAAAAGAAGCGGCAAGCTTTCAGGGCCGCTTGCATAAGACTGAAAGTATATCTGGCTGAGAAGAGACTGGCCAGAGAAGAACAGCTATATGAAGAGGTATCGGCCAGAACAGCCGATATAATTGAAGAAGGTTTCGAAAAACTGGATGCAATCCAACTTGAAGATTTGGAGTCAGCCCCTTCCAGGATGGAAGATAATAAAGCAGAGGTGCAAGATCCTTTATTGGAAATAAATGTTGGTACTAAAAAAGATAATCGGCCATTATTTGTTAGTGCTTTGCTTGAGCCTAAATTCCAGGCCGATTTGATTAAATTATTAAATGAATATAAGGATTGCTTTGCTTGGAGTTATGAAGAGATGCCTGGCCTGTCTAGAAAATTGGTAGAACATAGATTACCGATCAAGAAAGATTTTCAACCATATAAACAACCACCAAGAAGGATGTCTTCGGAAGTAATGCTCAAAATTAAAGAAGAAATTGAGAGACTTCTTAAGGCAGGATTTATTCGAACAGTTAGGTATGTTAAATGGCTGTCTAATGTTGTTCCGGTAATGAAGAAGAATGGCAAACTTAGAGTTTGTGTAGATTTTTGCAATTTAAATAATGCCACTCCAAAAGATGAATATCCAATGCCTGTGGCCGATCAACTTATTGATTCGGCCACTAAGCATGAAATATTGTCTTTTATGGACGGCCATTCAGGTTATAATCAAATCTATTTAGCCGAGGAAGATGTTCATAAAACGGCTTTTAGATGTCCTGGGTCAATTGGTACTTTTGAGTGGATTGTGATGCCATTTGGCCTAAAAAATGCTGGGGCTACTTATCAAAGGGCAATGAATTCTATCTTTCATGATATGATTGACCGATTCATGGAAATTTATATAGATGATGTAGTTGTGAAATCATCGGCCAAGAGACAGCATTTGGAACACTTGAAAAGGGCCTTTGAAAGGATGAGGGTTCACAAATTGAAAATGAACCCATTGAAGTGTGCATTTGGAGTTTCAGCCGGGAATTTCTTGGGGTTTTTGGTACACAAACGAGGTATTGAAGTTGATCAGAACAAGGTCAAAGCTATTATAAATGCTAGGGCCCCAGCCAACAAAAAACAAGTGCAAAGGTTCCTCGGCCAGGTAGGTTTTCTTAGAAGATTTATTTCTAACCATGCTGGCCGAGTGCATGTCTTTTCGACTTTAGTAAAATTAAAGTCACATGAGAAATTTCATTGGGATGAATCCCATCAGAAGGCCTTTGACAAAATAAAAGAGTATTTGGCAAACCCCCCGGTTGTAATGCCTCCAAGAAAGAAGTGGCCATTAAAGTTTTATTTATCGGCCGCAGAAGAATCAATTGGTAGTATGCTCGCACAAGACAAGGAACATGGAAAGGAGCAGGCTGTCTACTACCTGAGTAGAGTACTAACTGATGTAGAATGCATATATTCCTCAATTGAGAAGCTTTGTTTATCTTTGTACTATTCGGCCATGAAGTTGAGAGTATACATGCGGCCTGTTGATGTTTACATTCTTTGTCAGACTAACGTGATCAAGCATATGCTATCAAGGCCATTGATCACTGGCCGAATAGGTAAGTGGGCTTTGGCTTTGATGGAATTCAATTTTATCTACGTCCCACAAAAATCAGTAAAAGGAAGGGTTCTGGCTGATTTTTTGGCCGATCATCCTTCAACTGATATTGATCCATGGGTTTATGATGAATTGGAGTCATCAGCTATATTCTTAACTCCTTGGATCTTGATGTTTGATGGATCAAGCACGGCTGATGGAGCAGGAGCAGGTATTGTTATTATTTCGCCAGCTGGCAGAAAGGCTTCATTCTCTTTCTTTTTAGATTTTAAATGTTCAAATAATCAGGCCGAATATGAAGCGCTTATAATCGGCCTGGAGATTTTAATTGAAATGGCTGTTAGAGATGTAAAGATTTTGGGAGATTCAAACTTAGTCCTTAGCCAAATTTCTGAAGATTTTAAGTGCCTAAGTTGGCAATTAAGGCCGTTTCATTCTCTGGCCACTTCATTAATTAATCAATTTGATAATGTTCAACTTAAGTTCTGGCTGAGAGGGCAGAATAAAGAGGCCAACAGCATGGCTCAAGCAGCCTCTGGAATAAGAGTACCAGCCGGAATAGAAGATCAGTTAATAAAGATAACACGAAGATCTTTGCCATCGGCCGAATTGAGAAATACTATGTTGTTTGATACTTGGACAATTGATGTAGAAGATTTAGCCGACGATGACTGGAGGATACCATTTATAATGTTTCTTCGAAATCTAAACATCAAGGCTGATAGAAGTATTAAAAGAAAAGCGATCAACTTTGTGCTTCTAGATGGGGATCTATACAGAAAAGGGTTAGAAGATGGGCTCTTACTACAATGCATAAGTAAGGAGGAATCACTTCAGGTTATGGCCGAGGTACATGAGGGCAGCTGTGGGGCTCACCAAGCTGGGATTAAAATGAGATGGCTGATTCGCAGGTATGGATATTATTGGCCGAGAATGAGAAAAGATTGCATAGATTACTCAAAAGGTTGTCAAGCTTGTCAAAGACACGGGCCGATTCAAAATGTACCAGCAAAAGAATTACAGCCAATAATCAAACTTTGGCCATTCAGAGGTTGGAGCCTTGACCTTATTGGTAAAATTAATCCACCATCAAGCGAAGGCCATCACTGGGTGATTGTTGCCACAGATTATTTTACTAAATGGGTTGAGGCCAAGGCTTGCAAAGCGGTTGATCAGCAAACAGTGATTAATTTCATGGAACAAAACATCATCCACAGATTTGGGATTCCAGAAACATTTGTTTCAGACAATGCAACAGTATTTAGGGCAACTGATGTACTACAATTCGGCCACAACATGAATATTCATATGTCAGCCTCTACGCCATACTATGCTCAAGCAAATGGCCAAGCCGAATCTTCAAACAAAATTTTAATAGAGATCATTGAAAAAATGATCAAAGATAAGCCAAGAAGGTGGCATGAGACTTTGTCTGAAGCTTTATGGGCCTATAGGAACTCAAAAAGAAAAGGCACAGGAGTTACACCATACATGTTAACTTATGGTTATGATGCTGTTCTGCCTATGGAGATGAAGGTTAAATCAGCCAGAGTTGCTTTTCAAAATAATCTAACTCCAGCTGATTATACTCAAGCAATGTTGGTAGAATTGGAAGATTTGGATGAAGTTAGAAGGGATGCCTTGGATCATATCATAGCTCACAAGAAGAAGGTGATGAGGATCTACAACAAGAGGGTAAAACCTAAGTCTTTTGCTGAAGAAGATTTGGTTTGGAGAGTTGTTTTGCTAGTGGGTAAAGTCGATAGGAAATATGGGAAGTGGTCCCAAAAATGGGAAGGGCCATACTTAGTCCATTAAGCCTTAAGTGGAGGAGCATATAGGCTGAAGTATTTCAGTGGCCGATTACATGACTACCCCATTAATGGCAAGTACCTCAAGCAGTATGTACCGGCAATCTTTGAAAGGGAAAATTAGTGTTAGCCAGTACTTATGGCTGACCATGTGTACCTTTATGTAATAAAAAAAAAAATCGGCCATAAAAGAAATACTTTTCTTGGTATTTCCGGCAGATATAGTTGAAGTCATTAAAGAAGATGACTATTCAAAAACTTGGGATGACGTACTTTCAGAAGCTCCATGGGAGTATAAAAATTCAGGAGGATCAGCCATCAGAAAAGCTCCATACTGGCAGAATTTTGTTTTTTCAATAGAGAAGCCAGTTAGATCGGCCCAAATGACATTACATAACAACCTAATCCTGATCTATCACGATCATGCCTTGCCAGTAGAGTTGGGAAACTTCAATGGTGAGGTCTATCATAGGTTTATAAATGGCCAATATTTTGAGGGGTATCAGCCATCTTTGTGGGAGTAATAGAAGAACCAGGATCGGCCAGTCCTGGTTGACGCAAAATAAAGACCAACTTAGAGGTGGTTCGGAAGAAATAAAGTCTAGAAGCTCGTTGGCTGCAAGTTTCTTTCATGTTATAAAAATTCCAAAAATCTAATCGGCCTGAGTGGCTGATAAGACATTTGAAATTTGGGGGGCATGTGTTGGCACCAAAACTTGGCAGCCATCTCAGCGATGATGTGGACCAATGAAAAGCTGATAAGTATTTTTAACATGGCGTCAAGGGAATCAGCCAGTTAAGAAATATCAGGAGCAAGTATTGGAGAAAGTTATTCAGCCACTTCATTAACAAGGCAGTTGCTAAAATATAGCAACAAACATTTGACTTTATTCAAGTTGGGTTATCATCAGGAAAGGAAAGACTAAAGTTTTAGGAAATCAGACAACTGAATTCCTATTTTATAGGAATTCTAGTTGGATGGAACAAGGAAAAATACAAAAGGCAACCGCGTCATGAATATAAAAGCGATAAATGGCTTTTGGGCAATTTAAGGGAAGAAACGGTGACCAAGTATAAGGAAAGAAGTTGCTAAAAATTAGCAACTTTCCAGCAACTTCTTTAGCAACTTTTCAGCAACAATTCGACAACTTGCATTTGACTGGATCAAGGAAAGATTTCAACAAGGACTTTCCTATTGAAACAAGAAGAGAAGAGACGCAAAAGACTACTGGAACGTGGTTTAGTTTGAGTAATAAAGTGAAGAAAACCAAGGAGCAAAGAGATTTTCTAGCAATTAATTAGGAAAATAAGTTGAGATAGAACTTCTATAAATAGAAGTATTGTATTCCATTTCCAATTCGTCCAGCACCACCACAAAACATGCATTTCATCTAAAATGTTTTCAATTGACTCTACGTCATTTTCCTATCAATTTCTTTATTTCAATTTAATGGCAATTGATTAGATCCTCGTCAACTATTTCGATTCAGCCATTTACTTTCTTTCAATTTCAATTATGCCAATTTTAATTACGCAATTTTAGTTAGGCTTTCAATTCAATGGCAATTGATTAAATTCTTGCCATTGAATCGTAGTGACAATTGATTAAATTCTTGTCATTACTTGGCTAATAGCAATTGATTAAATTCTTGCTATTATGTTTCAGTGGCGATCGATTAAATTCTTGCCATTGTGTTTGGCTGATGGCGATTGATTAAGTTCTCGCCATCACGTTCGGCCGGCGATCGATTAAGTTCTTGCCGCCTGTCTTCACTTGGCCATTCCATCCATTCAAACATTCATCAGCCGTTGCATTTCTTTAGACACTCTAAAAAGTCCTTGCTACAAACAAGGCATAAAAGAACTTTGCTGGGAGTTCTTACTAGTCTCTCTCCCACACAATCGCCTGAGAGTCAGCCATCGAAAAAAGGGATAGGCTGGTGTTCAATTATATATTTGGGTATTTTGTACAAATACTCTGGCACGCCCGCGAAGAGTCCATCGACCGGTGTAGGGAACAAAAACCGCGCGAACACAAAGTAAAGCAAATCAAGGAAAAGAGAGATTTCACTAAAGACTTTCCCATTGAAACTAGAGCATCGATATTGAAGGAGAGGAATGTTGGGCCGTAGCTCAGTTTGAATTTCAAAAGAAAATGATTGAAGCAAGAGAGATTTTAGCAAGAAATAATTAGAAATTAGTTGGTTTTAGAACTTCTATAAATAGAAGTATTGTATTCCATTTCTAAAGGGTCCAGCACCACCACAAAACATGCATTTCAACTAAAAATGTTTTCAATTGACTCTACGTCATTTTCCTATCAATTTCTTTATTTCAATTTAATGGCAATTGATTAGATCCTCGTCAACTATTTCGATTCAGCCATTTACTTTCTTTCAATTTCAATTATGCCAATTTTAATTACGCAATTTTAGTTAGGCTTTCAATTCAATGGCAATTGATTAAATTCTTGCCATTGAATCGTAGTGACAATTGATTAAATTCTTGTCATTACTTGGCTGATGGCAATTGATTAAATTCTTGCTATCACGTTTCAGTGGCGATTGATTAAATTCTTGCCATTGTGTTTGGCTGGTGGCGATCGATTAAATTCTTGCCATTGTGTTTGGCTGATGGCGATTGATTAAGTTCTCGCCATCTGTCTTCACTCGGCCATTCCATCCATTCAAACATTCATCAGCCGTTGCATTTCTTTAGACACTCTAAAAAGTCCTTGCTACAAACAAGGCATAAAAGAACCTTGCTGGGAGTTCTTACTAGTCTCTCTCCCACACAATCGCCTGAGTGTCAGCCATCGGAAAAAGGGATAGGCTGGTGTTCAATTACATATTTTAGGTATTTTGTATAAATACTCTGGCATGCCCGCGAAGAATCCATCGACCGGCGTAGGGAACAAAAACCGCGTGAACACACTCAAATTCGATTTTGATTTCCAAACACACAATATATATATATAAAAAAAAAAAAAAAAACAGAGAAACTGGACTGAGAAGAAGAGGAGATAGCTTACCGTGAAATCTGCCGCAGTTTCGTTACTTCGACTCCTTACTCCAGACCCCAATTTTGTAACCCTAACTTTTGCTATTCAGAGATATGAGGGATGACAGGCCTTTAAAGCTTACCAACCGCTGTTTCAAGAAAGAGCTTTCCTTTGGTATTTCGACTCCTTTACGTAAACCCCCCCAATTTGTAAAACCCTAACTTTCCTTGAGACTCGAGGGCCCCCTTTTTATAACTCTTTTTTAGGGCGTGTTTGGACAGCCGTTTTAGTTCAAATTTGGAAACAATCTGGACAAAAATCCAACTCAATTTCGGAAAACTCTCTAAAGTAAATTATACCGACTTTCTCTAAAAACTCCTGATTATTTTATTTGTTAAAAATAATAAAACATTTGAATATGTCAAACTACAATATTGACCCTATATATTTTTTTAATACTTTTTCATTTTATATACTGGGCCTTTAGTGCACTGACCCCCTCTAATTTCAAAGTGTTGCACAAACAAACAAAATGCATATATTTACCTTAGAAAGTTGAAATTGAGTTTTTTTTTTCCTATTCGAAATTGAGTTGGAATAATTTACCTTAGAAAATTATCTGAAATTCAGTTGGATATTTGTTCAAGCAAAAACACGCAAACATGATATGGACAAACAGGCCATACATATTTTGTCCCCTGCTATATACTTGAAAAACACTCACTTCAGGCAAAAACACACTTTACTTCATATTGGGGATTTCTCTTTTTTTTTTTTTTTTTTTTTTTTTTTTTGGGTTTTATTAAAAGTTTGTAACTCGGAATTGTAGGGATTTAACCTCATCAATCTCCTTTTTTAATCTATCACCATAATAAGTTAGGTGATATTTACTTAGGTCATCATCGGTGAGAATTAAGTATTATTTTTTATTAAACTAAAAATTTTAAGGACCAAATCTTGATTAGTTAAATTTTTATGCGGTAATTAAAATATAAATATCTTTGTGATATATATTTTTTTAAAAAATTTCAGTCTTTCATAAGTTATGTCCTATTATAATACCCCACTAATTTCTGAACACGGATTGATCAAGTCCACGCACAAAATCAGGGGATATTAAAACAATTAAAGTATTTCAAACAAACACAGAGTACAAAAATGAATAATAAGGAATAAATAATTTGCTGAAGAAAAATCTATTAAATAAAAATTCCATTAATAATTCTCCAAAAGTTACAACTCGGGAATCCCGTAAATCAAGGACCCCTGATAACATAAACCAATAATCCAATGATCTATAAATAAAATCCAGTATCTAATAATTAGAAAATATCCTACATTGAAATAAGAAGAAAGAATGGATAAGTCCTTCAGCTGCGGATCCTCAATCTTGAGACTTGAACTTCTAATAACCTGAAAAATAAATCGCGGGTTAAACCCTACGAGCAAGTTCTCTCTACCAGACCTCTGAAAACCAATAAATGGATCATCTCTAATCAAAACCAAACCTAATAAAGTCTTTATCTTTAATATACATAATTATATACAATATAATTATCACAACTATTACCAAGTTCATTAATTCCAAAACCATTATCAATGATTAACTAATAATCATACCTAGTCCAATCTACAATTTCTTTTAAAGAAACTCTTCTAGCCTTAACTCCATCTTAGACCGCAATTCAATAATTTAAACCATAAAATATAATTAAAAGAACATTATATTAAATTCTAAAACCAATAATGATCTTAAGTATTTAACTCACACAGTCAATATCTAGACTTTGACAAATCATCCATGTCACTACCAGTATTATTTTATTAATATGTATAAAATAATACACCAACCTGTAGGTACTAGACTATTCTACTTTAAGAATATCTAATCCTAATCCAACTTACACAAACAATAACCATAGATGATACATTTTAATCATCTAACACACACAACAATATAATTACACTTTGGCAAATCAATCATGCCATAATAAATATATTTGTTTATATATTGGCAATTCATCCATGCCTCCATGTATGTATATTTATTTATACATTGACAAATCAACCATGCCATTTAAAATATATTTATTTATATATTGGCAACTCAACTTTGCCTCCTTAAGTATATTTATTTATACTAATAAACTAGCAACTCATCCATGCTTCCGATGTATATTTTTTATTCATACAAATACTTAGGCAATATATTTACGCCTATGACAACTCATCCATGTACAAATTGTAGGCTCAATGATAACTAATTTATGCATAGATATCTCATGTAGACTATAAGTACATCCCTAATTTAACAACCAGTCTATCCATATATACCAGATAAAAAAAAAAATACTAATAATCTTAATTAACAGACATATATATACACATATATTATATAATATATATGTGTATAAACTTCCCCTAATAATCCTTGATTATTTAAATCCTATATATATATATATTTTGCGTGATTAGTATGGAAGGAAGGATATATACATAATTATATATATATATACATATATACCCCACATTCCATAACAATATAATAAGTTATTTTATTTACGCAAAATAAATGCTATTAATCATTGTAGTAACACTCTATGGCTTTTCGGACACCAAGAACACCTCTTCTAGGAGTTATTTTCAACCCTAACAGGCTTAAAACCAATTCTGGAAATTCACCGGACCTCACAGGACCTTAATGAGACCCTAAACAGTGCCCCACGCGCCCCCACGTGCCTAGTTTTACCGCACGCGCTTCCATGCGCTTATACACAGTGGCAACTGTCCTCACTCGCCTACACGCGCTGTACACGCGCCTAATTTGCCCTCTGCGTGTGCTAGCCTCTCCTCATTAGTTGGGCGCACCGTAGCTACAAGACGCAGCCACACTGGATCAATCTATTGTTGACCATTCTATATCCACGGTACACGTGTACAGGCGCACCATCTTTCCATGTGCCGTGATGTACCTAATCCCTCACCCTTGTATTAATTAATCTAAACCACCAGATCCCCATGTGCATCATCTTATCATGTGCCGCATAGCACTGAATCAATCCATTATATATTAAGTTAAACCCATGGCTTAGATTAGGGGTTGCATTAACCTACCGTGCAAACGACCACACTGGATCAGAAACCCTATTGATGCGCCGCAGCCTCTAATTCATAGAACAGTATAAATATTTTATTTATGCACATTTATAATTATAACAAAATTCAAAAAAATATAAAATAAATTCAGAAAAATATCTAGAAGATTCTTAAAATTACCGAAAAATTCCAGAAACTCTAGAATCCCTTATTAATCCTAATAGGTCCAAGATCAACCTATAACTTGATTTTTAAAATATAAGTAACACATATATATACAATTTAAAATCTACTAATCCAAAAATAAAAATATAATAATTTATCCTTTTAGTTATTCCGATCTAACTATGATTGTAAACAATAAATTTAATCTAAACATTGATACTCAAGGTGATAAATTTATGGGTCCTAAGAGGAGAGTTAGAAAAGAACTTGCCTGAAGGTTTCGAAACGAAATCGAGGCGCGTCAATTGCTGGTTGAAAACTATATCCCTTTTTATTGCCCTCTTTGGCCTGGGTTCTGCCCGGGCACGGAGAATTTTTGGAAAGGCTCCCTTAGGTAAAGCCCAAACAATTCTGAGTTCCAAATTTTAATTTCATAACCACGAGCTTCTGATCTAACTTCTTGTGGCAAAATTTTGATGATTTGCATCCCACCAGAGAGGATGCTGAAACCACAAGAACAAACATTCATGGTATCAACCAAATGTAGAATTGGTCCATGGGAACTTAAAAATAGCATCATTGCGTTTTTGTTAAGGCTTACTTTTATTTCGACATCGTACTCCTGCCAAGAGTCTTTGATTCATAGTCTCGTCTTCATGTTGATCTCCTCTATATGCCAATTAGAGTAACAAATGTTGAGAATAAGATATGTTGATCATCTTTGTCTCACTCCAAAAACCCATTTCAGAGATGGTATTGGGAATCAAAGAAAAAGCTTGAAATACGCAATTTCGTGATCAACGAACAGCTAAACTCTCGTGTTTTTCTTTTTTTCTTTTTTTTGAGTGTTAACATAACAAGAATAATGATAAATAATCCGAGTTATGTGAATAGGGATGACCAGTACTTACATAAATTTGGTCAAATGTGTCAGACACGCTATCATTAAGCATATAACAATACATCAAATAATTTAAGAGAGAGAAAAATAAAAATAAAAATTGTTGAAGCTAAAAACTGAATGATTTGGGAATTAAAATTGATTTGATTTAAATGAGTCAAAAACTAAGTTGAATAAATGCCACCAAATACAGACCTCCTACATAATGTGATTATTATTTTCTTTCTAAAATTTGATTAGTTAGTAAATTTATTCACTAAATGGACGAGACATTCACAATATGTAGGGGGAAAAAAAAATTCCATAATAATATAGATTTCTTTTATTTATGAGTTAGATGAATAATGTCAATTCACTTTAAAAGTGCAGCATATTTATTTTTTGTATTAAATATAGGCTCGCGAGCATTTAAAACTCATGTATATATATATATAGCTCATATAACTCCTTAAAGGCTTATAGATTCTCAAACCACACATTTATTGTAGGGGCCAATAAGAGCCTTGCTTCAATTAGCGGAGTGGGTGATAAAATTACTAAAATATCATTCCTACAATTAAAAATAAATAAAAATTTAGTTAATGTAAAATTACTATTATATCCTTTATTTTTTAGATTTATATGCAACAAGGAATGACGTTTTGGGAATCAATACATGATAGTTTTGGACTTTATTAAATTTAATCAATCATGTGCTAGACACATGTTTTTTTAACGGTGCATTATTAACGATAACAGCCAAAAAGTCATTATTTACAGTATTTTTTAATTCTTGAAGTAGTTACATATCCAAAGTAAAATAAATGAGTGTTATTTGCTAAAAAAGTAAGCCTTATGAGGCGAGTTCTAGTCCCTATTCGTACTACCACGTCGTCTTTATTCAGTACCTTGATCTGATATGTGATTATCTTGGAGTTCTTTTGGTGGTTGTTTTTAGATTCGTATGATGGTTCGTCAAGAGGGATACGTACGGTTGTGGTCTTCTGTTCTTTTTATCTGACCTTGGGTTTCGTGTGTGAGTTTCGACTTGTCGTGTGGCCGTGTGGTCATTATTCATTTGAGAGTGGTCGTCATGAGCACGTGATACAAATGACATTGGTTTATGGATTCTCCTTCAATTTTGGGATTGCATTTGTAGCATGTTCTGTGGAATACTCAGAGATGTACTCTGTAGCTATCCTGGTTTCGCCTTTTGTTTTGTTGGGACTAGATTTTGAGGATGAAATCCCTTTAAGGTGGGAAGGTTGTAATGACCTGGTTATTTTCCTTCCTTTCCTTTTTCCTCAAATTTTTCGGATAATTTTTTTTCCGTTGATGTTTTTCTTTCTGAGTTTGGTTTCTCGTCTCTTGGTGTCGTCGTGAATGCTCAGAAATGGTTTTCGAGACTCTTTCCTTTGGATTGACGACTTCCTTTAAGAACCGAGTCATTTCCACATTTTCATTTTTTTGACATTATTCACTTTTCGTCTTTTTCCCGTTTATCACTTTGTTGGCACAACCACACTTTTCGTGTTCGGATTTGTGTCCACTTTTGCATGCACTCATGGTATATGATTTATTAGAAATTTGTATTTTTACTTTCTTAAAAATACATGCTTGTAGTGTACTTTCTTCCTTAGGGGTGCGGATGCACACTTCTTTGAAATTTTTCTTTCTTTTGGGGTTATTTGTGTAATTACTATAAGTAATTATTTTTGTCTTGAGGACCACTTTGCAATTAAGTTTGCAAGATATTTAGACGACAGACCTACTTGCAAATACTTTTGGGCTACTTTGGGATTATGTTGTTAAAAAAGGGTTTTTTTGCAATTGACCAAGAGTAATGTGTGTGACCATGGTGTAGGATCATATAGTGAGTGGAGGATTTCTAACTCCTTTACTCATACCTTATCACATCATTTCTTCTTCATCTTCCTCTATACAAATCATAGCCACCATTAGTGAAGCTTGATGCTTAGGCTTCGACATTGATTTTTGAGGCCATTTCACTCACCTTAGACCATAAAGCTTGGAATACAAAAGTTTTGTTTCACCTTCCTTTTCATAACCCTAGAATGGTTTACCATTTTGAGCTTGCTTGCCTTGGATTCTAGAGAGACACTTCTCTAGTGAGGTAGGGAGTGTTCTAGTTTATTATCTAAGGGTTTTACTTACTTTTGTAATAAAATATAAGTTGTATGTATATTTTATATTAATTTGAGGAATTAATGATTAATTATAATTTGCATATAACTCACTTTAGACTTGATATATGGCATGGCCATGATTTGATCTTTGTTATATATTAATCTAAGATGATTTAAATGAGTTCTCAAATCTAGAGATTTAATTAATTTGATTTGATTTAAATTCTACTTAATTGTACCTTACTTGTATTCCATTTTAGACTTGATATATGGCATGACCATGACTTAATCCTTGTTATATATTAATTTGGGATCATTTGAATAACTTTTGAAATCTAGAGATTTAATTAATTTAAATTAATTAAATTCTACATGATAATGTCTTACTCATTTTGCACTTTTGATTTTATATATGTAATGACCATGCCATATTGTTTAACATATATTAATTTGAGGTTATTCAGAATTGATTTGAAATCTTGAGAATTTAATTATTTTTGTTTAATTAAATTCTATCTAATTGCTCCATGGATTTAATTGTATTTTAGAAATTGTTTCTATATTTAAATCATGGACTTGGACTTGTAGTATATTCACTTAGTTACGTTTTGAGCATTGGATAACATAGTTGTTATATTTATATTCATGAGAACATGTTTTCTTCATTGAATATATTGTTGTCTTGTGTAATGAGTTACACACTTTGTATTTGACATCTTTCATACCATAGTAGTTGTGAACTTAGAGCATGTATTGTATGTGTTTCTAAATTTAGTTGTGCGTGGTAGATAGTTAATTATCTTGTATATACATGTTGATAGATACATTGTTGCACAACTTGTTGATTTTGAAAACTTGGGATGTCATTGTTTGACTACGGCTAGGGTCTGGTTCTAGTACGGGAGATTGTCCCCCTATAGTCTAGTGCACACATAAGGAGGTTACCCGTGGGCTAGTAACCCTAAAATAACCACGTTGTCGGTCTGATTCGGTGTGATGTCCAAGTATCCACCTTGTTTGATTTCGCATTTCAAATTTCAAGTTGATAACTAGATGATGTTGTAACTTATTATTCCTTATTTGATTTCCTATTTTAAGTTTCAAGATGTTAACTTTAAGAAATCATGTTTTATGCGTTGTATTGGAAGTTCCAATGTTGGTTAAATTGTATCGATATTGTGATTTGTGTTTTGTTGTTTTAATGTAGCCTATGATGATTCCTTAGGCTCATTTGAAACATAGACGCTAGGTGGCTTGATCCTTTTGAATTGTTTCATGTTAATGTAATTACCTTGTAAAAAGTTAAGTCTATGCATACTCATTCCCTATGAGTAACTTGTTTACTCACCCCAAAGTTATCGGGTGATTTTTCAGGTACGGAAAAATGTATTCTTGAAATTCATTTAAATGCATTCTTGTTCATATGCAAGTGTTAGCATGTTTGAATTTTACTTTTAAAGTTGTAATGCATAGTTAAGACAAAAATGTCATTTTTGCCTTTGACTTGTATTATGTGCTTAAGCACGCTTTTTGACATTCATTCTATGGATATGATATGTGACCAAGGGTCAAACTTCATTTGAAACCCATGAATACCTATGAATGTTGAATTTTGCCCTTGGTCCATTCCTTGAAGTGTTTTGAAACCCTAACTTCGGTCTTACTTCTGCTGAGTCACAGGACTCCTCGAAAGGCCACTCTTGTATCTTAGGGATAATGTAAATCTCTATAAACTTATTTATGTTTTGCTTCCGCATTTTAGGATCCGTTTCGGATAATCAGATGACACACTAGGTTGAAAAATCCAGGGTCGTCACAATGATTATTATTATTATTATTAATTTTTTCTTTTCTTTTGTTCTTTTTGCATTGAACCAAGAAAGCTTAACTTATCTTGTTGAAAGACCTAACATATTTTATGATATTTATTTTTATTTATTAATTTAGTAAAAATGTAATTTATCAAAAAATATTAAAAATTCAACTTTATCCATCCAATCGTGACTGCAAACCGTGCGCTGGCCTTCTGGTCCATTAGAATGGCATAAACAAAATACTCTAGGCCGGTAATGGTAGGGATTTGAGTCCTTTTCTTGGGCCGCCAAGTGACCACAAAATAACAAATTATTGGTTTAAAATCCATATTTAAGAAGGATTTTGCTTTCTTTTTTTTTATTATTTTTTTTATTTTGGAAAGTCTTATTTAAACTAGGATTAGTATTTAGAAACCAATGCTTAATTCTTATTTCGCAAGGACAATTTGACATATGATCGAGTCTATAAATAGATACACATAGATACTAGTGATTAAAAGAGATTTGTTCAATTGATATGGAAGAAAGGATGGATATAAACCACAATTATCCCATCCATAACGGTAGTGACGACCACGACATGACTATTGGTATTCTGTCTCTATCACAGTTTATATATATATATATATAAATCCACATATATTTGTTAATTTGGCGAACTTGTATTGTTTATTGAAGTTTATACGGCATATCTATTATCATTATTAGGTTTCAAAAAAATTCAATGTAAGATGTTTTTTAGTCAAATTATTTATTTAAATTTCTTCTAAATTAAGTCATTACCTCTCCATATTTAGCTTCAATATGGAGAGGTAACAATAGTGACTTAACAATAGTGATTCCGGCCACTTGCTATATGCTTGTTGTCTCCGTCTCGGCTTGCAATTGGAGTTGTTAGTTTTTGATCGCCATCCATTCCGGCCACTTGCCAATCGCTTTTTTATTAAAAAATATTTTTCCTCCTCCGCCTTCCACCACCATCCCCTTGCGCTGCAGAAATCCATCACCTCCTTCTCCGTTGCCACTGTCGTCTCAATCGACGCCGTGTGCTTATACAGTTTGGATTCCACGCCGCCGCCGTTGATGATTACATCCTTCGATCAGTGTTTGATTTAGTGTAGGCCGTTGTCGGAATTTCCTTCTATATGTCTCTGATGGGTTATTGTGATTGATATAGAGATAGGCATGGACGGTGAGAACGAAGCTTTTGGATTTGACTTGGGGCTCAATTATTAGGTGTTGGGTCGGTGTTGGTGTTGGTGTTGGGTGCCTGTGGGGAGGGGACAAACAACTGTGACCTAATAGATTCGTGTATGAGTAAATACGCACACTAATAAGAAAGCTCTCAATTGATAATTCCTATTGATGGATTAATGAATTACTCCATATGATTACCACAATACTTCACTATTTTTGCCTTGGATAATTTCTTTTCATTCCATGGAATATAATCTGTTTGTTTCTTTAATGGTATCTAATATTTCTTTCCATTAGAGCACCACGATATGTTTATGAGCGCGAGGAAGAGGAAAACAAATTGGTGGAGAAATATAGAGAGATGAAGGGAGGGTTGTGAAAACAATCTGTTTGCATGTATATGTCTTTAATTCTTTGGTTTATTTTCAATTAAGTGTATCTCTTTCTAAATTATAGTCTGTAATGTGGATAAGCAATTGGCTATGGTGGTGGCCATGGTGGGAGGGATGAGGTGACTCTCTCTCTCTATATATATATAAAATGAACTTCCAATAGAAAAAGTAGAGATATGCATGTGTGTTCTTAATCTTATAATTGAGTTTTCCTCACTTTTTATTCTCTTGTTTTTTAATATTTTACAAGAATTATAAGAAGAAAAAGAGATGCTCCACCAGCTGATTACATACTTAAAATAAAGTCATTCTCTTTTTTGTGTGAAATACTTTCTAATGCTGATGTACAAAATTACCAATCAGGAGCCTTTGAAGTTGGTGGTTACAAATGGTATGTTAATCAAATCTTCTAGCGATTATTGTGTTGCATTCAAAACAACTCGTTGTTTGAGTTCATACATACACTTTATATTCTATATATCATGCTAGTTTTTCTACAATTTTATAACTTTCTCACTTTTGTGGTTTCATTTTTTTTATTGGAATTTACCAACTAAAGATAAAGAACTACAAATATTTATATATATAACAAAACTGTAAAAGCAATTGATTTATGTGTTTGTCAGTAATGAATAACATAATTATTAATATTAAGTGATATTTATTATTTTATTTTGCAGGAAATTGTCTATATATCCTAATGGAGACTTGAAAAGAAAGGGAAATGGTTATATTTCTCTTTATTTAGCACTCGAAGATGGAGATTTACTTCCTACTGGATTAGAGATTAGTATAGAATTTAAGTTATTTCTATATAATCATATTGAAGACAAATATTTGATTGTCCAATGTAGCTCACGCCCTTTTTCTCATGATTACCTTGATAGTCCTATAATAATTTTCATTTAAACAAATTTAGTTTAATTATTTTCTCTCTTTTAATTGTTGCAACTCTTCTAGATGGCGGTGAGACAGTATGTCGATTTCATAAGTTGAAAACCGAACATGGCTTCGCTCAATTCATCCCTATTACTACGTTCAACAATGCTTCAAATGGATATTTAGTAAAAGACTCTTGTACTTTTGGCGCTGAAGTTTGTGTTTTGAAAAATAAAATCAAAGGGGAGTGTTTGACAACTGTATTGGTTCCTGATCTTCATGATAGTGATTTCATTTGGAGGCTCGCTTACTCAAAATTGGATTCCAAGATCCATTATGGTAAATATTTCAGTGTTGCTGGAAGGAGCTGGTAGGTATAATTGAAATTGTTCAATTTAAATTAAATTAACAATTACAAGTATATATATGCTCAAACTAACATTTGTTTGATTTTTTCTTTTTTTTACTTCTCTGAAAATTATTTTATCATTTTCCTTATATCAGGAGGTTATTACTTTCACCTAAATTTGAGGATAAATATCTCTGTCTGTCCCTTGAGATGAGTGAATTGAAAACCTATTCTAAAATTAAGAGATGGTTTTATACAAGCCCAATGGAAAGAAACAAGGTGCACGTAATATGCAAACTATACATAAAGGACCAAGTACATGACAAACATTTGGAAAAATCAAGTAAATATTCTTGTCATGCACTTATCCAACTTTAATTTAAGACTTTTCTTTTCTGTTTCATTAGATATATAATTATTTGTGTTTTCTTCTGCAGTTGAGAAATGGTTTGGCCATGGCGATAGTTCAGACTTTATAACTTTTGTGACGCTAGATGATTTCAGTGATCCATCAAATGGTTACTTAGTGGATGATATTTTCATTGTAGAAGTAAAATTCTGGCTTATATATGGAGGGAAGAGTTTCTTATAACATTGTTAATCGATGATACTTTTGTTAATTGCGCAAGGCAAAGAGTTTGTTGTAAACAATTATTTCTAGTTTGAATTTATAATTTAAATCCAACTTTGTTATTTATTCTAAATGTGAAAATTTTAGTTTATATGTTTGTATTGCGGCCAAGATATCTGAGTTTTGAGAGCAAGCCAAGTTTGGCACCAGTACTGAAGAGAAACTGTATTGTCACAGCAACCTGTCAAACCGGGACCCAATATATCCAAGGAATTGATTGCAAACCAACTGTCTTTAAGAGTGATTAATAGGAACTTAAATGATTTTATCTAATTCCGGAATCACCTTGATTCGCGATAACCAATCCCTGGTTGAAACCACAGAATTCTCCCTTCTTTGACTAATGATAGTTTTTGGCGTCGAAATGCTCGTTCTTGTTTAGGTTGATTCTGTTGCATCCTTTCAACCATTCTTAAAGAAAAAATCTGCACTTTCAGTCCGAGTGAAGCTATAGTAGCTACATGGCCTTGCTTTCTGCGACTCCTGAGCCTTTGATGTGGACCTAACCAGACTAATGGTGGGTCTGACTTATCCCTAGGACTCGAAGCTTTTGAATGTGGAAAGCTTGGAACATCTGCAGCATCGGAATGAGCTTCGGGAATAGCGGTCTGAGGATTGATAGGAGCGTTGGTACACTAGATGGCAGGGGGACTTTAGTAGTGGGAAAGAGCGTAGGAACCGTTCCTTGAAAGTGAAAATCCGTTGTAAAGGGAGTCGCGCGAGGGTAGCGGTTTCCATTTGATTTTGCGGACTGACTCTTGGGTAAGGATACCAATAGGGAACCTGTGTAGGATTTGAAATCATAACTATAAACCCTCCGAAATGCCTTTTCTAATGGCTTAGGTTCTTAAGATAGATTTTCTTTGTCAGAAAATTAAATCAGATTTGTCATAAAATGCTATTGAAGTTGTTTCAAATTCGATGGAAATTGTTACAAAAAGAGACTCTTGATTCTTGGGAGAAGCTTTTCCATCATTCCTTGGTGGGAGTACAAAGAACACTAAGTTCAAACTCGACCTCTTCTGATGCTTATGCATTAGCGGTTGAAAAGAAGAGCCAGTCTTCCGGTGCGTGCTCATAGGTTTCCTGAAGTGATCATGTGGCTCTAAGGTCGGAGGTAATCAAGGCTGTTAGAATTGGAATTCCAAGTAGGATCGTTGAGCATAGGATCAGAATCGTAGAATTGGATCGAGAATCATAAGATTCTATAAAACTATTAGAAAATTAATTCAAACTAACTTTCTAAATCAAGATAAATTAAGAAGAATAAAACAAAATAAGAATTTCTTTAAAATTTTAGTCCATACCTTTGAAATTCAAAGTTTGATCGCCTCTACATATGACATTCGTTTCTTTGGTTTTTGTTTTTTAACTTTAATTTTTTAATGTAATGAGGCTAAAGAGTTGGACTTTATATTTAAAACGATTACATTTTTTAGTCCAAAACTAATTATAGGCCCAAATAAATTAAGAATAACAAAATAACACAATTTAGTAGAATCGGAATCATAAGATCCTATTAGATTCTACGATCCTACTTCCAATTCTATAGATTCTATTAAGATTCTTCTTCCCAGAGATTTTAGATGGGATCGGGATCAATTTGTCAATTTGGGATAATAGAATCGTAAAATTATGAGATCTAGAAGAGATTTTACAAAACCTAATTTGGATTGAACACTTTAAAATTTTGTTACAAGTTCATAAAAAAAAGGTCAAAAATAATATGAGACAAGCTTAAAATACAACACACTAGGAGATCAGCCAACCAAAATCATTCGCAACCATGCTACACGCACTGATCAATAGTATAACAGTTTCATAAAAGTATATAATTTGATAACAAAAACTCTTCAAGTTAATGAAAAAAATGAGTACATTTACTTAAATATCAAAAGTATATATTTTTTCCCCGTAATTTTAAGCAATGGTATAAAATAATGTATGTACAAAATTAATCTTGTAAGTAAGATACTAACAAAATGAGATGTTAATATTTTTTAATTGATAAACTATTAGTAGAACAAGCAAAATAAGCTGCAAGAATTTACCCTTTTCTTTTCCGACACTACTCAATCCAAATGAGGCTTTATGTTACTTTTTCAAAACAAAAAACCTGCATTATTAAAATTATATAAGCCACATAATATGAATATTTTATTTGGCAAAATCGATTAAACTGTTGAAACAAATCTACAACTAATGACTCAGATTTACAACTAAACAAGTGAAGAGAGTAAGACAGTGAGAAAATTGTAGGACCATAGGTTTCCGTCTCAAATAGCATCTGAAACTATATGGGATCATGGTAGGGCTAGATCAGAGGTTGAGAGATGAGGTTGGTGTCTCTATCCTTAAATAGAGACATTAATTAGATTTTTCAAAATCAAATTCAAAGTTAAAGAGATGAAAGAGAAGACTGACATTTGTAGAGAAAAAAAGAGAAAAAAAAAAAGTTGATTTCGTAAAGAGAGGAAATTTTGACTATTTGTGGGAAGTATCATGCTTTAAAGTTCATCATGGTATGTATAACGGGTGGGCGCTTGCCTATTCACCCAAAAGTTTAAGTTGTTGGGTAGTGCTGCATACCTACCCATTTATACCCAATCACTTTTCCATCCGGATCCGATGTGGGATAAATAACCCTTGATACATTTTCCGCCACCCAAACTCACAACGCCATCGTTGCGACTCAAGCCACCTTGCCTACTCGGGGTGCTCACTTGGACGCATTTTGGTCCGATTGCTTGGTGTGACACCCGATCAAGGAATGATCTGACTCTGATACTAAATGTAACGGGTGGGCGCTTGCCCATTTACCCAAAAGTTTAAGTTATTGAGTAGTGCTACATATCTACCCATTTATACCCAATCACTTTCCCATCCGGATCCAATATGGGACAAATGACCCTAGTTACAGTATGGCTATATGACATTAAATAAAAAGCAAAAAAGTTAAAACATGACTGTTGTACGAAGCATAAAGGTTAAAGTAATGGCATGTCAAAAAGGAAAAACAAAGGAGAATCCATTTTCAATCGCACTGTGATTTTTTGAAAAGAGTATATATATATATATATATATATATATATATATATAATTTGGTACACCTAACACAGTCAATTATCGTCCTCCTCTCGTCTTTTTCCAACTACTTTATATGACTCCCAAGTTTTACAAACCCGGTGCGTCAGCAAGTAACCCGATGAATTGATCCGAGAATGGATCCGAAATGCGGAAGCAAAGAAAATGAAATGCTCACTAGGGATAAGCACAAACCTTAAGACCCGAAATGGACTTTTACGAAGCCACGGAACTCAAAGAATAAACCGAAAGTGAAAGCTATGGTCAAAAGGTCAAATAGTGCCTCTTGGCACCATTGATACCAAAAAGGAATAAACTTGTTACCAACAAGCCAAACAAGTCCCAAGAAGCCTAAATGGAAACTAAATGCAAACCTAAGAGCGTAAAACAGAAAACAGACCTCCAAACCCTAAGTCGTCAAGGGTAAAATGGTCAAATGGTGCCCTAAGCACCTACGGCGCATGAAAAAAGCTGGAAATGATTTGAACGAACCATAAAAAATGCAAAGAACCTAAAACAAGGTTGAAACCACAAGATGGAAGCATAAGAATAGAAGTCAGGAACCAAACCTAGCCCAGATCAGCTTTTCTAAGCTACAGCAGAATCGGCCAACCGAAATGAATGTTCGGTCGGCTGAACCTCAATGTTCAACCGATCGAAACGACCTGCGTGAAAAGCAAACTTACTGGAATTTCAACTCAATGAAAAACAAGGGTACCAATCGACTGATAGAGCTAGTTCGGCAGACCGAACCCTGGGCTACCACTAAAAATGCAGTAACAGACACACATGCTGCACTAAGTCAATTTAAATGACTTTTGAATCCCCCATGGCATGACCAAAGTTAAAACCGTGCATTTATGTGCGAATGTGAGTATACACGCAAACGTAAAATGAAAACGTAGACGTGCTACCAGTCTACGACCTCATATCATTCCATTTACTCAAAATCACATACCAAACCTCTAAAGTTCGTAAAATTTCATTATAAGGCAAAAACATGGTATTTCAATTAATAAACATGAACCAAAAAGTGTGTGGCCCTTGGCCTTACTTCATACATGTTAATTACATCAAGAAGAAACATCTAAGTAATTATTACAATATCAAAAGAGTCATGACATGCTAACACTTGCATGTTTGGAAAATACATAAAAATATATGCTAATGCTACCAAGCCAACAGCAACCAAAGTTACTTGTATAAAGAAGAGCATGCGTATACCCTAAAGTTTCAAGTGTCTTGCAAGTTCAATATAGACGCATACAAGGGATCATTCCACCTAACGTCTAAGTTGCAAGGTGAACTAAGGGATCATTTCAAGCTATATCAAGCAAATGAAATGAAGACCACAATATACAAGTATACATGCTTAAGTATACTAAACAATATTGAAACAAAATATACAATATACAAGCATACATCCACAAGTGTACTAAGCAATATTGAAACGGATTACACAATATAAACAAGTATACTAAACAATGTTGAAACGGAATACACAATATAAACAAATATACGTCCATAAGTATACTAAATACTATTAAAATAAAATACATAATATAAACAAGTATACATCCACAAGAGTACTATATAATATTGAAATGAAATACACAATATAAACAAGTATACATTCACAAGTATACTAAGAAATATTGAAACGAAATACATTGTATACAAGTATACAAGCTCAAGTGTACTAAACCATAATGAAACCTCATGCACCAAATCACAAGCTACAAGTAATCAACGATTAACAACTTGGAATTGAATGCAAAATCAAGTAGGTGGAAAAACTAGGACATGTCGAATTGACTGTAAAATAAATTATCAACATACTTAAGATTCAGTTTATGTGAGATATATGATATAAGAAGCTTAAATAAATTATAAGTCGTTCATATGATTTGATAACATGATATTATGTTATATGTTGTTAGAATACAATATGATTATAATCAATTGCATATCTGTGTTTTATAATCTTGAGACATGATAAATATATGTGTTGAGAGTTGTTTGAGAACCAATGTCAGTATTTGATTCAATGGATGCCATTGTTAGGATATGGCTTTATTTATGGATTGATGTACCATTATGGGATGGGGGCATATTAGGGACGGATTAATGGAATAGTTAAATCCTACCTCCTTATATTCATAAGGAAACGGATTAACCATAGAGTTAAGTCTTACTTATTTATGTCAGGTCAACAGAATCAGTTAGATGTTATGCCATTGCAATAATATGGTTTGATAGTTTATTTTTCTGTTATAGATATGAGGGATATATATATATATGTGTATGGATATGTGCCATGATATGAGCTCGAGTCTCAGGATCAGTGGTTAGGGTGCGTATATTGTTAGGGATATGTAGCTAGATATAGTGTAGTTGTGTACTCTGATAAGTCTATGTACTCATTCCTACTATATATACGTTTTGCATGTTGCCTACTATTCAGGTTGAGACAACCCTATAGTCTAGTGAGGTTCCTTTAGTGTGTGTGTGTGTGTGTGTGTATATATATATATATATACAGACTATATAGCTATTGCATGAGTTAGCTATAGATGTATAGTTTCTCAGGTCTCTATTTGAGTTGTCGTAGAAAGGACTTGCTCGTAGGCCTGACCCACTATTTATTTTTCAGGTCTATATAAATTTTGGATCGCGCGGAGCAAAGACCAGTCATCATCATTCTTCTGAATTATCTACATAGGATTCTAGCTTATAATTTCAGTATTCTTATGTAGGCATTTATATATTTGAGTTTGGGATTTTCTAGGGATGCACACAGTATAGATTCCCGAGTTGTATTTTTGGAGGATTAGTTGTATCAGAAGATTTATTAATTAATGAAAATTTATTCTGAGGATTTACTTGTTGGATTATCAATTTAGTTTTCCTTTTAGCATTTTATCTATTCTTATTTCTCCTCTTGTATTCTGTGTTCGTTTATTACCGATTTGTTTTTTATATCCCCAGGTATTCGAGCATGGGCCTGGTGAACCCGCATTCGAAAATCCGGCGTTATCACAGTTGGTACATTCATTTGGTGAGCTGCATGTGGTCACGAGTGCTTGAAAGTGATTGATCATCCTTCCTCATCACTCATTGTGTCTTTGACTTAGACAGATTAGTAGAGTGTGAGAGAGGCATGTAAGCTTCTTAATTTTTTTGGTTTTCATGCATTATTAGGTGCATTTTGTAATAGAGCATGCTAGTTGATACTTATATATGCTATGTGTGCTTACTATTTGTCTAGCATGATTTGATTTTAAAGTATTAAGCATGACGTATGATGTATGCTAGTTGTTGAGCATGATTAAGTGTTAAGTGTTTACGTCAAACTTGTGTTAGGTAATGAGCATGTTAGTTGCTACTTGCAATGTTTGTCTTGATTTATATCAACTTGCTAAGTGACTGAGCATGTCGTATGTAGATTGTTTGCTATTTGTATAAGTATGTGGTTTTGTTGCCATGTTATAAGCTGAATATTTAGTGTGCCTATATGCATAAATGAATGTATTATACGTGCTTAACCTAATTATAGTTGCAGACACTAAAATTTTAGTGGGTTTTGGTTTTAACAAATGGACCCATTAAATATGGGTCAATGTTTAATTAAGTTATTTAATTGGCCCAAGTTTTATCCACTTAAATTATTTAATTAGCCCAGCCCAGCTGGTTAAATAAAAAGATAATTATTCCTAATAAAATATATTTTGAATAATTGTTTTTAAGGAAAATTATCATAATATACCCGACCCGGCCCAGTTATGATTTTATCCTTATTAGGAAATAACACCTGTCATCATCATACGGATCCAAGAAACCTATAAATAGAGGCCTGAAGAAAGAAGGAGGGTACATAAATTCAGAGTCCAGAAATCTAGAGACTCGAAAATCCAGAAGGTCTAGAAATTAAGAAAATCAGAAATCCAGAAGACTAGAATCTAGAGGGCAAACCTGAAGGCGAAGAACACCAAGCACATCCAAAGTCGTGCCGTTCTTCACCAAATTCAATAAATTCTCTCTTTTCTGAAGACGAAGAACAACAAGCACATCCAAAGACGTGCCGTTCTTCCTTAAATTCAACAAAAGACACAAATTCAGAATTCAAAAGTCTAGAAATTCAGACACAAATTCAGAATTCCAGAGAGAAATACAAAAACTCTCATCCCCAACATCCAAACCCAAAAACGAAAAACACCAAGCACATAAAATCGTGTCGTTCTTTATCAAATTTCACGGTGATCAAGAACAAGCACATCTAAAGATGTGCCGTTCTTTATCCAAATTCCACGGTGATTCAAGATCAAGCTCGTGCAACCCTTGGATCCAACCAACCAAAAAAAAGGAGATCGAATCAAAGACTTTATTCTTTGTAAATAATATTACAGAGGATTGTACTCAAATTTTTTCAAATTAATAAAATATTATTATTTGCTCCATATTTTGTTCTTATTTGCAGATTATAAAATTTGTATGTACAAATTTTTGGCATGCCCGGTGGAACCTCCTCTGCCTCTCATCTCTTTCTCCTACATCAAATCCTCAACAAATTCATCGTCAGATTCTATGACTTCCAATAAGATTCAGACGAAAAATAAGAATACTACCAAAGACATCGCAGTCATGACGTACAACATCAATACCTTAAAAGGTGGTAAGAAGGTTACAACTTCGTCATGTGGTACAAACACCTCTGCAAGTTCAATGATGTGGAGTATGGTTAAATCATCCGTTCCTGCCAAAAGACAACACGATGCGATAAGAGTCAATTCTGCTAAATCTATTAAAGTAACAACTCAAACTTATACCGCCTTCACCTCGCTGGGGGCAAAGAGGAAGGGTACTATAACCCCAAAGGTTGCTCCAGTCACAAGTTCAAGTTCCACCTCGCTGGGGGCAAGAAGGAAGGTTCCGGCAACCTCAAAGGTTACTCCAGTCACAAGTTCAAGTTCAAGGCTGGTCCACCCAAGGCCAAAGATTTTTTCTGACTCCATCACTATGCCAGTCATGATGATGAGTACTACCTCGTACAAAGAGAAATTGACAACTATGGCCCATGCAATTGAAAGATTACAACACTCTCTCAATGAGCAAGATCTGAAAATTGCCTCGCTGATAGAAAAGTTAAAATTGCGTGACGACAATGTTAAGTCAACCAAAGGCTTTCCACATTCTGATTCCATGCTAGAGATTATTCCAATTAAAGATCAAAATGTCATGTCCGCCAATCCAACAGTTGATGCTACCTCTTTCACCTCACTTTCTGTCCAATAACTTCAAAACATGATAGTGAATTGCATAGGAGAACAATACAGTGGTATTTCTCAAATTGCTCGTATATACTCAAAGCCTTACACAGAAAGAATTGGCATCTTAAAAATATCGATTGGGTATCAACCTCCAAAGCTTCAACAGTTTGATGGAAAAGGCAATCCCAAGAAACATGTCACACACTTTATAGAAACTTGCGAGCAATTCGTTCCTGCACTCAAAGGGAATGCATTTGATTGGTACACAGACCTCAAAGCTAGAGGTATTGACAGTTAGGAGCAGATGGACGAGAATTTCTCAACCGTTTTTATAGCACTCGTCGTACTGTAGGTATGCTGGAGCTTACAAACACAAAACAGATGAAGGGTGAACCCGTGGTTAACAACATCAACCGTTGGTGAGCTCTAAGTCTTAACTGCAAGGATCGTTTGTCTGAAATTTCTGTAGTTGAAGCATGTATGCAAGGCATGCGTTGGGAGCTTCTTTACATCCTACAAGGGATTAAGCCACGCACATTTGAAGAGCTTATTACTCGAGCTCACGACATGGAGCTTAGTATGAAAAATCATAATGCTAGAGAAGATGTTCCTGATATATTCGACAACCTTCAAGAAAATGAGAAAAGTGAGTGTGAAGAAGAAGACAATATACTTCCTAACTCGAATGATGAAATAGCTTCATCGTTCATTATAAGTATCATCTCGAAAGACTTGCATCAAGAAAAGCACCATGCTATAACAATGACTTCAACCGAAAGTGCAAAATCACATGGGGCATTAAGTCAAGGAAACCAAAAAGAAAATCCTCAAAGTGACAACAAGATAGTCTGTGCCCTTCAGCAAAGGTTTGGATTGCCATCTGATTCTTGCAAAGTAGAAAAATAAGTAAAGTTGAAGTGCTCCCAGATACGAGCAATGATACTTGTAATACCCCTAATTTTAAAAGAATAGTCATGGTATTTTAATAAATTATTTAAGTGCATTTTTATTTGTTTAATGGTTTATTTGTTATTATTATTTGAATTAATTGATTAATATTTGTTTAAGTATTTATTTGTGTTTATTATTTGAATTAGTTGATTAATTGTTTTATTTAATTGTGTTTTATTTTTTTTATTGGATGAATAAATTGTCTTGTTTATTTTGTTTACATTAATTGGTTTGTTTAATTAAACTCGTTTTAATTGTTCCAATTGTTATTAGGGTTTTGTTCTCTTTAAGGTCACGTTTTAATAGAGCCGCCTTAGATATATAAGGAATTGTTTGTTTTCTGTCTCTACAATTAAATTACAATTAGGGTTGATTATTTTTAAGGCTATAAATAAAACAATAGAGGTCTGCCAAGGGTTTTGTAAGAACCCTATTCACGTATTAGAGGCAGAGAGAAATAGAGAGCGGCTTGAGAGGAAATCAGGGAGGACCAAGGAGGTTGATTGTGGAGTAGAGCTGGAGTAGTAGGAGGCTTGACAATATTCAGTGTTGCCGGAAACTTAGAGACGACGCCGAGATTTCATAACTGAAATCACAGGAAAGTTCTTTTCTTTCTCTATCCCGTTGGCTTGTGTTCTGTGCACCTAGATAGTCTCTAGGATTTTAATGGATCATTAACTGAATCTTACATGATTATTTTATGTCAACTTGATCATCTGTATGTGTTTCTTTTGTCTGAAATAATTTTTGCAACTTTGGTGTTCGTCGGCAGTTTTAAAGCATACAAATTTGTACTGTTTTAATTGTAGTATTAATTCTCACTATTATAAACAAAGGACTAGGATGATACTAGATATCTAATAGACTATTAAGATCAGTAATAATGAAGAATAGTAAGGTTGGAAGATGCCAAAGACAAAGCAGATGGTCGAAATGGAGTAGAACTGGACCGGAAGCTCTCAGAGAAGGAGAGAGCCGGCTCCATGGAAGTGGGACCCGGCTCCCACCTCTTTAGAGCCGGCTCCAAAAGGCATGGAGCCGGTTCCATGAATTAGGGAGCCTGCTCCCAAGTCCAGAGAACAGGCTCTCTCCGTTTGCACGTTCTGGAATTTTTTTTCAGAATTGTTTAGATCGTTTCGATTAATTTTGGGACTTTACTAGGGGGGTTTAATAATTAACTTTAGGGGTTACCAAGGTCTCTAATTGCATAAGTTACCCGTTATATTAATGGAATTAACAATGCGCAATTTAACAACTTTGTATGCTGTTAACGGTTGGAAGGAAATTAATTGCCTAGTTTTAATTTGGCGATTTAATAAGTTATAGCATGATTCTAAATCTTGTTTTAGATGCACTGTAAGGTCTTTTATTTAACAAATTGGACCTATGCATGCTTTAGATTTTAAATTGTTGAAATATTAGTTCTCTTCTGCAATTACATGAGTTAAGGACTGGATTTAATTGCTGAAATAATATACATTATTCTGCAATTAACTGGATTATGGTTTTGAACTGGATTATGGTTTTGGAGTTTAATTGTTGAAATAATATACACTATTCTGCAATTAACGGGATAATGGTTTCAAACTTTAATTGCTGAAATATTATACACTATTCTACAATTACCTGGATTATGGTTTTGAACTAGATATTGGTTTTTGGACTTTAATTACTGAACTGTTTATTTAGGTTCTGTAATTTATATGGATGTTGTGGATCGTATGTATCGGTATGGGACGGTGGTATACTAGGATGATTTAGCTTAAAAATGCTAAGACCTACCCTATTGGAATAAGGGAATGGATTGTAAAAATTGAATCATACTTATATTTAAGTCAGCTCAACTGAGTAAGTTGAGTGACTACATGGATTAACTGTTGTTTGTAGTTAAGTCATATCAACTGAATAAGTTGAGTGTTTAACTGGATTTTAAATCGTATGTCAGATCAATGAATAATTGAATAACATACTCTAGTTTCGGACGGACTTTATATATATGGTTATGGTACCACAAGATGAGCTTAAGTCTCAGGCTCGTTGGTTAGGATGCGTATATGCAGTGGATGTGTAGCTGGCTATGATAAGTTAAGATGTACCCTGTTAGGTCTAGGTACTCATACCCACCTTTGGGTGCATTTTCGCATGTTGCCCTCTATTCAGGTTGAGACCCCTTTTGTAGTCTAGTGAATGTCCCTTAGTGTGGATATATATGTATTTATGGACTATATAGATATTGTGAGATATCAAGGATGTATCTGCGTATCGGGTCACTATATAGATTGCAGTTATATTAGAACTTGTTCATAGGCCTGACCCACTCTTATTCAGATATCAGACGGTTCCAGTCTTAAGCTTGATCGTCCTGAGCAGAGACTATCATTCACTCTACCGACAACGTAGGATTTCGTTCTATGTTTTAGATTTGGTTTTATTTTCAGTTATTTTATGTTCAGTTGGGATTTGATATTAGGGGTCCATTGGATGGATTCCCGAGTTGTACTCTTCTAGGTTTTGGAAAGTTGGATTTTGTAAATCTTTAACTTAAGAGGATTTTATAGTTATTATTTCTTTCAGCTTTATTATTCGATTCTTAAATCTTTTTATATTCTCTGTTCGTTTATGTATTAATTATTTAATATTCCCTCGGGTTTGGTCTTTGGCCTGATCAACCCGTGTCTTGGATTCGAGGGGTATCACAATACTACCTAATACGAGTATAAACTGTCAACTTGAAGAAAAAAAAAATGACACTCCTTGACATGAGTTTAAACTATCTGCCTGAAAAAAAATAACACTCCTTGGTGCGATCTTCTAGCAGCAAATAAATTTGTTGTCATGCATCAAACTACATTGGAATGGTCCAGTGACTCTAGTTGAAAGAGCTTTGTAGCCAAAAGGATAACCAATATATGCTTCAAAAAAATAAGCAAGTAGCAGCCCAAAATCTAAATTGTAAAAGTGTTGGAGTCCTCATCAAACTGGGTTTCTTATCATTCATGAGATTGTGATCCAAGGAACTTTTGTCCTACCACGTCGTTGAAAAAAAATCTACTCACCCTTGAGGTCGCTAAAAAAAAAAATATCGTTTCACCATTGAAGTATTGCTGAAAAAAAAAAATTTAGGTTGAGATGTTACTGAAAGAAAATTTTAGCTTTCTCCCGATCTTATGAAACTGAATCTTTTGACTAAATGAAAGATATAAGCGAGAAGCACTCATGGAAATCCAATGGGAACTAGTGTAGAGTGTTGTCCATTGTCAAAGCTTTCCAAGGCTCTTGTAGTCGCCGCCACAAGGTTCACGAGAGTCCAATCTCTCTGGACATCAAGTAACGTTAAACAGCATAGGCAATTGTTGTTGGCAAAGCATGGACAAACTGTAAAATCATGTTTCTTCTGGCACAA
This sequence comes from Cornus florida, assembly GCF_030987335.1. Classification (NCBI taxonomy): domain Eukaryota; kingdom Viridiplantae; phylum Streptophyta; class Magnoliopsida; order Cornales; family Cornaceae; genus Cornus; species Cornus florida. Next base: position 37,252,918 of record NW_026775575.1, read on the forward strand.
GGAAAACAAAGAATCATACTCCAATTCAGAGTAAAATTTCTTCCTCCTTGAGTCATGATTCAAGTTTATGGGTTGGTCCTCCTCCTTCAAGGTGAAGATTCTCTAAAACTGCCTTGCAATCTGGTTCTCTTAGTGTGGTTGAACTCTGTAAAAAAAAAAAAAAAAAAAAAAAAAAAAAAAAAAAAAAAAAAAAAAAAAAAAGTTTGGATACTTCAAGTCCCACAGACAAGTCCAGTCAAACTTGGGACTCAAAGTAAGGGCAATTTGTAGATACTAAAATTTTAGTGGGCTTTGGTTTTGACAAATGGACCCATTAAATAGGGTCAATCTTTAATTAAGTTATTTAATTGGCCCAAGTTTGGTCCACTTAAATTATTTAATTAGCCCAAACTAGATGGTTAAATAAAAAGATAATTATTCCTAATAAAATATATTTGGAATAATTGTTTTTAAGGAAAATTATTTTAAGGAAAATTATCATAATATACCCAGCCCGGCCAGTTATGATTTTATCCTTATCAGGAGATGACACGTGTCATCATCCTATGGATCCAAGAAGCCTATAAATAGAGGCCTAGAGGAAAAAAGAAGGTACACAAATTCAGAGTCCAAAAATCCAAAGACTCAGAAATCCAGAAGGTCCAGAAATTGAGAGAATCAGAAATCTAGAGGGCAAACCTAAAGGTGAAGAACACTAAACACATACAAAATCGTGTCATTCTTCACCAAATTCAACAAATTCTCTCCTCTCTGAAGATGAAGAAAAACAAGCACATCCAAAGACGTGTCGTTCTTTATCCAAATTCCACGGTGATTCAAGATCAAGCTTGTGCAACCCTTGGATCCAACCAACCAAAAAAAAGGAGATCGAATCAGAGGACATTATTCTTTATAAAGAATATTACAGATGATTGTACTCAAATTTTTTTAAATTAATAAAATATTATTATTTGCTCCATATTTTGTTCTTATTTGCAGATTATAAAATTTGTGTGTACAAATTTCTGGCACGCCCGGTGGGACTTCCTCTGCCTCTCATCTCTTTCTCCTATATCAAATCCTCAACAAACTCATCATCAGATTCTATGACTTCCAATAAGATTCAGACGAAAAACAAGAATACTACCAAAGACATCACGGTCATGACGGACAACATCAATACCATCACAAAAGGTGGCAAGAAAGTTGTGTTGCCCAAGAATGGACTAAAGAGGGGGGGTGAATAGAGTCCTTGTCCAACTAAAGCAAATTTAAAGATTTGAAGAAGAATTCTTAGAATAACTACTTGAGCTGATATGCAATAGTGAGATAACAGAATCAAGTTAGATAAATCAGCATATAAATGTAAGCAGTAATGTAAAGATGAGAGATAGAGATATTACAAACATAAACATAGCGATTTTAGCGAGGTTCGGAAGCTCCTACTCCTCGGCTCAAGATCCCTCTTGAGACTTCCCAATCCAATATGGCTCCTCCTTACGGGTAGAGAGCAAACCTTGAAAGAAACAGTTTCTTCCTACTGAGAAACTCTCTCTCAAAGTCTTAGGGACCAAACCAACCCTTGCAGAAATTGGACTAAGAGAATTTCTTCTCCTATTCTAACAAGGAAATGAATAACTGTGTTACAACAATCTTTCTCTCACAATTTGCAGTTCACTCTTTCTAGAGAATCCAATGATACAAATGAAGCTTACTCTCTCGAAATGATGTATGTGTGAAAGAAGAATCTGAAGTTTAGCTTTGAGGATTAAAGAGTAGAGGGTAGCCAAACTTTCTTTCTCAGTAAGATGATATGAATCACTTACTGAAAATGGGGCTCGTAGACTGCTGATTTGCAGCTTGCTTCTCATGACATATATAGAGCTCTTTCATAGACCATAACCATTGTAAGCCCTTGACTTAGCCGTTGAAAGTCCTTTTCTTGATTACGACTTGTCATGGCACATTTGGTAGAGAAGCTTCCCACGACAGAGAATCCTTGTTTGACAGAAGTGTTCAGTGCATAGGGCAGATGAGATTTGAAATCATGTGTATGAACCTTTAATAGATAAAATGGTTGTTGACATCAAGACAAGAGCTAGAAGACACATAATATGTCAGTGAACCCATGTGAGTCAAACTGTAAAAGCATAAAGAGAAGCACGGGTTGAAGTAAGGAGGATTTCAAGGTCAGATCTGTTTGACCAAAAACTAAGTCACCTAAGTTGAGAACTGAGTCGGCTCAGTTCAAGAGTGAGACAGCTTGGTTAGTGATAGAGACGGCTAAGTTAAGTAGTTTCAAGATTCTGAAAGTGATGGAGCCTCGGCCTAATTCAGTCAGCTGAGTTGAGAAGAAAGGCGGCTGAATTAAGAAGAAAGGCGGCTAAGTTGAGAAGAAAGGCGGCTGAGTTGTAATTTGATTTTGACGAGTCTTGGCTTAACTGAGGCGGCTAAATTTCAGACTTAGCTTGCTGAGTTAACTTAGCGCATTATCTTGATGCACTTGATACCTTAGAATGTGTATGTGATGAATAAATGATGTAAAACCTTAGAGAGAGCTTCAATTGAGCACAGATTCTTTACATTTTGCTCCTAAGCCACTCACCAATCTGTCTACCCCATAGGTAAGCTTTTATGATCTTTGAAGCCAGTTGTATCTTGATGGTATGTTCCAATTGTGATTTTAGCTCCAGTGAATTAGATACTTCCTTCGTGACCTTATAATGTTCCTTTTGATCTGGAATGAACTTCAATGAAAACATTAGTCCACTGAACATCGTTAATGGTTTGTTATCATCAAAAGTACCGAATTGCCCTTAGGAGAAATCCATAGGGTCAACAATCTCTCCCTTTTTGATGATGACAAATCATTGATGTGTTCTTTATAAACATAAGAAGGGTGCTCCCCCTCTCAGTAGGCATTAATTTAAAATTTTTATAAAACACATGCTTATTATGAATTGTACTCATTCAGTATAAATTTTAGAGATTTTTATCTCCCCCTGTCATTTTGCAGATATAGGCTTCATTGAAACAAAACACATATATATCTATAACATGTAGAATTCAGTGCATGATGAATATTGAAGCAAAATAGTAGACCACAAAACATCAAGGTGTCCTTGAAACAAAATAGCTAGCCTAGACAACAAAATATGTCCTAAGTTAGGCCTAAGGTAAGACTTCCTGAAACATATCTCGGCCTAAAGTAAGACTTCCTGAAACACATCTCAACAACTTATTTCTCCCCCTTTGGCAACATCAAAAAGGAGAGAGGTCCAAAGCACTACGAATCTCAGCAAGGTTGGCTTGCATGTCGTCATAGCGAAGAGCCAGTGTGTCCACCCGATGGGTGAGTGCATCCATCTTAGTTTCCATGCGACGAGAGATGCTAAGCTGCTCCAATAAGATATCCCATGTGGAAGGTGCATCAGATGGGATATCAGTGTCAACGAGTGCATGGTCATCCTCATGATCAGCCTCACTATCAGTACCGAGAGGCTCCGTATCTTCACTGTCCTTATCAATTGGTTCTTCTCCCCGCGCAAGGGCATCTTCCTACCTTTTCTACCTAGGGTAGAACCAGGTGCCCTGCTCATCCTGTTCAAGCCCCATGAGTTTCATTTGAGAGGGACTGAATTTATCTTTTAGCCCAAACATTTCAGATTCTTCAAAGTCGAGAGGAAACTTCCATCTTGCGAATAGAAGAGTTAGAGGCATAGCATAATAGAGAGATCTAGATTTTCTATTCTGGCACTTGAGCATGTGATTGAGCATGACATAAGCAAAGTTGAACTGTTTGCCATTTAATACACACCATATTAGAAAGACTTCCATCTTGGTGACACTGTCATGTTTACCGGACTTGGGAAGGAAGTTATATGTAATGATATTGTGAAGAACCCGAGCCTCAAGGGTGAGTTGATTGGTTCTAATTATGGAGATATTGGTGAGGGATTTGTTGTACCGAATCTGGTGCACAGCTTCGTGTTTATCAAAATCATCTGCAACATACCAAGTGTGAGTGGAATAATGCTGAATTCCTCCTCGAAAAATTTCTAGTGCAGCACCAATTTCTTCTTCATCGAATGTATATGAAGCAAAGCCTAGAAATGCACGAATATTTCTAGTTCTACCAACTCTTTCAAGATGCGTGTAGAAAACCCTTACAATACGCGGATAGTAAGGAATGTCCAATTTCACGAATTGTTCCAGTCCAATATCTTTGAACAGCTTGTTGGTATTAAGGTTAAAGGCATCACAGATCTCTTCAGTAAGACACTTACCCTTGGCAACCTTACGATTCACGAAGCTAGTTTCATATGGAGCCTTGTAGGTTAGGCCTTTGAAGAGACGAGTGAAAGGGATGGGCATACCGCGGCCTTGGGTTTCGATGGGTTAAGGAGGGATTGGGTTGTTATGGCCTGAATCATCGTTGGGAGTATGCCGAGTTCTCTTAGGGTTTCAGCGAAGAGGTGTGCCGTCAGACATAGTGCGTTAGGGTTTGAGATATAGATGTGATGAAAAATGAGTTGGACAAGTGTGTATGAGATATATATATATAGAAATCAAGAATGGAGGGAAGAAGGTGCAGAGAACTTACCGATTTTGAGTGGAGAGAAGTGGAATCGTAACGCCTCTGTTGCACCTCTTTAGATGGCGAGGGGAAATGAATAGGATGAGAAAGATGAACCCTAAAAAAAAAGCTCTGTCCCGTAAGATTTAGTCGGCTCAGTTAATTTACTGAGTCAGCTCATTTTAAAACTCAGTAGCACTGGTGTTGTCACACTTAATAGGAACCTGATCATACACAAGCCCAAAGTCCTCAAGTTGTTGCTTAATGTAGAGGGTTTGAGCACAACAATTTCCTACAGCTACGTATTCAGCCTCTGCTGTTGATAAGGCTACTGAATTTTGCTTTTTACATAACCAAGAAACAAGAGATTGACCAAGAAGATGACAGGTTCCACTGGTACTTTTCCTATCAATTTTGCATCCGGCAAAATCCGCATCCGAGTAACCAACTAGCTCAAATGAAGTGTGTCTAGGATACCATAAACCAAGATTAATAGTACCACACAGATATATAAAAATACGTTTTACAGCACTTAAATGAGATTCTTTAGGACAAGATTGAAATCTAGCACATAAGCAAACACAAAACACAATGTCCGGCCTACTTGCCGTTAAGTATAAAAGGCTGCCAATCATTCCTCTATACCTTTTAATATCTACTTCAATGCCTTTTTCATCCTTATTAATCTTTAAGGAAGAACTCATTGGAGTTTTGGCATGTTTGGCGTCCTCCAAGCCAAATTTCTTTAGCAAATCCTTAACGTACTTGGATTGGCATATGAAAATGCCATCAAGTGTTTGCTTGATTTGTAACCCTAAGAAAAAGTTAAGTTCTCCCATCATGCTCATTTCAAACTCATTTTGCATGATAGAAGCAAATTCTTCACATAGTAAGCTATTAGTTGAACCAAAGATAATATCATCAACATAAATTTGAACGATTAACAAGTTATTTTTAATGGTTTTGGTGAAAAGAGTATTATCTATTTTACCTCTAATAAAACCATTTTGAAGGAGGAAGCCACTTAGTCTTTCATACCAAGCTCTTGGAGCTTGTTTCAGGCCATAGAGAGCTTTGGATAATTTAAATACATGATTGGGCCAATCAAAGCTTTCAAAACCCGGTGGTTGTTCAACAAACACTTCTTCGTCAATGAAGCCATTTAAGAATGCACTTTTTACATCCATTTGAAATAGCTTGAAGTTTTTGTAGGATGCAAATGCAAGGAGCATTCTAATAGCTTCAAGTCGAGCTACGGGAGCAAAGGTTTCTTAATAATCAATGCCTTCTTCTTGATTGTAACCTTGAGCAACAAGTCGTGCCTTGTTTCTCACTATATTACCCGATTCATCCTTTTTGTTTCTAAAAATCCATTTAGTGCCAATGATAGTCTTATCTTTAGGTCTAGGCACTAATTCCCAAACTTTGTTTCTTTCAAATTGATTTAGCTCTTCTTGCATGGCAACAATCCAAAACTCATCATTTTCAGCTTCATGAATGTTCTTGGGTTCAAGATGAGAAACAAATGCTACATAATTACAAAGATTTTTAAGTTGTGACCTTGTGCCAACCCCTTTTCATAGATCACCAATTATTTGATTAATGGGATGATTATTGACAAACTTCCATTCCTTAGGAGAGTCATCAATAGAGAGATTATCACTTGCATAACCCTTTTTAGGGTCATCAAGTTTGAGATTTTCAATATCAATGTGGTCAACATTTTTGTTTATGTCATTCTTCTCATCATCATCATCCAATGGGATACTTGGCCGTGGAAAATTAGATTCATCAAACACTACATGAATTGACTCCACCACAACTTGTGTTCTTTTGTTGAACACTCTATAAGCTCGACTTTTGGATGAGTAACCAAGAAAAATGCCTTCATCCGATTTTGGTTCAAACTTTCCTAAATTATCTTTATCGTTAAGCACAAAACATTTACAACCAAAAACTTTAAAATAGGCAATGTTGGGCTTCTTATTATTCCAAAACTCATAGGGAGTTTTGTTGAGAATTTTTCTAACAATGACCCTATTGATGACAAAGCATGAAGTGTTAACGGCTTCGGCCCAAAGAGATCTAATAGACAAATGCTCATTAAGCATAGTCCTAGCCATTTCTTGAAGAGATCTACTCTTTCTTTCAATAACACCATTTTGTTGAGGAGATCTAGGTACCGAAAGGTTATGATCATATCCATTTTCATCACAAAACCTTTCAACACCTTGATTGTCAAATTCTCTTCCTCTATCACTTCTAATGCATTTGATCTTACATTCCTTTTCATTTTCCACTCTTCTACAAAATCTAGAGAAGATTAAGAAGGTTTCATTTTTGTGTGTAAGAAAAAATACCCAAGTGAATCTAGAGAAATCATCGACAATGACATATGCATATCGCTTTCCACCAAGACTAGCAATTCTTTCCGGACTAAATAAGTCCATGTGAATTAACTCAAGTGGTCTAAAGGTTGTTACATCCTTTTTCCTTTTGAAAGAAGACTTGTTTTGTTTGCCTATTTAGCAAGCACCACAAGTTTTATCTTTAACAAAGTTAGTCTTTGGGAGGCCTTTAACTAACTCAAGCTTAGATAATTTTGAAACAGAGTCCAAGCTAGTGTGACCAAGCCTTCTATGCCAAAGCCAATAATTATCACTAGATGATACAAAGCATTTAACATTTTGATCATGCAATTCACATAAAAGCAAAGTGTATAAGTTTCCATTTCTAAGAGCATTAAAAATTTGAATTCCATCTTTTTCAACAATGCATTTATCTGATTTAAATATCACATTAAAGCCTTTGTCACATCGTTGACTAATGCTAAACAAGTTGTGTTTGAGACCTTTGACAAGGAGCACATTATCAATGGATAAGGTTGAAGATATACCTATGGTTCCAATGCCGATTACCTTTCCTTTGGAGTTGTCACCAAATGTAACATTTCCCCCGTTGTGAGGTCTTAGAGCTGAAAATTTTGACCGATCACCGGTCATGTGACGAGAGCAACCACTATCGAGGAACCATTTATCCTTGAAGGAAGAAGAAGACTTTATCTCCACCTACAAAACAGATTAATGTGATCTTCCTTTGGTACCCAAATGTTCTTGGGTCCATATGAGTTAGTTTGACGAACATAAGATCCTTTTGGAACCCAAATAAGTTTGGTTCTAAAAGGCTTCCACTTCTCTTTTAGATATCTATCATTTTCATGATGATAGTGAGGTGATGCTTGAGTGCTACACTTGACAAAATGCTCAAACAAGGGCTTTCTTCTTTTTAGTAGACAAGCATCCTTGGAGTGAGGGTTGTATCCTAAGCCATTTTTGAAGAATGCACTTTGTTGACTTCCAAGCATCTTTTTCAAATTTTCTTTGCCTTAGTGAATTTCGTAATGATGTTCAATTGGTCTTCAATAATTAAGTTTAGTGCATCATTTTCAAAAATGAGTTTACTAGTGTTCTTAAGAGAGATAGATTCAATTTCCTTTTTGAGAGAATCATTTTCTTTTCTAGCTTTTTCAAGATTGTTTGAAAGAATAAAGTTTTCTCTTTTGAAAGAAGCACACTTCAAAACCATTTTTCCTAGTTCTTTGTGGAGTTCTTGAAAAGCATCTTGTAACCCATTATATTCATCAAGTAAGTCATTAAAGGAAATGTCTTGATTAAAAGAAGAATTGGTGGAGGAGCTTACCTCATCGTCATTTGCCATAAGACAAAGATTAGCTAGGTTGTTTGTGCCAAGGTCATCATCACTTCCGGAAGTGATCGAATCATCATCTTCCCACGAGGCTTTCATAGATTTCTTCTTAGATTTTTTTCCCTTCTCCTTTTTATAGAGAAAGTAGTTAGCTTTGAAGTGCCTTTGTTTACCACAATGGAAGCATGTGGATTGATCTTTTTGAGATGAGTCACGTGATGATGATGACGAATTCTTTCTAAGATTGCCTCTTTTATTGTATTTCTTCCTTTGAAGATATCTTTTATAAGATAAAGTGGCTAGGGCAATTTCTTCATCATCTTCAATGGCATCTTTGGACATTTCTTCATTTGTTGAGGCTTGGAGAGCAGTAGTTTTGGACTGAATAGCTTCCTTTGCTGATTGGTCTTTCATGGTGATTTCATATGAAAGGAGAGACCCAAGAAGCTCATCTAGAGGAAGTTTCTCAATATCTTTGGCTTCTTAAATAGCGGTAACCTTCGAGTTCCATCCTTTTGGAAGTGCCCATAAGATTTTTCTAACATTATCGAAAGAAGGATATACCCTACCAAGACTCTTTAAGGGGTTAATAATGTTATTAAAACGAGAAAACATTTCACTAATTGATTCATGTTCATTCATGCTAAAAAGTTCATATTGATGCACAAGTCTATAAATTTTGGTATTCTTGACTTGACTAGTTCCTTCATAGGTGACAATGAGTTTGTCCCAAATTTCTTTGGCCGTGTCACAATCACAGATTTTGTTATACTCATCTTTACTTAATGCACAATAGAGATTGTTTTTGGCCGTGGAGTTGCATTGAACTAGTCTACGGTCATTTGCATCCCATTCTGATTTTGGTTTGGGAACTTCATTTCCTTCTACAGTTTTAGTAGGAACATTATTTCCAAATTCAACAACATCCCATACTTCAATGTCAACATTTTCAAGAAATACTCTCATTCTATTTTTCCAATAATTGAAGTCATTACCATCGAACAAGGGAGGTCGATTGTTGGACTGGCCATCTAATGACGACAGTGATACAATGTTGGACATGATCGTATTCTAAGATGATTAAGTCGAATTGAAAGAATTTAGGCTCTAATACCACTTGTTGCCCAAGAATGGACTCTAGAGGGGGGGTGAATAGAGTCCTTGTCCAACTAAAGCAAATTTAAAGATTTGAAGAAGAATTCTTAGAATAACTACTTGAGCTGATATGCAATAATGAGATAACAGAATCAAGTCAGATAAATCAGCATATAAATGTAAGCAGTAATGTAAAGATAAGAGATAGAGATATTGCAAACATAGAGATAGCGATTTTAGCGAGGTTCGGAAGCTCTTACTCCTCGGCTCAAGATCCCTCTTGAGACTTTCCAATCCAATATGGCTCCTCCTTACGGGTGGAGAGCAAACCTTGAAAGAAACAGTCTCTTCCTGCTGAGAAACTCTCTCTCAAAGTCTTAAGGACCAAACCAGCCCTTACAGAAATTGGACTAAGAGAATTTCTTCTCCTATTCTAACAAGGAAATGAATAACTGTGTTACAACAATCTTTCTCTCACAATTTATAGTTCACTCTTTCTAGAGAATCCAATGATACAAATGAAGCTTACTCTCTCGAAATGATGTATGTGTGAAAGAAGAATCTGAAGTTTAGCTTTAAGGATTAAAGAGTAGAAGGTAGCCAAACTTTCTTTCTCAGTAAGATGATATAAATCACTTGCTGAAAATGGGGCTCGTAGACTGCTGATTTGCAGCTTGCTTCTCATGACATATATAGAGCTCTTTCATAGACCATAACCATTGTAAGCCCTTGACATAGCCATTGAAAGTCCTTTTCTTGATTACGACTTGTCATGGCATATTTGGTAGAGAAGCTTCCCATGATAGAGAATCCTTATTTGATAGAAGTGTTCAGTGCATAGGGCAGATGAGATTTGAAATCATATGTATGAACCTTTAATAGATAAAATGGCTGTTGACATCAAGACAATAGCTAGAAGACACACAATATGTTAGTGAACCCATGTGAGTTAAACTGTAAAAGCACAAAGAGAAGCACGGGTTGAAGTAAGGAGGATTTCAAGGTCAGATCTGTTTGACCAAAAACTAAGTCGCCTAAGTTGAGAACTAAGTCAGCTCAGTTCAAGAGTGAGACGGCTTGGTTAGTGATAGAGACGGCTGAGTTGAGTAGTTTCAAGATTCTGAAAGTGATGGAGCCTCGGCCTAATTCAGTCAGCTGAGTTGAGAAGAAAGGCGGCTGAATTAAGAAGAAAGGAGGCTGAGTTAAGAAGAAAGGCGGCTGAGTTGTAATTTGATTTTGACGAGTCTCGGCTTAACTGAGGTGGCTGAATTTCAGAATTAGCCTGCTGAGTTGACTTAGCGCATTATCTTGATGCACTTGATACCTTAGAATGTGTATGTGATGAATGAATGATGTAAAACCTTAGAGAGAGCTTCAATTGATCACAGATTCTTTACATTTTGCTCCTAAGCCACTCACCAATTTGTCTACCCCATAGGTAAGCTTTTATGATCTTTGAAGCCAGTTGTATCTTGATGGTATGTTCCAGTTGTGATTTGAGCTCCAGTGAATTGGGTGCTTCCTTCGTGACCTTATAATGTTCCTTTTGATCTGGAATGAACTTAAATGAAAACATTAGTCCACTAAACATCATTAATGGTTTGTTATCATCAAAAGTACCGAATTGCCCTTAGGAGAAATCCATAGGGTCAACAGGTTGTAACTTCGTCAAATGGTATAAACACCTCTACAAGTTCAATGATGTGGAGCATGGTCAAATCATCCATTCTTGCCAAAAGACAGCACGATGCGATAAGAGTCAATGCTGCCAAATCTGTCAAAGTAACAACTCAAACTCATGCCGCCTTCACCTCGCTGGGGGTAAAGAGGAAGGTTCCTACAGCCTCAAAGGTTGCTCCAGTCACAAGTTCAAGTTTTACCTCACCGGGGGTAGGGAGGAAGGCTCCTGCAACCTCAAAGGTTGCTCCAGTCACAAGTTCAAGTTCAAGGCTGGTCCACCCAAGGCCAAAGATTTTTTCTGACTCCATCACTATGCCAATCATGATGACGAGTATTACCTCGTACGAAGAGCAATTGACAACTATGGCCCATGTAATTGAAATATTATAGCACTCTCTCAAGGAGTAAAATCTAAAAATTGCCTCGTTGACAGAAAAGTTAAAATTGCGTGACGACAATGCTGAGTTAAGTAAAGGCTTTCCTCATTCTGATTCCATGCCAGAGATCATTCCAATTGAAGATCAAAATGTCGTGTCCGCCAATCCAACAATTGATGCTGCCTCCTTCACCTCACTTTCTGTCCAACAACTTCAAAATATGATAGTGAATTACATAAGAGAACAATACAGTGGCGTTCCTCAAAGTGCTCGTATGTACTCAAAGCCTTACACAAAAGAAATTGGCATCTTAAAAATACTAATTGGGTATCAACCTCCAAAGCTTCAACAGTTTGACGGAAAAGGTAATCCCAAGCAACATGTCACACACTTTATAGAAACTTGCGGCAATGTTGGTACAAATGGAGATCTCCTTATCAAGCAATTCATTCGTTCGCTCAAAGGGAATGCATTTGATTGGTACACAGACCTCAAAGCTAGAGGTATTGATAGTTGGGAGCAGATGGAACGGGAATTTCTCAACCGTTTCTATAGCACTCGTCGTACTATAAGTATGTTGGAGCTTACAAACACAAAACAGATAAAAGGTGAACCCATGGTTAACTACATCAACCGTTGGTGAGCTCTAAGTCTTGACTGCAAGGATTGTTTCTCTGAAATTTCTGCAATTGAAGTATGTATGCAAGGCATGCGCTGAGAGTTTCTTTACATCATACAAGGGATTAAGCCTCGCACATTTGAAGAGCTTGTTACTCGAGCCCACGACATGGAGCTTAGCATGGAAAATCATAGTGCTAGAGAAGATGTTCTTGATATATCCAACAACCTTCAAGAAGATGAGAGAAGTGAGTCCGAAGAAAAAGACAATATACTTTCTAACTCGAATGACGAAATAGCTTCATCTTTCATTATAAGTATCATCTCGAAAGACTTGCATCAAGAAACGCACCATGCTACAACAATGACTTAAACCGAAAGTGAAAAATCACAGGGGACATTAAGTCAAGGAAACCAAGAAGAAAATCCTCAAAGTAATGACGAGATAATCCATGCCCTTCAGTATAGGTTTGGATTGCTGTTTGATTTTTGCAAAGTAGAAGAATAAGTAAAGTTGAAGTGCTCCCAGATACGAGCCTAAACTGTCGATGATACTCCCTGACATGAGTATAAACTGTCAACTTGAAGAAAAAAAAATGACACTCCTTGATATGAGTTCAAACTATCTACCTCAAAAAAAAAAAAATCAAGAACTCCTTTAAACGAATTTAAACTGTCTCCAAAAAAAAAAAAAAAAAAATTCAAGAACTTCTTGATACAAGTTTAAACTGTTTCCCAAAAAAAAAAAATAAATGACACTCATTGACATGAGCTTAAACTGTCTACTTGAAGAAAAAAATAAAATAAAATAACAACAACAACAACAACACTCATTGGCACGAGTATAAATTGTAAGCCTGAAGGAAAAAAAATCAAGAACTTTTTTACATGAGTATAAACTGTTTAAAAAAAAAAAAAAAATGAACTTCGTGATGACTTAATCCCTCTTTTGAGAGTACGTACGCAGCTTAGAATTTTATTCTAAGTTCAGTACGATGAAAAAAAAAAAAAATCCTTAAAGTTGCAAAATGGCAAAGTGTATTCGTCATGAGATATCAAAAAGGCTAATCTCAATTTGTCAACTTCACTTACTGTCAAGATATTATTGTCACTCATCATGCAATATCAAAAGTGCTCATTGCACCCTGTCAACTTGGCAAGTCACCAAATTTTAGCTATAAAGGAAATTTTGGTCTGTCGTCAAATTGTAGATATAAGAAAGAAATTAGGCATGCAACCAAAGTGTAGCTGCAAACAATAATTTTGGTTCGTCGCCAGAATTGTAGCTGCAAAGGAAATTTTGATCCGTCGGCAAAGTGTAGTTGCAAAGAATAAGTTTGCTTCGTCACCAGAATGTCGTTGCAAAGGAAAAGATTTTTGGTTCGACGTCAAGATGTCGTTATAAAAAATGACTTGCTGGCAAGGCGTTGCTAAATAATCCGATTCGTCGCGATATCACTGAAAAAAATATATATATTTGCTCGCCACCAGAGTGTCATTGCAAAGGTCAATTCGTTATCGAGGTGTGGATGGAAGAAATAAATAAATTCTACTTTCTGCCAAGGCATCGCTGAAGAATCCGGTTCACCGCCAAGGTGTCACTGAAAAACAAAAAACTCTGCTTTGTTAAAAATAAATTAATGCCAGGTTCATTATGCATTTTGGGTTTATTCATGTATTGTTATTATACATGTATCAAGAGGGTACATGTATCAAGTGTGTGCATGTATCAAGGTAATGCATGTATCATATCAGTGCATGTATCATGTGAGTGCATGCATCATATGTGTGGTTGAGAATTGTCTTGAAAAGTTCAAAGGTCTATGGGAGAATAGTATATATAGTGTAAGGGATTTGTTGTTAAGGCATATCAACACAACAAAGAATTCAATACAGAAAAATATTTGTTTCTCTCCTCTCTTCACTTAGAAATTATTTAGTTGGTTGAAACTACAGCCAACATAAGTGGCATCAGAGCTTGATTTCGATCAAGAGCAAAATGGGCGTGAAGCTTATTGAAGGGAAAACAAAGCCCGAAGAAGATCGATTGTAATGGCGATTACAGGTAATCAAAACTATCTACCCATCAATCAGCACTTCCCATTTTTTATGGGGAAAATTATGATTTTTGGTATGTGAAGATGAAGACCATTTTTCTCTCATATAATTTATGGGATTATTTTGAAGATGAGTATGATGAACCGGAAGATACAACAACTTTGACGAATGTCCAAAGACAACAATTGAAAGATCATAAGAAGAAATAATTTTGAGAGAAATGGAAATATAGAGTCCACTCAACAAAATTGTGGAATTTGCAAGAGAAGTAGCCATGTTGACAAAGATTGTTTGTTTCGGGGAAAACCTCAATGTTTCAATTGCAATAAATTTGGTCATGTTCAAAAAGATTGTCGGTTAAAAACAAATCAGCAAGCTAATTTTTCTAAAGAGCAAGAAGGTGAAGCGAACATATTTTATGCTTGTAACATGACATCAAAACAAAAGGATGATGTGTGGTTTCTTGATAGTGGGTGTAGTAACCACATGACCGGAAATAAAAACATATTCTTGGAGATTGATTCTTCATCCAATTCTCAAGTGAGGATGGGAAACTGTGCCTTGGTCCAAGCAAAGGGAAAATGTACTATTGCCATAGAGACAAAAAAAGGAAGAAAGCATATTCGGGATATGTTACTTGTTCCGAATTTGGAGCAAAATTTGTTAAGTGTTGGACAGCTTGTAGAGCATAGGTACTCCATTCATTTTGATGAGGACTCTTGCAAAATTTATGACAAGGGAGGACAAAATCATATTATGGCAAAAATCAAGATGGGCAAAAATAGAAGCTTTCCACTCACTTTTTCTTGTTCAAAAAATATGGCCTTGAAGATGGATATTGTTGATGAGTCATGGCTTTGGCATAGAAGACTTTGCCATTTGAATTTCAAAAGCTTAAAGTATTTACAACAAAATAGCATAGTGTATGTGATACCCCTTGATTTCGGAACACGGGTTGATCAAGTCCGCGCACAAAATTAGGGAAATATCAAAACAATTAAAGTATTTCAAACAAGCACAGAAGACAAAGTGAAATAAAAGAATAAATAATGCACTGAAGAAAACTAATAAATAAATATTACTTAATGATTCTCCAACAATTACAACTCGGAAATTCCTTAACTCAAAGACCCCTTAAAACATTATCCAATAATCCAATACTATTTAAAAGTACACAAGATGAATAGATGAATGACAGTCTCCCAGCTGCGGATCCTCAACCTCGAGACTGGAACCTCTATTAACCTGAAAAATAAATCGTGGGTTAAACCCTACGAGCAAGTTCACTCTACCAGACCTCTGAAAACCAATAAGTAGATCATCTCTGATCAAACCAAACCTAATAAAATTTTAACTTTAATAAAGCACGATATACATGTCTATATATAATTATATATATCATACTAATCACATCCGTTAATAGGTTTATTAAATTTCCATACCTATTAAATAATTACTAAAATAATATTCATACCTAGACCAATCTACCATTTCATTTTTTAAAAAAAACTCCTTTGACCTTAATCCCATCTTAGTCAGTTGTTTAATCATTTAAATAATAAATTATAATAAAAGGCATATTATAATTAATCTCAAAACCCGATGATGATTTTAACTAAATCACATATCCAAAATCTCAGCATTGACAAATCATCCATGTCTTCACAGGTATATTATTTTATTAATATAAAATAATACACCAACCAGTAAGTACTAGATTATTCTAATTTAAGAATATATAATCCTAATCCAGTCTATACATACAATAACCATAGATGATATTTTAATCATCTAACACATAACAATTTAATTACGCTTTGGCAAATCAACCATGCCTCCACAGGTATATTTATTATACATTGGCAATTCAACCATGCCTCCGTGTATGTATATTTATACATTGACAATTCAACCATGCCTCCACAGGTATATATATTCATACATTTAATTAGCAATTCATCCATACTTTCCATATATATATTCTATTCATACAAATATTTAGGTAATATATTTAATCCTTTGACAATTCATCCATGCCTACACTTTAACCATGAATTAATTTTAAAATTAACAATACGCTAAATCATACATAGCCATCTCATGCATATTATACGCATATCATTAATTTAATAACCAGTCCAGTCATATATACCAAGTAAGAATAATAACACTAAATATCTTAATTTACATATATATACACATATATTTTATAATATATATGTGTATAATCCTTCCTTAATAATCCATAATTATTACAGATCACATATACATATATATAAATAATTATATATATATATATATGTACAATTATCCATACAACTCATAAATTAAATAAACCATATATACAAATATATAAATAAATAAATAAATAAATATATATATATATATATATATATATATCATCCATCCATAACCAATTTTTAATTTACTATATTACACAAATTAATGCTTCTTAATATGTCTGAGATAGTTTCCCCTAAATACTCCATATCGGTTTAAATAGTTTTCCAACACCGTCTCACTAAAATGTAAATATCTTCCAGTAGGATAGGAATCTGATAATGAAATTGGTATCATTGGAAAGAGGACGAAACATTCTTGAATTTGAGCTCAAGAATGACCCAATTTCGATTTAAAATGACTAAGTTATGACCATTTTAATTTATAGTGTCGAAACAGGCCAACAGTGGTTTCCCACGCGCGCCCACGCGCTTACTATGCACTTGCACGCGCTGGATTCAAGCCTCCTTTTGTGCTGGTATTGGCTAAGCTCTTTTAGCTACCATGAGATCACCACACTGAATCCATCACTTCCTTTATGCCGCATCTAATGGTCGCAAATCAGTGGGCAAATGAACACGCTCACACTGGATTATTTTCTATTAACTATAATAGATCTAAGGTCCAGATCAGCGAGTGCACCATCTTCTCATGGTCTGCGATACACCAAATAATCCCATAGTTGACCAGACCACTTCTATGGTCCAGATACACATGCGCACCAAACTTCTATGCGCCGCGATTCACCATATCAATTCACATAAGTTTAATTAATCAAATGGCCCTAATTGGCGTATACACACTATTATCCTACACCGCGCCGCGCTGGATCATAAGTTTATACTTTTTAATTATTCCGATCTAACCATAATTTTTAAACAAATAAATTCAATTAAAGCCTTGATACTCAAGGTGAAATCCTTATGAGTTCTAAGAAGAAAGTTAGAGAAAACTCGCCTGAAAGTTTCGAAACGAAACCGACGCTTTAAGCTTTAATTATCTCTTCCAATTCCGACGTCCTCCTTTTCAGATCCGACCTCCTCCTTGTCAGCCCTTCTTCTTCCTCTCTCTCTGTCTGTTTTATTTTTCTAACGTGTAAAACCTTTAACCCTAAAGCTTTATCTATATTTTTATACACCTTAAATTCCAAATCCTATTCCAACTAGTATTATGAATTAAAATAATAACCTTTAAATAATTTATATCTATAAACATATATTATATTACATATATATATATAAATATATATTCCTTCCATAATTAACCCATTAGTTAATTAAATCATATATACATATATATATCAATAAATATATATCTATATATATCTTTCTATAACAATTATTAATTAATTATATTTATATATATATATATATATATTTATAATTAATACAAAAGTGATCATTTAAATAATTAAATAACCACGGGCCTTCATTAATTAACACAATAAGGTTTCATACAAGCCCAAGACCATATCTTTTGGTCCAACTTTCCTTAAACCCAATCCAATTAATTTAAATAAATAAGATAATTAATTAAATACTGAAAATAAAATAACTAATTACATGAAGCACATAAACAAACAAGAATTTACAACTAAGTCACACAATACCAATAAAGTCAACACACCAATAATTCAATCAATAATCAACTACACAAACAATCAATCATCATACATAATCACGAAATATAACTTAATTAAAATAAGATAATTAATCTAGCACTCAATAAAATAAAATAAATCATTGAAAAATAAAATAAACTAATTAGTCCTAATTAATAAATCCTTTAAAAATATCAGGGTATTACATTCTTCCCCCCTAACAAAAGGAATTCCGTCCTCAGAATTCACGAATCCATGAAATAAAAACTTTGATTATTTAATTTCAAATTTCATTATTCCTTTTATCCGTGTGGAAATTAACCCATCCACACATATTCATAACTAGCAGACACATCTTGTAATTAGCTAATTCCATATTTATATAATTGATAAATATAAATACACACTATAGACTCTCACTGGACTAAAGCAGTCTCAACCGGATAGTGGGTATCTCTTGTAAAACGCACACAAAAGTGGTCACGAGTCCTCCTTCTACCAGGGCCCACACATCCTTAAATCCAGCTACCCATCTTAATCGGCAATATACGCCTCCATCCTAACCACTAATCCTAAGACTCAAGCTCATATCGTGGCACATATCTATATAATCCATTATATCCAAACATAAAAGTAAACTATCCAACCATATTATTTCAATGGCATGCCATCCAACTATTCCGTTGACCTGACACGAATAAGTAGGACTTAACTCTATGGTTAATCCGTTCCCTTATAAATATATAGGTAGGACTTAACTTCTTTGGTTAATCCGTCCCTGAAATGCCACCGTCCCATACCGGTGCATTAAACCATACAATCCATAAATAAATAGGTAGGACTTAACTATTCCGTTAATCCATCCCTAAAATACACAAATAAGTAGGACTTAACTTTTCTGTTAATCCGTCCCTAAAATGCAACCATATTATTTTAATGGTGCATAAATCCATAAAATCCATAATTGATGCAACATATATAATTATATATCAAATAATCCAGAAGTAAAGATAATAAGAATCGGACAAATACATGATTATATTATATGCCAATACATAATTAAAATCACATAAATATACATTGAAATAACATTAAGCAACTAAATCCTCCATTCACCATAAATTAATTAAAATTTCATATTGTTCAAGTCCTTAGCATATTAATGTATATTATGCATTCTGAAATTTTAACCAGTTTATTTCAACCATGTAAATCACCTAATTTGATCTAAATAACCTTGGAACACCCCAATCCTCAAAACAGAACTTAAAACCCAATTCTGCAACTACATTTATTCTCCCTGAAAAATACTGAGTGTAGAAGTACTAACTTCCCACAATTCAGTTATCTACACTATCTCGCATCTGTGTTTACTATGTGAACGTAAACTATCGACATTTGTAGTCTATGTCATTCAATCAGTTTCTATAATAAATATTGTCTCACTGATTTAGCAAACAGTACTGGCACCTACGCTCTTGCCTCCTCAAATACCTTCCAAATCGATGTCCTACCGTTTGTAGATAAGACTAAACGATTTAACTATAGGATGCACTAACGGACCAAATTTAGAATACAAAGAATCCTAAACTTAAGCTCTAAGTAAAAGAGTACATAACGCGGAAGTCACACAACGAAAGACACCCTAGGGATACTTGAACCTGGAGTGCTCTGATGCCAACTGTGATACCCTCTGATTTCGGAACACGGGTTGATCAAGTCCGCGCACAAAATTAGGAAAATATCAAAACAATTAAAGTATTTCAAACAAGCACAGAAGACAAAGTGAAATAAAAGAATAAATAATGCGCTGAAGAAAACTAATAAATAAATATTACTTAATGATTCTCAAACAATTACAACTCGAAAATCCCTTAACTCAAGGACCCCTTAAAACATTATCCAATAATCCAATACTATTTAAAAGTACACAAGATGAATAGATGAATGATAGTCTCCCAGCTGCGGATCCTCAACCTCGAGACTGGAACCTCTATTAACCTGAAAAATAAATCGTGGGTTAAACCCTACGACCAAGTTCACTCTACCAGACCTTTGAAAACCAATAAGTAGATCATCTCTGATCAAACCAAACCTAATAAAATTTTAACTTTAATAAAGCACGATATACATGTCTATATATAATTATATATATCATACTAATCACATCCGTTAATAGGTTTATTAAATTTTCATAACTATTAAATAATTATTAAAATAATATTCATACCTAGACCAATCTACCATTTCATTTTTAAAAAAAAACTCCTTTGACCTTAATCCCATCCTAGTCAGTTGTTTAATCATTTAAATAATAAATTATAATAAAAGGCATATTATAATTAATCTCAAAACCCGATGATGATTTTAACTAAATCACATATCCAAAATCTCAGCATTGACAAATCATCCATGTCTTCACAGGTATATTATTTTATTAATATAAAATAATACACCAACCAGTAAGTACTAGATTATTCTAATTTAAGAATATATAATCCTAATCCAGTCTATACATACAATAACCATAGATGATATTTTAATCATCTAACACATAACAATTTAATTACGCTTTGGCAAATCAACCATGCCTCCACAGGTATATTTATTATACATTGGCAATTCAACCATGCCTCCGTGTATGTATATTTATACATTGACAATTCAACCATACCTCCACAGGTATATTTATTCATACATTTAATTAGCAATTCATCCATACTTTCCATATATGTATTCTATTCATACAAATATTTAGGTAATATATTTAATCCTTTGACAATTCATCCATGCCTACACTTTAACCATGAATTAATTTTAAAATTAACAATACGCTAAATCATACATAGCCATCTCATGCATATTATACGCATATCATTAATTTAATAACCAGTCCAGTCATATATACTAAGTAAGAATAATAACACTAAATATCTTAATTTACATATATATACACATATATTTTATAATATATATATGTATAATCCTTCCTTAATAATCCATAATTATTTCAGATCACATATACATGTATATCAATAATTATATATATATATATATATATATATATATATATGTACAACTATCCATACAACTCATAAATTAAATAAACCATACATACAAATATATAAATAAATAAATAAATAAATACATATATATATATATATATATATATATATATATATATATATCATCCATCCATAACCAATTATTAATTTACTATATTACACAAATTAATGCTTCTTAATATGTCTGAGATAGTTTCCCCTAAATACTCCATATCGGTTTAAATAGTTTTCCAACACCGTCTCACTAAAATGTAAATATCTTCTAGTAGGATAGGAATCTGATAATGAAATTGGTATCATTGGAAAGAGGACAAAAAATTCTTGAATTTGAGCTCAAGAATGACCCAATTTCGATTTAAAATGACTAAGTTATGACCGTTTTAATTTATAATGTCGAAACAGGCCAACAGTGGTTTCCCACGCGCGCCCACGCGCTTACTATGCACTTGCACGCGCTGGATTCAAGCCTCCTTGTGTGCTGGTATTGGCTAAGCTCTTTCAGCTACCGTGAGCTCACCACACTGAATCCATCACTTCCTTTATGCCGCATCCAATGGTCGCAAATCAGTACGCAAATGAACACGCTCACACTGGATTATTTTCCATTAACTATAATAGATCTAAGGTCCAGATCAGCGAGTGCACCATCTTCTCATGGTCTGCGATACACCAAATAATCCCATAGTTGACCAGACCACTTCTATGGTCCAGATACACATGCGCACCAAACTTCTATGCGCCACGATGCACCATATCAATTCACATAAGTTTAATTAATCAAATGGCCCTAATTGGCGTATACACACTATTATCCTACACCGCGCCGCGCTGGATCAATTCCTTATTGTGCCGCCACTCCACATGCGCCAGTTAGGTAGTATATATATATATATATATATATATATATATATTTCCCTAACAAATAATAGGAAAAGAAATTCTAATAAATTCCTAAAAATATCAGAAAAATTCCAGGAAATTACAGAACAATTCTAGAAAATAAAGAAACCATAATTAACTCTCTTGGGTCACAAATCCACCTATAGATTGATTTTAAAATATACATATAACACCTATATATATCAATTAAAATCCAATAATCTAAAAAACAAATATAATAGTTTATACTTTTTAATTATTCCGATCTAACCATAATTTTTAAACAAATAAATTCAATTAAAGCATTGATACTCAAGGTGAAATCCTTATGAGTTCTAAGAAGAAAGTTAGAGAAAACTCGCCTAAAGGTTTTGAAACGAAACCGACGCTTCAAGCTTTAATTATCCCTTCCAATTCCGACGTCCTCCTTTTCAGATCCGACTTCCTCCTTGTCAGCCCTTCTTCTTCCTCTCTCTCTGTCTGTTTTATTTTTCTAACGTGTAAAACCTTTAACCCTAAAGCTTTATGTGTATTTTTATACACCTTAAATTCCAAATCCTATTCCAACTAGTATTATGAATTAAAATAATAACCTTTAAATAATTTATATCTATAAACATATATTATATTACATATATATATATAAATATATATTCCTTCCATAATTAACCCATTAATTAATTAAATCATATATACATATATATATCAATAAATATATATCTATATATATCTTTCCATAACAATTATTAATTAATTATATTTATATATAATTATATATATATATATATATATATATATTTATAATTAATACAAAAGTGATCATTTAAATAATTAAATAACCACGGGCCTTCATTAATTAACCCAATAAGGTTTCATACAAGCCCAAGACCACATCTTTTGGTCCAACTTTCCTTAAACCCAATCCAATTAATTTAAATAAATAAGATAATTAATTAAATACTGAAAATAAAATAACTAATTACATGAAGCACATAAACAAATAAGAATTTACAACTAAGTCACACAATACCAATAAAGTCAACACACCAATAATTCAATCAATAATCAACCACACAAACAATCAAGCATCATACATAATCACGAAATATAACTTAATTAAAATAAGATAATTAATCTAGCGCTCAATAAAATAAAATAAATCATTGAAAAATAAAATAAAATAATTAGTCCTAATTAATAAATCTTTTAAAAATATCGGGGTATTACAGTGTATGGGCTGCCAACAATACAAGAAGTTAAAGAAGTTTGTAAAGGTTATGCTCTTGGCAAGCATCACTAAGAGTCATTTCCGAAAGAGAAGGCATGGAGTGCTAAAACACCATTAGAGCTTGTTCATACCGGTGTGTGTGGACCGATGACAACACCATCTCATGCGGGTAACAAGTATTTTATTATTTTCGTTGATTATTTTTCAAGAATGACATGGATTTATTTCATGAGACAAAAATCAGATGTGTTCTCTATTTTCAAAAAATTTCAAAAGCTTGTTGAAGGGCAAAGTGGCCATCTTATCAAAGTGTTAAGAAGTGATAAAGGTGGAGAGTACAACTCAAATGAGTTTGAAAAGTTTTGTGAAGATATAGGCTTAGAGGGGCAATTAACGGTTGGGTACACTCCACAACAAAATGGAATGGCAGAAAGCAAAAATAGAACAATTATTGCGATGGGAAAATCAATGCTTCATGAGAAGGGGCTACCTAAATCATTTTGGGGTGAAGCCGTGTATACGGCTGTTTACTTAATGAATAAGAGTCCAACAAAAGCGGTGGAGAATAAAACTCCATTTGAAGCATGGAGTGGAAGGAAACCATCATTGAACCACTTGAAAGTTTTTGGATGTATTTGTTTTGCTTATGTTCCAAGAGAAGTGAGGCACAAACTTGATGAAGCTAGTGAAAAATGCATAGTTGTAGGTTATAGCTCAAAAATCAAAGGGCTATAAACTCTTTAATTTGAAGAAGAATAAATTGATTATTTGTAGAGATGTTTTCTTTAATGAGAAGGCTGCTTGGGATTGGAAAGAGAAGAAAGTTCAAAATCAAATTCCCATTTTCAATGAAGAATCAGGAAATCAAGAAAGTGAAAATGAAGATTTTCTTGAAGTTCCACAAGAAATGTCTCCCGTATCTAGCTTACAATCAATCCCAACTTCTCCATCAAACTCAAATTCCTCATCTCCAAGTTTAAACTCCAAGAAGAATGAAAAGTCTTAGTGATGTGTATGCAAGTTACAATTTTTGTGTTATTGAGCCGAAGAGGTTTGAAAATGCAATTAAAGAAGTGGCAAGAAAGAAATTCAAGAAGAAGAGGAAAATGATGAGATTCAACTCAAACATTGCAAGACTGAAGACTAAGATGTGGACATCTTCACCAAAGCACTTCCAAAAAATAAGTTTAAATACTTTAGAGAATTGTTGGGTGTCACAACATGGCATTAAGGGAGGTGTGTTAAAAATAAATTAATGCCATGTTCATTATGCATTTTGGGTTTATTCATGTATTGTTATTGTACATGTATCAAGAGGGTACACGTATCAAGTGTGTGCATGTATCAAGGTAATGCATGTATCATGTGAGTGCATGTATCATGTGAGTGGTTGAGAATTGTCTTGAAAAGTTCAAAGGTCTATTGGAGAATAGTATATATAGTGTAAGGGATTTTTTTTAAGGCATATCAACACAACAAAAAATTCAATACAGAAAAATATTTGTTTCTATCCTCTCTTCACTTAGAAATTATTTAGTTGGTTGAAACTACAGCCAACATGCTTGCCGCCGAGGTGTTGCTGAAAGAGAAATTTGTCTTTCCGTTGTGGTATTGTTGAAAGAAAAAAATTATGCGGTGTTGCTGTAAGAGAAATTTGGTCTTTCAACGAGGTATTGCTATAGTGTTAAAAAAAAAAAAATCACCACACAAAGGTATAGGCATGCGAACTTTGTCCGCTGCCTTTTCACACTATCTGCAACAACTTCTCATCATGATGCTTGTGACCTGAGTGCATTTTTAGTTCATTCTTTGAAGAGTTGACACCACGACTCAAGACCTTGTTGGTAATCTTCTTGTTGTCAACTGTATATACTTGCATCCTCCACTTTGTCATGTCTCTCTCTACAGTTGAAGAAAAAAAAAAAAAAATTGCACCTCTTGTTCAAGGTCATAATATAAGTGAGTGAACATTTTATTAGCCATAAAGCTTTAACGAAATCATGATAGGAACCCGTTGGTGCGATCTTCTAGCAGCGAATAAATTTGTTGTCATGCATCAAACTGCATTGGAATGGTCTAGCAACTCTAGTTGAAAGAGCTTTGTAGCCAAAAGGATAACCAATATATGCTTCAAAAAAATGAGCAAGTAACAGCCCAGAATCTAAATTGTTAAAGTGTTGGAGTCCTCATCAAACTGGGTTTCTTATCATTCATGAGATTGTGATACAAGGAACTTTTGTCCTACCACGTCATTGAAAAAAAATCTACTCGCCCTTGAGGTCACTGAAAAAAAAATATATATCGTTTCACCATTGAAGTATTGCTAAAAAAAAAAAAATTAGGTTGAGATGTTACTGAAAGAAAATTTTGGCTTTCTCCCGATCTTGTGAAACTGAATCTTTTGACTAAATAAAAGAAATAAGAGAGAAGCACCCATGGAAATCCAATGGGAATGATGAGCGCTGAAAAGTACACTTTTAAACCCCTTAAGCTTGAGTGTTCTAGGACTTTTATCTATCTTATTTACCCGTTTTAGTACTTATTTGTGTTTTTGTCTATTTCAGGTCAATAATATTAAAATGGGCTAAAAATGGATTCTTAAGGCCTTTTTGGAGTCAAACTAAGTCTTAGTGATGATCCGGAGCAAAAAGAGGCTGATTTGGAACAAAAGGAAGCCAATGCTGAAAAACTGTCAAGTTAGATCAATCTAACTTTTTCTCTGATCGATCCAACTTTTTCTCTAATCGATCCAACTTCTCTGATCGATCCAACTTTTTCTCTGATCGATCGAACATTGCTGGCAGCGAGCTGTCATATTCCGTGCACGCCCAAAAGTCCACCTATCACATAATACGGGATTAAATATTTTTAGGGCTATATTCTTGACTTAGTGACTAAGAAAAGGACATTCTATATAAAAGGAAGAGACCCATTTGTAAAGAAGTTTTTTATCATTTTATTTTTACATTGTAATTTTTATTTCTCTCTCTAGAAAAGTTAGAGATTAGGGTTAGAAGAAAAGAGGGAAGTGGAGGCACATCTCAAGATCCATCCCTAGACCACTCTCTTTCTCCATCTCTAGAGCTTCAAAGAAGAAGAAGAAGAAGAGGAAGAAAAAGATGGAGCCATATTTGGAGCTTGATTCCATGACCACATCCACCTCCTCCATGATTGGCTAGATCTACACTTAGGGCTTGGATGAGCCCTAAGTCTTGTGTAATCTAAACCCTTGTATTTCTATTTTTGGGGATTTATATATATATATATATATATATATATATATATATATGTAGTTGTGATTAGTGCTCTAGCCTTGTGAATTTAATGAATCTTGGTATATTTCTATGATTTCTATGGTTTAATTCTTCCTATTAATTCTCTAGTTTATTTACATATCTATGTGTGATTAAATTAGGAATTATTTCTGACATGATTCATATGGATTAATTCTTTCTATTGATTCTCTATTTGATTACATGTTGTCTTATGTGTAATTATTTGGGAATTAATCTCTACACTAGTTTTTCTATATTAATTGCATGTCTATGTGTGGTTGATTGAAAATCTAGTGATGGCTAAGCATGGATTTTCATTGAATGGGTTTGTCAATTAATTTGATAGTTTATACTTATGCTTGGTGGGTTGTTCTACAATTTAATTCATGCTTATAGGTAGGTAGACAATCTATGCTTGCTTAGATATTCCATGGCCTATTATTGCAAATTCCATGATTCTCTAGATTGATGTGTGCTACAATTGTTGCTACTTAGATAGGTCATGCTTAAAATTGATGGGTTGTGCTGCACTTAGTTTAGGTAGACAATTCATACATAAATTAGATGGTCCATGCTTAATATTGCAATTTGTAGTCGCATTTTGTTCACAACAATGTATTCCCCATTAATGGAAAGCAAGTGATTAATTACACAAGCTTAGTGGTTATTCCAACACCCTAAGTCCTCTCTTCATATCTCTTAAATCCCTATCTCTAATTAGTTTTATTTCACTTTCATTTTAATTAATTGTTTTCTAGTTTAATCAACCAATCTCTATCTTTTGCAATCTTGTGATACGCTAGAGTTGAAGTTAAAGTTCAACACGTATAATCCCTTGGGACGATCCTTACTCATTCTTGCTACTTTAGTAGTAGTGTTGGTAGTGGTTTTTATAAATTTAAACTTGACCCAAAAGGCTTTTCTTGAACTGCACATTCACTACATCAATTTGGCGTGTAGGAACGGCCTCTCCGTCAGGGAACTAGTGTAGAGTGTTGTCCGTTGTCAAAGCTTTCCAAGGCTCTTGTAGTCGCCGCCACAAGGTTTACGAGAGTCCTATCTCTCTGGACATCAAATAACGTTAAACAGCATAGGCAATTGTTGTTGGCAAAGCATGGAGAAACTACAAAATCATGTTTCTTCTGGCACAAGGAAAACAAAGAATCATACTCCAATTCAGAGTAAAATTTCTTCCTTCTTAAGTCATGATTCAAGTTTATGGGTTGGTCCTCCTCCTTCAAGGTGAAGATTCTCTGAAACTACCTTGCAATCTAGTTCTCTTAGTTGAACTCTGCAAAAGAAAAAAAAAAAAAAAAAAAAGGTACCAAAAGTTTTGAGTGACCGGCGAACATGGATGTAAGTCCAGTGCGGCAATCAATCGAATGGCGCCACACAATCTTGATACTGAAATTCTTGGTCCAGGTTCATGGATTGGTCTGGTCTCCTGAAGTCAAATTATTCTCTGAAATCAAGAGATGGTTGTATGTACGCGAATTCTTTTCTTCTAAGCGTCAAGACCGCGGGATGGATGATGAGGCTTATCTTAAAAAAAAAAAAAAAAAAAAAAAAAAGAAAAGGCAAGGAGTCCAAAGTTTGAAAGAACTTTGAAGTCGATAAATCCAAAACTTATGGGTTTGCATTAGGACTTTGGTTTTTGTAGGTTTTTTAAAACTTAGCTGTAGCTTATATTCATATATGTGTTAAGGGAAATCATGTATTGTTTTATGGGAATCATTATCAGAGAGCAAAATCTTGAATGGTGTGGTGAAATTGCATGCCAATTGAAGAACATGGCAGTGTGCCGTAGAAGGTAATGTGCGCATAGAAGAAAAAAATGGGCGCAATGAAAAAATAAAAATAAAAATTGTTGGTCCCTAAGATGCCTATCTTGAGATTTGCTCTTTTAATGACAACATGCTTGTCAAAAGGGGTTCAAAGCAATTTGATTGGCATATTGATATGTTGAGGCTTGGTCAAGTGGATGTTCAACATAAAGTGGAGGCTCACTCAATGAATTTCTAACTAGTCAAGGCACATTGTTCACAGATTTTATAAGGAAATCACTACAACCCTCTTTGTGTTTGTAAATTCTATGACAGCTCATGAAATGTGACTATAGGTCTTGACAAGGGTTGTTTGGTCTGTATACATATTTTAATATCCATATTACATGTGGCTGTGATGCTACATTGAGTATGTGAGCCCTAATATTCAATGTGATAGACCTATTCATTGTGACAGCAGTGTGCTTTTATTTATTCTATCAAAAGCAATAGCAGGGGCATTATTGTAATTCTGTGTGAAGCTACATGGCCCTAACATGTGCACAATGGTCCTGGAGAGAGAGACTATGGCCAGCTTTACATTTCTTGGAGCTCAAGATCAGAAAGGCTTTTCTGGTATATACATATATATATTAATATTGTGAGCTGGTATATGCACTAAAAAGTGTGTTGTCAAGGGGTATAAATGTACTATTACCTGTACAGTGTCAGAATTGCTTTTCTCACGGATTGGAGGACCTCAGCTCAATCCTATCCATTGGTTTTAGGGCTGCATTATCAAGGGTCTTGAGTATAAATACAATGTTATAGCTGCTGCTAGGTTTTAAGGGCCTGAAAAATACATTGTCAATACTCTCTAGAGGCTGTTCTTGAGTGACACGAAAAGGGGAGCTAAATGAGAGTTTCTAAGTATTAATTCAGCTATGTAAGATCATTTTAAACTCAAAAATTGGTGTGTGCATGTGATCACTTGAAGACTTACAAGTAACAGTGTTGTTAAGGCTTAAAAAAATGCTATCAAGGCTACTATGGGGTCCAATTTTGTTTCAGAGGCTTAAGGTGAAAAATAGAGGTTGAAGCAAGTTTAAATCACCTATTTGCATCTGCAAAAATCAGGTATAATCTCAAATACTCACTGATACAGAATATAACACTTTTGAGCTTGTTATTTGAAGGTTTTGAGATAAATTTGCTGTTGTGGTGATATTATTTGATTTATATGCTATGAGTTATGTGTTTAACATCTGAGTATGAGTAACTTGATGATTTGATGCTGTTAAAGTTGGATTTATCTCAGAAAATTAGCCAGTTTCAAAAATGACCTTTTGAACCACACTTCACTAGGGTTTTGACCTTGTTTGCTGAGGATTGAGAACTGAATATGAAATATGTTGTTTCTATTATTGTGATTACCTTTTGAACATATGTATAATGCCTATACAATGTTGTGAAAACCTGAACTAGTCCTGAGCAAGTCACAGGCAAGGAGGAAGGTTCCTGCAACCTCAAAGGTTGCTCCAGCTAGTCATGATGATGAGTACTACCTCGTACGAAGAGCAATTGACGACTATGGCCCGTGTAATTGAAAGATTATAACACTCTCTTAAGGAGCAAGATTTGAAAATTGCCTCGCTGACATAAAAGTTAAAATTGCGTGACAACAATACTGAGTCAAGCAAAGGCTTTCCTCATTCTGATTCCATGCAGAGATAATTCCAATTGAAGATCAAAATTGTGTCCGCCAATCCAACAATTGATGCTACCTCGTTCACCTCACTTTTTGTCCAACAACTTCAAAACATGATAATGAATTACATAAGAGAACAATGCAGTGGCATTCCTCAAAGTGCTCGTATATACTCAAAGCCTTAAACAAAAATAATTGGCATCTTAAAAATGCTGATTGGGTATCAACCTCCAAAGCTTCAACAGTTTTACGGAAAAGGCAATCCCAAGAAACATGTCATACACTTTGTAGAAACTTGCGGCAATGCTGGTACAAATGGAGATCTCCTTGTCAAGCAATTCGTTCGTTCGCTCAAAGGGTATGCATTTGATTAGTACACAGACCTCAAAGCTAGAGGTATTGACAATTGGGAACAGATGGAACGAGAATTTCTCAACCATTTCTATAGCACTCGTCGTACTGTAGGTATGATGGAGCTTACAAACACAAAACAGATGAAGGGTGAACCCATGGTTAACTACATCAACCGTTGGCAAGCTCTAAGTCTTGACTATAAGGATCGTTTGTCTAAAATTTCTGCAGTTAAAGCATGTATGCAAGGCATGCGCTGGGAGCTTCTTTACATCATACAAGGGATTAAGCCTCGCACATTTGAAGAGCTTGTTACTCGAGCCCACGACATGGAGTTTAGCATGGAAAATCATGGTGCTAGAGAAGATGTTCCTGATATATCCGACAACCTTTAAGAAGATGAGAGAAGTGAGTCCGAAGAAGAAGACAATATATTTCCTATAACTCAGATGACGAAATAGCTTCATCTTTCATTATAAGTATCATCTCGAAAGACTTGCATCAAGAAACGCACCATGCTACAACACTGACTTGAACCGAAAGTGCAAAATCACAGGGCATTAAGTCAAGGAAACCAAGAAGAAAATCCTCAAAGTGATGACAAGATAGTTCGTGCCCTTCAGTATAGGTTTGGATTGCCGTCTGATTCTTGCAAAGTAGAAGAATAAGTAAAGTTGAAGTGCTTCCAGATACGAGCCTAAACTGTCGATGATACTCCCTGACATGAGTATAAACTGTCAACTTAAAAAAAAAAAAAAAAATGACACTCCTTGACATGAGTTTAAACTATCTACCTGAAAAAAATAATAATAATAATAATAAAAATCAAGAACTCCTTAATGCGAGTTTAAATTGTCTCCCAAAAAAAAAAAAAAAATGGCACTCCTTGACACGAGTTTAAACTATTTACCTAAAAACAAAACCCCTTGATACGAGTTTAAACTGTCTCCCAAAAAAAAAAAAAAAAAAATTGACACTCATTGGCACGAGTTTAAACTATCTACTTGAAAAAAAAAAAAAAAAAAAAAAAAAAAAAAAAAAAAAAAAAAAAACTCCTTGGCACGAGTATAAATTGTCCGCCTGAAGAAAAAAGTTTAAGAACTCTTTTTTGCATAAGTATAAACTGTTTACAAAAAAAATAATAATAATAAAAAAAATAAAAAAAAATAAAAATTTGAACTACATGATGACTTGATCCCTCTTTTGAGGGTATGTAGGCAGCTTAGAATTTTATTCTAAGTTCAGTACGATGAAAAAAAAAATCATTAGAGTTGCAAAATGGTAAAGTGTGTTCGTCATGAGGTATCAAAAAAGCTAGTCTGAATTTGTCAACTTCACTTGCTGTCAAGATATTATTGTCATTCATCATGCAATATCAAAAGTGCTCATCGCACCCTGTCAACTTGGCAAGCCACCAAATTGTAGCTGTAAAGGAAATTTTGGTCTCTCGCCAAATTGTAGTTGCAGGAATCATTATCAGAGAGCAAAATCTTGAATGGTGTGGTGAAATTGCATGCCAATTGAAGAACATGGCAGTGTGCTGTAGAAGGTAATACGCGCATAGAAGAAAAAAAAATGGGGGCGATGAGAAGGAAAAAAAAAAAAGGGAAAGAAAAAAAAAATAAAAAAAAAGGGCGATGAGAAGGAAACAAAAAAATTAAAAAATTAAAAAAAAAAAAGGAAACAAAAAAAAAAAAAAAAAAAGGAGGAGGAAAATTTTACAATCCAAAGTTGGATAGAAAAGCGAAAGAGGAAATCTTACAATCCAAAGTTGGATAGGAAAGCGAAAAAAAAAAAAAAAAAAAAAAAAAAAAAAAAAAAAAAAGAAGAAGAAGAAGAAGTTGGATACTTCAAGTCCCACTTCAAAAAGGAGACAAGTCCTATCAAACTTGGGACTCGAAATGGGGGCAATTTATAGACACTAAAATTTTAGTGGGCTTTGGTTTTGACAAATGGACCCATTAAATTTGGGTCAATGTTTAATTAAGTTATTTAATTGGCCCAAGCTTGGTCCACATAAATTATTTAATTAGCCCAACCCATATGGTTAAATAAAAAGATAATTATTCCTAATAAAATATTTTTTGAATAATTATTTTTAAGGAAAATTATCATAATATACCCGGCATGGCCAGTTATGATTTTATCATTATCAGGAGATGACACGTGTCATCATCCTATGGATCCAAGAAACCTATAAATAGAGACCTGCAGGAAGAATGAAGGTACACAAATTCAGAGTCCAGAAATCCAAAGACTCAGAAATCCAAAAGGTCCAGAAATTGAGAGAATCAGAAATCCAGAGGGCAAACCTGAAGGCGAAGAACACCAAGCACATCCAAAGTCGTACAGTTCTTCACCAAATTCAACAAATTCTCTCCTCTCTGAAGACGAAGAACAACAAACACATCCAAAGACATGCCGTTCATCCTAAAATTCAACAAATGACATAAATTTATAATTCAGAAGTCCAGAAATTCAGACACAAATTCAGAATTCCAGAGATAAATACATAAACTTTCATCCCCAACATCCAAACCAAAAAGCGAAGAACACCAAGCACAACAAATCGTGCCATTCTTCATCAAATTTCATGGTGATCAACAACAAGCACATCCAAAGACATGTCGTTCTTCATCCAAATTTCACAGTGATTCAAGATCAAGCTCGTGCAGCTTTTGGATCCAACCAACTAAAAAAAAAAAAAAAAAAAAAAATCGAATCAGAGGACTTTATTCTTTGTAAAGAATATTACAGAGGATTGTACTTAAATTTTTTCAAATAAATAAAATATTATTATTTGCTCTATATTTTGTTCTTATTTGCAAACTACAAAATTTGTGTGTACAGTAGTAACAGTATGAGATTTTTTATATGATGTGTATGATCTTAGTAGCCTTATACTTATTTCGTATCTCGTTTTGATTTTGTACATTATTCATGCTCGGTTGGGTGAGATTAATGCTAGGGCATTGTCTCTTGGAGTCCATAGTATCCTTAGACATGTCGTTGTCATTTAGGACTTCTTCCTTAGGTAGAAGGGAATTGATTTGTAAGGTCTCCACGGTGGGAGCCTTCTTGTCTGTTTTGACTATTTGGGGGTTTGAGATGAACTTAATCAATCTAATAGGCTAGTTTTATGCAAGGTTGGGTGAAAGGACACTTTTAAGTTCTGCTGTCCCTTAAAGGATTGCTATTTTGGGTTTCCTGTTGATTTGAGTGAGGCTCATGTGAGCGTAGGGTTGTAGCCCTTGTTTGACCAGATGAGGCGTAGGCCATGGAGGCACCGTTTTGTCTCATTTTCTTTTATTGCTTCGTGGCGTGGTCGTGGTTGTGTTCGAGGTGTTGGTATCATCTCTTAGGACTTCGTGGTGATCTTGATGTGGTGACATCATTTAGGATTTCGTTTCTAGTGTCGTGGGACAGTGAGTCAGGATTGACTTGAGTTCTTCTTTAGGAATGAGCCGTTTGTTTTTGTGAGCTTCAACGACGGGGTTCTCATATCTTGTCTTCTTAGAGTGATGGTTTAAGGACTGATAGGTGTGTTGACCTAGGATCCTTCTTATGTTTGCCTTGGACAGCTCTTACGGGCTACTGTTAGGATGTGAATGGTTTTGTGTGATTAATTACATTGGTGGAATTAATTACTCTCCCTTGTAATTGGGGACTTAGGGTTGTGTATTAGGATTATGGTAGAATCCTACAGAGTTCCTATCGGACTCTCCGGCATCTTGAGATATGTCCTTCTCGTGCATGTCTTGTAATGGTTAGTGTTGGAACTATCCATTACATTGTCATTTTGTTGTTTAGTAGTCATTTTTGGAGATGATTCCTATCCTCGCAATGAGAGATTGGACTCACACGAGTTTTAGGGGTACGCTTTTTATGAGATTGTCCTTTAGAGAGGCATCCTATTTTACTTGTGATTTTGTGGCTTTGTTATACAGTCACCCTTGTATGTTTATATGTCTTATCATTTTATAGCATGCCTTACAGACATGTTTAGGATATGTTGCTATATATTGGTTTGTGCGATGATTTATTTTTCATATGTTGTATCTGTTTAACATGTTAGCATCATTAGTGATGTATAACGTGTCCTTGTGTACTTGATCCCTATGCAATAGGTAGCTTATTTGATTGCCTTATGTAGACTATGTGATGTGTTAGTAAGGTGTTATTTGGTTTATATAATTTGATATTGTGAGTATGTGCTATGTGGGTGTCGAGCGCATACATGTACATTGTGTTGCATTGGAGTTGCATACATAGTGTACATTTATTTTGAGATTGTGATGTGGTCATTGTATATATGTCGTTTTAAGATGAGGGACATGGTCCTATTTGACATTTTATGTTTACATTTTGTTCGATGTTTCATTGATGGGTTTCATCATGACATGGGTTCATGGCATTATAGTATGGGTTGTTACCAACGAGAATGTGTCTCAAAAATAACTATATCGCATTGGGTTGTTACCAACAGGCATGTGACTCGAAAATAACTATTCATTCATGGTATTCATACCATTTTGTCATTCATGCATTGATGCATGGGGATTTGTAACCTTGGTTGTCAGAATTTTTTTTTTTTTTATGTGTGAGCTACGTGGTAGACTTGGGTTTTCGAGGATTAGGTTGTCCATGATAGGGACCTTGATTAAGTGTTGTGGCCTTTTCTTGTGCAGCCTTGTAGTAGGTATGATTGAGGATAGTATGAGATTAGGTATGATTCCTTGTAATGTAGTCTAGTTTCATGACCGTTGGTGACTTCTTTAGAGAGCTTGGCTTTTGAGCCATTTTGGGAGACTTGTCGACACTTAGGATTTTTGATTCGTTTAGGGTTGTCACATTAATATTAAGTGACTTGATTTAGAGATTCTATAATTATGAGTAATCAATTTTCTTCGTATTGAGGATTTAGGGCCTTAAGCGTTATGGTATCAATGGTATTGTTGTCAGAGTTTTGGGATTGGCTAAGAATAATAACTATAAAAAAGCCACCTATCGTTTACCAAGCATGTTACGTTATGATTACTAGCTAACTAGTTTATGCCATTATATAAAAATTAGCAAATTTAAAATCTAACATGGTTATAACTGCCAAATAATTACAAGATTATTTTGCTTTTCTAACTAGGGCTTAGGCAATTAATTGTACAAGTGAACAGGTAACTAATATATAGATAAAAATGAATCAGATTTAAGTTGAAATAAATAAATTCACCAGTCAAGATTATACAACAACACTTTACATGAAGTAGAATTATTTTTCTTCTAAACTGGGGTGCAATCTTTCACTTATGAAGAGGGATTTATCTCTTGCTGTTGATGAGTTCTCTTTCATTTCACTTATCATGAAACTTACATACTCATTTGTTTTAGAAAGTGGAAATTGAACTTGATATATTTTTTCTTTCTTTCAAGTAAGTAATTCGGTTCTAGTTGTGTATGAAACATTTAAATATTTTTTAAAATATATATATTATAATTTTTTAAATTTACTACATTTATTGATTCCTTATTAAGAGAGATAGGTGCAAATTTTGTCAAAATCATAGAATGAAAAAATAATAATAAAGAAAAACTATAAGATATGCTTGCGGGTGTATATACTTTTTATTATTATTATTATTATTATTATTGCTTTTCTTTTGTTATAATAACCAATAGGACAATTGTACAAGTCATTGTATCATATTAGTCATGATGTTTGCTTCAATTTATGCCTTTTGGTCCAATAAGCTCAACACCTATTTGGTCTTTTGGTAGACTGTGACATGGTGGAATTATTTTCACTTAAAGGCAACCAATCAAACGGTTATTAGAAGCTCTCAAAACTCAAATATCTCGGTGACAATATAACATAAAAAACTAAAATTTTCACATAGATCACATTTAGTATAAGAAAAATGATAGGCTTTTCGATTACAATTGACGACTCATCTTCCAAATACAATGTGGTTGGATGACATTGGAACTCTTAAAACAAAATTCCGTAAACATCTCTTTCTTTTCGACTCATTCCCAACCACGTTGTATTCAAAGAATGAATCGGCAATTAAAGTCGAAAGACGTATCACTTCTCTTAGTATAAATAACAAAGTTGGTATTTAAATTGAAACGTGATCTGAATTACATAGATTACATCTAGATATTTAGTCGAGAGTTTAGGGATACATCATAAGGTTAGGAGAGTAGTGTTGCATAGAGAATCATGGAGTTGCGGAGTGAATAAATAGAAGGTGAAGAGAATGTATTTTAACTAAATGCGTTAAGAAATATGACTCCTAAATCGAAGTAACTTCAAGATATGTCCTTTAAAGATGTGGCAGTATTATATATCTGTCTAGTATAACACTTTTCAATTTATTAATAACTCAACGTAGGATAAATCCTAGTCCTTATTATTTTATTTTGTAGTTATTTATCTTTAGTTGGAAAATTCTAATAAAAAAATGAAACTATAAACGTGAGAAAGTTATATAATTGTAGGAGCACAAGAAAGTTATAAATACTAATCCTGGTTTAAATAAGATTTTCCAAAAAAAAAAGCAAAATCCTTCTTAAATATGAATTTTAAACCAATATTTTGTTATTTTATGGGTCACCTGGCGGCCCAGAGCAAGGACTCAAATCCCTACCAACCACCATTGGGCCAAGACTGCACAGTAGGCTAGTCCACGGTTAATTTGAGTGTAAGGGAATCGGAAATCGATTTTCGCAATCTTGAATTTTTTTTTGATCTTGCACAAACTACCTAGAGTGTACCCATACCCGACTTTCTACATAAAGTTGAATTTATAATATGTTTTATTAAATTTTTAAAGATCATTTAACAAAAGTAATGACATTAATGAATTTTAAGTCAGTATTGTTACTTAAAAAGTCTTCGAATTACATTTTTATTAAATTAATAAATTAAAATAAATATCATAATTCATAAAATATGCTAGGTCTTTCAACATGATAAGGTAAGCTTTCTAGGTTCAGTGCAAAAAATAATAATAATAATAATAATAATCATCATCATGGACGTGCTATTTTATTGGTAATCATAAGTCCCTTTCTTTTTTCGGTTAATCACACAGCCCAAAGGCAGAGGCCCAAAGACCAGGAGCCCAAGACAACAAAAAAATAAATAACAAGAAAGGCCTAAAGCCCAGATCAATAACAACTATACATCATAAAACAAAACCATGTTAAAATACAATTATAATTCATGATTTTCTTTAAAATGACTGCTCAAAGGCTAAACCCTGAAATTAGTAAATTTTTGGAAATAACCTTCTCTAAATTTTCTAAAAACACTCCGATTTGTAAATTCTAAACCCTCAACCTGAATATTCTTTTTATACTCATGATTATGACGAGTTAAGCTTGGGTTTGTTCATGTTAGGCCTGTTTTATGAAATGCACTTAAAAATTGAGCTCAACTCAGTTAATAATAAAATGAGCTTATGAACAACTGAACCGTCACTTAATTCGATTGTAATTCTACTTTATACCTTCTGAAAAGTCTTTAAAAAGTAATTGTAAATGAGCTAAACTAAATTGAACAACGGTATGTTTGATCCTAACTCAATCAAATAATAAGAGTGCTCGAGTCAACTTAAGCTTGAATCAAATTCTCACAGGAGGCTTTTTACTTCGCTCGTTTATGTTTGAGATAGCTCGAGTTTGAGTCGTCAACGACTCACCTTTCAACCCAACATGGCTTACATGTTAAAATTTTGGAAGAATTCCCACAATCTATTTATGGTTAGTTTGAAGGAGGTCCCATATCTTGTTGTTTCCAAATCGGGTTCGCTGTTGGCAAGCTTCAGCCGCTGGCCCGCTGTCTCTCAACTCTCAAGCTTTTCCCCCTCTCTCTCTCTCTCTGCAATTGCTAACTTGTATGTATGGGTTTTGTTTTTATTTTTTTTCTTAATCACCTAATCAAGCTCTATAATTCTTGTTTTGCAAACTAATCCGATTTGGAGAAAAAATTTATGTTCTTTTTAAAATATAAAGTAAAAAAAAATTTATTGCATTTTGAGGTAATCATCGTAATCTACATTTTATTTCAGCAAAACAAATATAT
Source organism: Cornus florida (assembly GCF_030987335.1). NCBI lineage: Eukaryota > Viridiplantae > Streptophyta > Magnoliopsida > Cornales > Cornaceae > Cornus > Cornus florida. Next base: position 37,291,238 of record NW_026775575.1, read on the forward strand.
ATATTTTTATTTCTATACCTTCTATTTCTATTTCTTTTTCTTTTTCTTTTTCTTTTTTTTTTTCTTTTTTTTTTTTTGTTGTCAATTATGTCTACAAGAAAATTTGAATATGGGCATGAAAAAAAAAAAAAAAAAAAAAAAAAGAATCTGAATTGGATTAGAAATATGCAGAGATTGAATCTGAAACATTTTTTGAGTGAATTCCACAGTGTTGGAAGGGGCTTGCCATGAACTACCTCACACTCTGCTTCCACTAGTAGATTCACAAATAGGATTAGTAAATTGGTCAAAAGAAGAGATAGGGTACGAGTGGTGAATTGTTCATAAATAAATTGGTAATTTTTTTATCAATTACCCAAAATAGGATTTTCTATGCCTTGATTAGTCAATTGTCTAAAGAAACATTGTTAGTTAACTAAAATTGAATTAAACAACAGTTGATTTTGGTTGATATATTTTGATTTAGCCCACCCCATTGAGAAATCCTGGATGTTTTGTTTCACATAGAAATACAATATGTGTAATGCATGAAGGATATATTCAATCTTTCTGTCATATTTTTATTTTCAAATTTTGGTTTTTGATTTTTTTTTTTTTTTTTTTTTGTTATTAGAATGCAGAATATCAGTTTATTGATTTGTTAATTTTGAAGATTATTCCTAAACTAATGCATTATACTTTGTTATTGGATTAATTTAACATAAAAGCTGAGTATAATATGTGTTTATCACACCTATCCATAATCACACCTTTTTCTATGAATAGGTGTCCAACATTTTGACTGAAAGCATAGTTGGGTTGAGTTGATATATGTTACATATAGTACTTAGATGGTGGTATTTTAATTGTTATAAGTGAGATTGTGAAACCTCTTCCTCAAAACTTGAGTGTTCTCTTATTTTTAGGGTTTGCGTCGAGTTTTAACATTTAGCAAGAACAAGGTTCAAGAGCATACCTCCTCAGTCATCATGATAACAAACTCTTACTTTTTCTAAAATTTTAATTGGCATTTTTGACTATTGGTTACGTTTATTTATTCATGTTTTATATACAGATTTTTTGTTTTTGTTTCTACATGCATATATAATATTGTTATGATGTTATGCTCGTACAATTTATTAATGGCGATTAAAGACTTAAAAGTTTAGTTTTCAATTTCAGAATATATGTTTTTACAAGTTTATTAACGCTTTTAAAACTTTTCCTCTTTTGTCCTAATAATGTAGGTCTTTTTTCGAAAAGAAGAGAGATGATTAGAATGGGTGGAGTAGGAAAAAATAAAATAGGTCTCTTTTGAAGCATGAGCATCTTCTGTCATGGACTCCAGCAGCTCAAAAGTTCTGGAAAGTATTTGTGAACTCAAGAGGTGTGAGAGATTTCGTGTAAAACCCCATTAGAGAGATCGAGAAACTGTGTATATATCGAATTGTGCAGGTTATATGCAGCACAAGTTAGAGTAAATTACAACACTAAAAATAAATAATCAATATATATAGTCCACTTTGAATATATATCCATATAAATTTGTTCCTTTTTTTTTTTTTTTTGGTATTTAAAATAATTGCATAATTTAAGTAGGAATTTACCTAGCCAAAAACTTGACACAATGGAAGTAAATACAAACTACAAGCATGTAACTCATGACACCCATCATGAAATTATTGCATGCACACTTGTTACTGTTCTAATTTATACTTCTTTAAATATATGTTCTTTTGCTTTATTAGTGGGTGGGTAATAATTACTACTAAATACTTTGGAATTAAGTACTGCTAAAATTGGATCTATTTTTTTTTTTTTTTTGTCTCTTTTTTCTTTTTTGTTAGTTCCATGAGAGTGTGGGCCAATTACCTTCTGGATTGGGACCTGGCGACTCAAATCCCTACCACCAGACCATCCACTGGCCCAATTTGATTTATTGACTAGTTGGGCCAGACAAGAAGTTTATTTATGCAAACTAGTATAGTAGCCTAGGCCTGGTTAAATCTCCCACAGTATCATGCTTGTGGACGTATTGTTATTTTATTGGTCAACACCCGAGCCCTTTTGACGTTAAAGGATTTTTTTTTTTTTTTTTTTTTTTTTTTTTTTTTTTTTGCCCCCTTTCCTCCTAAGTTGTTTTAGTTATTTGAGTTCAATGAAACACTTCTATAAAAGGAAAATTTAAAATTTAATTAAATTTCTAGGGTAGTTTATAAATATGTTATAAAAAAAATTTTGGGTGAAAAATTCACTGACCATGACTAATTATTAGTATATAATGAGACATAACTTCTTAGTTTATGAAAATATTTAACTTTTAATTTTTAATCAATAGTCTAACAATATCAGCCTCTTATTTCCTAAAGAGATGTCAGAGGGTTCAAGTCTCGAAAGAGAAGTGTGTGTGAGTACCACCAATTAAAAAAAATTTTAAAAAAAATTAATTAATTTTTCCCAATTGCACAGAGCTTTGATACCATGTTTTAATTGTTTTTACTTAAATTTGAGAATTGTTAAGCTCAGTGGATATCATGGAAATAGAATGGCATTCATTGGATTAAATATCTTCTTTCTTTTTTTTAATGAATGATTAAATATCACTCAAGAGTCATCTATTGTGCTTAAAAATATAATGTCAAACGTTATTCTTCTTCTTTTTATAATTATAATAAGAGTAGGTAATCTATCTGATTTTCATTCATTCATTCAAAAAAAAAAAAAAAAACTCTTTAATGACATTTTTAAACTAATCATTATATTTTTCAAACTTTGAACACTTTTTTACTAAATATGTTTTAATATTTTTACTTTCAAAAACTTTGCAACAAATAAACGTTATCAAATATGTTTTTCATAATTTAAAATAATTACATAATTTAAGTAAAATTTACATAGACAAAAACTTAACACGGTGGAAGTGAATACAAACTACAAATATGTAAACTCATGATACTCATCATGAAATTATTGCATGCACACTTGTTACTGTTACATTTTATACTTCTTTAAATATATGTTCTTTTGCTTTATTAGTAGGTGGGTAATAATTACGACTAAATACTTTGGAATTAAGTACTGCTAAAACTGGATCTATTTTTTTCTCTTTTCTCTTCTTTTTTGTTATTTCCATGAGATCGGCCTTGTGAGCCAACTACCTTCTGGATTGGGACCTGGTGACTCAAATCCCTACAACCAGATCATCCCACTGGGCCAATTTGATTAATTGACTTTCTCGGACCAAATTAGTTGGGCCAGACAAGAAGTTTGTTTATGCAATCCAGATACGTTTTGTACATGCACTGAGTGTGAAGGAATCATCACACAATTTTTGTATTGGTTTTTCATTTATAAATTAGCATTTTTTGTATCACCGACCTAAATGGTAAGGATATTTAATTTAGGAATATATATATATATATGAGCATCTCCAACCTATATATATATATATTGTGTAAATTAGATGTGTCAATCATAAATTTTAAAAAAAAAAAAAAATTAGATTATTTATTTTTAGCTTCAATAGGTGTTTTATACCATTTGTGTAAAAATATATCCTTCAATAATAACCACTCCCGTGTCATGACAAAATCCTACATAATTTTTACAAACATACTTAATATAGTTTGATTCTTTAATGGGATGAGAAAGAAAATTTATTGTAAAAAAATTGTGTAAAATATTTTACACATCAGTAAAATGACAGAGTATCTTAACAGACGACCGTATCTATGATAGTGTATATTTTACCCATAACAGTATTTTATGCTCTTAGCAAAAGGATTTAAATGGTAACCAGTAACCTAAATTCAGTATCATTCTTGCTTATTTTATTGCTCAACACCCGAGCCCTTTTGACATTAAAGGTGCTTTAGTTATTATTATTATTATATCTTTTTTCCTAAGCTATTTTAGTTATTTGAGTTCAATAAAACACTTCTATAAAAGTAAAATTTAAAATTTAACTAAATTTCTAGGGTAGTTTATAAATATGAAAAAAAAAAAAAAAAATTGGGTGAAAAAGTCAGAGCATAACTAATTATTAATAAATAAATAAACTAATTATTAATATATATGATAAATATAAAATGTTTCATTATTCATAGGGATTTGTATTCACTTGCAACAGCTGTACTTTTCACCACCTGCGCAGTCTAAAAAAACACTGGTAATTCAATTTCTAAAAAAACTTACCAACGTTGCGTTCATATAAGGCTGGTGTATCCCGTTTTAATTTTTTTTTTTATTTCCCCTTTTATAGTTACCTGTTTATTTGTTTGCTCCTTTATATTTGTCTATTTGTTTCATGAACATTTGTTCGCTGCCAATTTGTTCAATTATGTAGCTTTATTTAATTACACCGCTTGAATCAGTTTTCATCTTCAGGGGAAACAAGGAAAAAATCTAAAAGCCCAAAATGAATATCAACGTGATCCTTAGGAACTACTCTCTAATAGAAAGTTAAACTTGCCAAAGAATGTAAAAGAATATATATGTATATATATATATATGGAATCAGAAATGCATTGAATAGTTTAAAGAAAACTACTTTGGAATTGAAGAATATGTATGTGCCTTGGACAATTATTCACATACATTTGTTCCAAGCATAAGGATTCAAGTAAAGGGTCTTTACCATCAGATTGAATGCGAAAAGGTCCCATCTCTTCAGCACCTCCATACGCTACAGATGAACAACCAGGCCCTCCATTGAGCCACAACACAAGGCTTTTGGTATAGAAAACCCAGGCTGGTTTTGGTATTGTGTCAAACGAGTAGCAAGTGCATGTACATGAATGAGCTTCATGGATGGTCCAAATAATAGGTACAGACTTGAAAGGCTCCTGCACGAGGCTGTCAAAAATAAAGTCTTTCATGTTAACTTAATAAGGACATTGTCAGCAGAATCAACTCTAACCTATTAGCTAATATTAGGAAGAAACAGATAAAAGCAAAGTAATCATGTCAGAAAAATTGTATTATCACATATGAATGAGCTTCTACAGAAGCATATACAAGAACATACTTGCTACCGCCAAAAAAAAAGATTTTGCATTTTGATTGACCCCAAAAATGCTAATGCATCAGCTTCTGCATGAAATACTTTTGGGGTTGGATTGACAATTAAATTGCACAACTATTAAATTAGTGTCTTCAGCATAAGGAATAATCTGGTTATAAAATAAAATGATATAGCTTACCAAGGACAAATTCCACTGGCTTCCAGAGAGTTTACGAGTATACCATCATAGCTGCAAAAGGCATATACCATGATCAGAAAGACCTAAAATTATTGCTTTAATAAGCCAAATCAGTCTCATCCAATCTGTAAAAAAAAATGTATAACATGCAAACTACCAATAATGATATCGTATCGACTATACACTAGCATTGATGAGATATTCACCAACGGGCTAGTGGCCTAGCGGTATCAGCCTCTTACTTCCCAAAAGGAGGTCAACGGTTCAAGTCTCAGTAGAGACGTGTGTGTGAGTACCAACAATGAAAAAATATAAAAAAATAACTGATGAGATATTCAAAAGTGTTTAAATTATTCTTTATGCAAAGTTACATGAGACTAGTTGATTGTTCCCCCACAACACACAAAAAATAATGAGATTACTGAAAAATACAATGACGCAAGGACCAAGGACACCTATATAGCAGCAAAAGAACTGAACAGACTGTTATTAATGCTAGAAGGAAAGGAAGATCCTAAGTTAGTTACGATTTCTAACAGTTTAGTGATTAATTTAAGTGTAGAAGTTCACATACATGAGAATCATACGATAGCCAATCTACAATGATCTCCATCTTCCCACCAGTTCCATGATTTTGACTGGAACTCCAATGTTTCTCCAAACAGCATGCACAGGACCATCTTCAAGTGAGTAAACCTGCAGACATAAAAACAAATGATACTTAAAGAGGACTATATTTATCTCACTGAATGTTACCTGAAGAAAATTGCACCAAATAACTTAAACTTTTAACAAAAGAGAGCTTAGATATAATTTTTCTTAACGTGAGGAATGGGCCAACAATTGGGTTGTGAGTTATCCCAGTTGAGACTTGAGATTATGACTTCTGCAGGAGGATTTCCCCTCCTTTTTGAGAGTGTTTGTTACCCTACCCTGCATTTTCCTCAATTAAAAAAGAAAAAGTTCTCCAAGTATCATATCTAATAACATAAGGGAAAACTGATGTGTTCGCATTACATAACCCCTTTGTCACAAGGTAGTTTGCATGTCAATAGTAAAAACCCATTTCCCACCGAAATCATTTGTTGTGTGTGTTGTCATGTGACCCAAGTAAGATACCTTAATCTCCAATTTTTAACTTTATTAATTGCATGAGTACTCTCAAATAGAAAGCATTATTAATGAAGCAGAAGATATTCAAGATTCATGAACAAAGACACATGTTATGATTAATGAACTAAGCAGAAAACATTCCAGAATAATGAATGAAAACACACGGTCAACAGAAACAAGCATACACTATGAGAGGACACTTCAAAATAATTCAATTCTGACTCCCTCAGTCTCAGACATCTAAATTTGAACTTTAAACATATAAATAAGTGAAAATTGCGACTACCACAACTTTGTAACCAATCTCCCGCAATGCAACTGCAACACTAACCATCAGTATCTGCAGCGGATCAACCAGTAAATGCGCAAACACCTACACATAAGAATAGAAAAAGAATAACTAAAAACACAAGAAAAACAAGCAAAAACAGTTAACAAGAAACTTCCCAAGAATTGAAAAGGAATGAATAAAACACAAGAAAAAGAATCAAAGCCCAAGAAACAAATAAACACATTCAACATGACAATCCATGCGATTAACAGCTGAAAATCAAACACATTCATAAGAAACGCATTGCAAAAGAAAACAAGATTGACAGGAAATAGGAATACATACCAATGCTTAGAAATCCCAATTTCAATGAACAATAGCAGAAACCAAGCATCAAGTACATGAAGTACCTTTGATCTTGTATGAAAGTTCTTCAGATACAAGGGCTCCAAATGCATAATAGTGTCTAGTTGAGACAGAGTAGATTTTCATCCTTGCTTCTTCCTCGCTGAAAAACACAATAGGCACAAACAATAATAAATATCAAAAAAAATTAAAACAAAACCCATACATACAAGTTAGCAGTTGCAGAAAGAGAGAGGGGGGCAAGCTTGAGAGTTGAGAGACAGCGGCTGAAGCTTGCGAACGGCGAACCCGAACTGGAACAGCGGGCGATAGAAACTGAAAGATATGGGTTTTGATTTTTTGAACAATCTGGCATATCAGATATAAGTTTTGATTAGGTAATAGGTTTTGAACTTTTGATTCTTGCAGACAGATAGATAAACTGAAATATATGGGTTTTGAACTTCTGATTCTTGTAGATTTTCTAGTTAGCAGTTGCAGAGAGAGAGAGGGGGCAAGTTCAGAGTTGAGAAAAGAGAATAGAGATGGAGGCAATTGGGGAGTTGCAGAGATAGACAGGGGGCAAGTTCAGTGTTGAGAACGAGAATAGAGATGGAGGCGATTGGGGAGTTACAGAGAGAGAGAGGGGCCAAGTTCAGAGTTGAGAACGAGAATAGAGATGGAGGGGCGCAATTGGGGAGTTGCAGAGAGAAGGGGGGGGGGGGGGGGGGGGAGGGGAAGTTCAGAGTTAGAGACCGAGAATAGAGATGGAGGCGATTGGGGAGGCTGAAGAGAAACCATGGGATTGGTAAAGTTATAAATAAATGGTAAATTAAGGAAATAGTAAAGTGAAATAATATTAAAGTGCCCACTTACCAACGTTTTTTTTTTTTTTTTTTCGGTAAGCACTGATTAAACACTTTTTTACTAAAATGTTTTAATAATTTTACTTCCAAAAACATTGTAATAAATGAATTTTACCAAGTAATTTTAAGGTATTAGGTGTTAAGGCGCATCAAATGACTTAATAACTTGAGTTGATTAGCCTGCCAACCTGAACAGCCTTTGATTTGATTTGATTTGATTTGATCACCTGTTTTTTACTCATCTCCTTTTTCTTTGGTTGGGCTCTTTTGCATGTTTTTGTTCTTTTGATGCAAATGAAGTGAAGCTACGTAATTTTGTACAGTAAGTGATGCATAATGACTATGACAATTGATCTTTATTTAAAATAACGAAACTCTTTTTGACGAGATGTCTAGTGCCATTAACCCGTTTTGACTTGGTTTAGAGTTAAGAGGCAAGAAAAGGAGCAGTAGGCACTAAAGAAGGGCTTCCTACAAATTATCTCAACTTAAAACTGGGGGGTGTTGATGTGAAGAAAGGAAATAAAATATTTTATCCTGCCGATCGAGTCCAATTTCTCAATGTAATTCTTGAAACTCTTCTCCACTCATTTTCGCATAGGTTAATGTGATCTTAAAGAAAATGAGCACTAGGTATGAGATGATTCTCCTTATGTTTCAAAAAGTGCTAGCACCGAACATCTTAATCTTGTCATTGATCGCGCAAAGTTTGTGAGACTGTGTTTATGATTTGTTTGTTGGTTTTGGTTTTAGAGGGAGGTTCAACCCAGCCTAAGATTTCCCTTGATAAGTCACTCATTGAATCACACTGAGGTTTGTTTGGTTCTTAATCATTTTGCAAAGTTTATGGTGCTCATGATTGAGTATTATAAAGATACTTAAAAAATTGGAGAAAAGTGGTTTTAATAATCCGAATATAACTAAAATGATCACTTTATTTTGAAAAGTGTTTTTATACCAAAAGTAGTTGAAAATAACGATTTTGGTAGCATTCATTTAATAAATATCTATTTAAAGCATTGCAGAATGTAGCAATGGGATGAATTAATTTAGAGAATCCATGTTTGGTTTTCAACTTGTGAAATTGACAGACTGTCTCACCACCATCTAGAAGAGTGAAAACAATCAAAAGAGAGAAATAATTAAACTAAAGTTGTGTAAATGGAAATTATAGGGTAATCATCAAGAAAAGAGAGCGGGAGTTATCATGTACTATCAAGTGTTTGTCTTCAATCTAATTATATAGAAATAACTTCTTAAATTCTACACTATTCTCTAAAGCAGTACTCTAAACCAGTAGGAAGCAAATCTCCGTTTTCAGGTACTAAATAAAGAGAGATGTAACCATTTTCCTTTCTTTTCAAGTCTCCATTATGATACAGAGATAATTTTTTGCAAAATAAAATAACAAGTGTCACTTAATATTAATAAAATGTTATTAATTACTAACAAACAAAGAAATCATAGTTGCTTTTATTGTTGTGTTAATTTTTTTTAGTTCTTTATATTTAGTTGATAAATTCCAATAAAAAATATAAAACCATAAATGTGAGAAAATTTTAAAATAGGAGAAACACAAGTAAGATATATAGATTATGAAGTATATATGTTAGAAATAAAAGAGAGAAATTGTATATTGTGTTGAGTTGTATTAATGAAGATTACATAAATATCCTATATGTAAGAGAATGTTTGCGGTAGATAAGTGATGAATAAGTAATCTATATATACTAATATGGTAGGTGTAATCATATATAGTATTTTATAATATGCAAGAAACCTATATGGTAGGTAAGGGGGTGAATTTGTAATGTAACAGCCCTTTAAACTCAAGGTGAGTATGAACTCAACTTGAGATTGAAGATAAAATTATGAAATGTTGAGATAAGCTTTCACCCATGATGTAGATGGAGGGACGGTTAATGACTGACGTGGCACTACTGTTGGTTGTGTTTCACATGGCAAATGAGGACACCAAAATGACCCGGGTTTGGTGTGATCCACATTGCATAGGACGGGTCTGGTGTGGACAAACGGGATGGAGCAAGTTCGCGTTGGATGGGCCCAGGTCCATAAAGTCATTTCAGAAACCCATGTTAAAATGAGGGAAGTTGAGTCCAGGCAAAGGGAAGCGGATAAAGCCCAGGCCAAAGGAGGTTGTAACCATCTATAAATAAGGGAAATCGAGAGGGAAAAAGGGAATTGGAGTGAAGAAGTTCTCTCTCTATAAGAAGGGGAAATTCTTTGTACTTTCAATTGGCGCCGTCTGTGGGAAGAACAGGAAGGATTGATTGATATCATTCCAGATCGGATCGATTCAACGCATTCTGCGAGGAAGACGATTAATCTGCGAAAGCTGAATCAACATTGGTAATAATACGATCTGTCTTGACGAGTCCAGGCTCCGGTTGATTTCGAAAAATTGGCGTCCGATCCAAGCAGATCAGATCCGTGCTTGATCAGGCGAACTGCGCGATTGCGATCTGTTGTGATTACTGAATCCGGCCAGTAGTGGACTGAATTCAGCAAGTGTAAGTTCAAATCTGGTGTGCGCACGTTAGCGGAACTCCGATTTGGTCAAGAAGTCTGCAGTTGATGACTTTGCTCCGATCTGGAATGATGATCGGAGAGGCGAACTCGAATTCTTTGGAGAACGGCCAGCAGACAAAGCTCGATGAGCTAATGAACATGATCGATGCTTTGAGGAAAGAAAATGCAGAGCTACGAGCTGGAATGGAGCATCGTGAGGCTCCTGCAATTCCGAGGCCGCCTCCTGAAGGAGAGGGAGCTTTACCGTCCGAAGCTGATCGTCAAGGTGATCCAGAAGATGTCAATCGTGGTGGTCCACATCGTAATGAAGGTATAATCGGTAATCTGCCTCTGAATGTCGGCCGAGTAGAGGATCGAGAAGGATTTGTTCGTCTGGAACCGAATCACAAAAGGATTATGAGGAAGGAAGCACCGGCATATGAACATAGGATTGGGTCACCATAGCGGAGTGAATTTGCGGAGGACAGGTCGTTCGATCCGCCATACCGACCTTCATTAGCGACAGTTGATTACCATAGCTCAAAAAGGAGATCTGCCGAACGGGGATTTCTGTAATACCCCTAATTTTAAAAGGATAGTCTCGGCATTTATTTATTATTTTTATTGTATTTTTCGTGATTATTTGGTTTAATTATTTTTATTTATTGATTTGATTTAATTGTTTTCCTATGTGTCATGTGTTTTAAATTGAATTAAGTTAGATTTGATTTAATTGTTTTCCTATGTGTCATGTATTTTAAATTGAATTAAGTTATCTTTTAATTATTTAATTGGGTTATTTAATTGGAATTAATTAGTTAAGTGTATTTAATTATTTAAATTGGATTTTTAATTTAATTATGGTTTAAGTTACAGTTAGCTTTGGATTGCAAATCACGTGTAGGTAAGCCGCACTATGATAACCTAGATTGCTATATGGGCCGATTGACTAGAGTTTTACATTAGGGCTCTGGCTTTAATTAAACAAGGATTAGGGTTTAGGTTTTTACGCCTATATATACATAGTTGTAATCTGTATTAAGGGTTGGGAAAAAACCCTACTCACGTAACATAGATACAGAGAATTACACAGTGAGGCTTTGAGAGAGCAGAAAGTTACACAGTGAGGCTTTGAGAGAGGACCAAGGGAGGATTTTGGTGGATTAGATCAGAACCAAAGGAGGCTAGAAAGTTTAGAACAACGGCGACAAGGTTTTGGTTATAAAACTGTACAAGCAAGTTCTTATCTCTACCTCCTTCCCTTTGGCTTGTGTTCTGTGCACCTAGACAGTCTCTAGGAGATTAATTGGCCTTAAACTGAACCATGCATGTTTTATATATGTTTTACTTGATCGTTTTATCTGTGAAAAATTTATTTACAAAACAATTATAGCACGTATGTTTTTCTTGACTCTGTTTTGGCATAACGTCCCACTGTTCAAATTTTTTTTTTTTTTTTTTTTTGAATCTTACTGAAATCAACCAAGGACTGATTGGATACTAGATGTAATTCAAGACTTCAAATTTAAATTGGAGGAAGAACAGAGGGGTTGGGATAAAACTGATGTTGCAATTTAGTTTCAGTGTTGTTTTTCAACAATGCTAGTTTAAATGGCTTGATTAAACTCTGTAATTGTTTTCAAAATTATTGTAAACAATCTTGGGGAATGCTTCTAGATTAAATTAAGATTCCTAAGATTAGTTTTTAGAAACCAACAGAGTGGTAGGAATTGATCAGAGAAGGAGCGGACGGACTGAAACGAAGCAACGGGGACAGAGGCTCTCAAAGGAGGTGAGAGCCGGCTCCATGGATGTAGGAGCCGGCTCCCACAACAAGTAGAGCCGGCTCTAGGGAGTCCTAGAGCCGGCTCTAGGCTGAAAAAAAGAGCCTGCTCCAAATTTTGGAGCAGGCTCCCTTTTTATTTTCTGATTTATTTTAAGTTTTTTTTAATTTTCTACGTACTGTGCTTACTGTTGGAGCATGGGATTTAAACCTGTTGGGTTTGGGGTTCCACAGAGAGTTTAGAAGGCTAAATTTGGGGACCTTAAATTGATTAGGGTTAAATTCTAAATTGTCGGGACAAACAGTGTAAAAATTAAGACACTCCCTATGTTGTTAACAAATGGAAGATGAATTAATTGTTGAATTAAATTTCAGCAATTTGATGGAATATAATGTGTTTATAAAACTTGTTTTAGAATGCATTCAAGTGCATGATAAGGTCATTTAATTATTAATTTTGATCTATGCATGCTTAGGAGGCTAGTTGCTGAATTATTAAATCATTTCCTGCAACTATATGGTTAATGATTGGATTTAAATTGCCGAAATATTAAACAATCTTCTGAAATTGTTTTAGCAATTTATTGGATAATAATAGGATTATTTAACCTATTCACATACATGATGGAGTCCCTGACATATTAAATTTGGTCTATGCATGCTCTGGATGTTAGTTGTTGATTTGTTAAATCGTCTCCTGCAACTATATGGTTAAATGCTTGGATTTAAATTGCTGAAACTTTAAATATTTTTCTGCAATTATTTGGATGGTGGTTTTTGGGTCTGTAAATTATTGAACTGTTATATATGTTATAATTTACATGGATATGGAAGATTGTATGTACCGGTATGGGACGGTGACATATTAGGGATGGTTTAGCTCAAAACGCATAAACCTAACCTAATGGATTAATGGAATGGATTGGAAGATATCGAATCCTAATTGTGACTAAGTCAAACCAGCTGTAACCAAGTTGGATGACTTCCTGGATTAACGGATGGTAGTTAAGTCATATCAACTGAATAAGTTGAGTGACTAACTAGTTGGTTTATTGTATGTCAGTTTAATAAATAGTTGAACTGCATACCCTGGATTTGGACAGACTTTATATATATGTTTATGGTACCACGAGTTGAGCTTGAGTCTCAGACTCGTTGGTTAGGGTGCGTATATGCGGTGGATGCGTAGCTGGTTATAATAGGTTGAGGTGTACCCTGTTAGGTTTAGGTACTCATGCCCACCTTTGGGTGCGTATTCGTATGTTGCCTTCTATTCAGGTTGAGACCCCTATTATAGACTAGTGAATGTCCCTTAGTGTGGATATATTTATACGTATGGACTAGATAGATATTGTGAGGTGTCTATAGTGTATCTGCGTATCGGGTCACTGTATGGATTGCAGTTAGATTAGAACTTGCTCGTGGGTCTGACCCACTCCTTTATTATTCTTTTCAGGTACAGGACGGTTCCAACCTTAGAGTTTGATCGTGCTTGTCGAGGACAGTCTCACTTTCATCGGATTACGTAGGACTTCCCCCGATGTTTCTAGTATTATCTATTTTCAGTTTCAGTCTCAGTTGAATTTTTAGTTAGGGGTCCATCAGTGGATTCCCAAGTTGTAACTTTGAAGTTTTGGAGGATTGGAGTTTCAATTTTCAGTTACACATGGAGGATTTTATTATTATTATTGTTTCTTTCAGTTTTTTTCTATCTTTATTGTTCTTTTTGTCATCTGTGTTCGTTTTAAAATACTTTAATTGTTTGATATTCCCTTGGGTTTGGGCCTGGGCCTGATCAACCCGTGTCTCGGATCCGAGGGGTATCACAATTTCCGTCACAGTTTTCAAGAGAAAACGAAGCATTGTGTTCCTCAGCAAGGACGGTCGCATCGCCGTTCACTGATGAAATTATGAACGCGCCGAATCCGAAGAAGTTTTCTATGCCGATCTTCATTCTGTTTGATGGAACAACCGATCCAGTCAATCACATATAACATATTCAGTTGAAAATGGCTTTGAATACTAATAATGATCCTTTGATATGCAAGTGTTTCCCTACGAGCTTGGCTGGACCAGCTCTCAATTGGTTCAAGAATTTGGCTCAAGGCTCAATCGCCAGTTTCCAGGACTTATGCGATGAGTTCATAAGCCAGTACTACGGGAATAAACGTCCGGCTAAGGATGTATCGAGCCTTTTCACAATGAAGCAGCATGAGGATGAGCGGCTTCAAGCTTTTCTCACCCGGTTCAACCTCGTTAAAAGCATGGTAATGGAGTGTCATCCGTCAACAGCAGTCCAAGCATTTAAACTCGCAATGAATCGGGGGACGCCGTTCCACACCAGCTTGGTGGTTAATACGCCAAAGACAATGGACGAGCTGAACGAGAGAGCTAACGGTTTTGTTCATCTTGAGGAGGAAGAAGCAGCTAATTCAAGGAAGACGTCAATTATTTCGACGGAGGAGAAATCCAAAGCCAAGATCTGGCAAAAACAAGCTCAACCGTAACGTCACCCCTCATGGAAGGCGGAGAAGAGGCCTAGGGAGGAGGAATCAGTCACTCCACTCAGAGTCACCTTAGCAAGGCTATATCAGGAGAACAAAGATAAGTTTCGTCCTCCTCTGCCAATCAGGCAACCTCTTGAACAGAGGGATCAGACTAAACATTGTGCTTTCCATAGTGATTTTGGGCATCAGACTAACGAATGCAAGAACCTAAGGAGGCAGGTAGAGATGCTAATCGTAAAGGGGGAATTTGCAAGCTATGTTCAAGGTCCGGCGCAAGAGCATAACCGCCCGACTGAGCAAATCAAGTGGAACCAGAGGCCGAACCAACACAACTCTCAGCCCGTCCGGATTATAAACGCAATTCATGGCTGGCCTGAACAAACGACGGAGTCAGAAGAGTTGCTCAGAATGAGGTTACGCCAGGCCCAGCTGAAAAGAAGAATTGGAAGTGTGCATGCTTTGCACCAGCAGAACGCATCCACATCGATAAAGTTTGATAAAATGGACCTGCTACGCGTTTAGATTCCTCATGAAGATCCACTAGTCGTCAGTCTGACGATTGCAGAATGCCTGGTTCGGAGAGTCCTGATTGATCCAGGAAGTAGTGCGAATGTCATGCCCAGGGTGACGTTCGACCGACTGGAGATCGAACCCGAAAAACTCAAACCCATAGGAAATCCTTTGCTCGGATTTAATGGGAAGCGAGTGGAACCCATTGGAATGGTGGAATTGATAGTACAAGCCGCTGAGCGGGTTTTGACTGAAAGTTTTGTGGTAGTAGAAATTCATCCATCATACAACCTCTTGATGGGCAGATAATGGATTCACAGAATTTAGGGCGTCCGTCAACCTTACATCAAGTAATGCGATGTTTGGGTCCGGATGGGACCAAGGTAATAGATATACACGGGGACCAGGTTGCGGCTAAAGAATGTTATTCAGTAACTTTGAAATCTGCTGGAAAAGGAAAAAATCCCATCCGTTCAGCCAGTCCAAAATAGCAATTACAGAACCCTCCTCCCAGCAAAGATGGGGAGGAGGAGCTACCAGTTCTGACCACAGAACCCCTTCATGAAGTGAAGATTGATCATGAGAAACCAGACCGAACAACAAGGGTGGGAACCAGACTCACTGAAGAAGAGAGACTAGAGTTGACTAATTTCTTGATTCAGAATGCGGATGTATTCGCATGGAGCCATTCAGATATGCCAGGGATAAATCCTGCTGTATCCTGTCATTCTCTCAATGTGGATCCGAATGCAAAGCCAGTGAAGCAGAAGTAAAGAAGATTTGCTCCAGAACGAAATCAGATTATAGCTGAGGAGGTTGATCGGCTGCTTGAAGCCGGATTCATCAGAGAAGTTCAGTACCCGGCCTGGCTCTCTAACGTTGTTGTAGTGTAGAAGAAGAATGGGAAATGGAGAGTATGCATCGACTTCACTAACCTGAATAAAGCCTGCCCAAAGGATAGTTTCCCATTGCCCAGGATTGATCAAATGGTAGATGCCACCACAAGATATAAGCGGTTAACCTTCCTGGATGCTTATTCCGGTTATAATCAAATTCCTATGAACCCAGTTGATGAAGAGAAAACTTCATTTGTTACTGAACGAGGGACTTATTGCTACAAAGTCATGCCATTCGGATTAAAAAACGCTGGAGCTACTTATTAGAGGCTGATCAGCAAGATTTTTAAGGGCCAAATGGGCAGCACTGTCGAGGCTTATATTGATGATATGGTGGTCAAGAGTAAGAAGAAGAACGATCATTTAGCGCACCTGCAAGATGTGTTCGGTGTGTTGCGCCAGTATGGGATGAAGCTTAATCCGGCCAAATACTCATTCGGCGTAAGCTCCGGTCAATTCCTGGGACATGTGGTCAATCATAGAGGAATTGAGGTCAGCCCAGCGCAGGCAGAAGCCTTGATCAGAAATGCAGAGCCAAAGACAATTAAAGAGGTGCAGGCACTCACAGGCCGGATAATTGCACTGAGCCGATTTATTTCCAAGCTTTCGGACCGCTGAAACCTTTCTTTGATACAATTTGAGGGCACGGAAGACAAACCTGGGGGGATGAGCAACGGCAGACGCTAACCAGCCTGAAGGAGTACATGCGTAATCCTCCGATTTTGTCTGCTCCAGAGCCGAATGAGAAACTCTTTCTATATCTCGAGGTATCCAGTATAGCAACTAGTGCCGTTCTGATCCGTTGCAAAGAGGGCAAGCAGTTCCTGGTGTTTTATGTTCGCAAAACAATGTCTGAACCGGAGAGAAGGTACTCTAGGGCTGAACGAATGATCTTGTCGCTGGTCAACGCAAAAAGTAAGCTTAGACATTATTTTGAATCTCATCCAATCATCATTTTAACAACTTTCCCTTTGAGAATGATCCTGCACAAACCGGACCTGTCGGGGAGAATGACCAAGTGGGCCATTGAATTGAGTTCATTTGATATCGCATACGAGCCCAAGACGGCAATCAAAGGTCAAATGGTGGCGGATTTCCTACTTAACTGTGATGCTGAAGATGTGGTGGAGGATTATAATTGTTCCTGGTGGAAGCTTTTCGTGGACGGCTCCTCGAATCAAATGGGGGCCGGGATTGGAATTCAATTACAAACACCAGAAAGAATTATGCTGAGCCAAGCGATAAGACTAGAGTTAAACGCGACCAACAATGAGGCAGAATACGAGGCGTTGATAGCTGGGCTGAAGTTAGCTAAAGAACTGAAGATCAAGAATCTGATTGCTTATAGTGATTCACAACTAGTCATTCGATAAGTCAATGGGGACTATGGGGCCAAGGATAAGACCATGGAAGCATACCGAACTGCGGTTCTGCGTGAGGCGAAAGCCTTTGATCAGATCAGGTTTATCCAATTGCCGAGAGAGTATAACGAAGATGCTGACCGCTTGGCTTGTAGTGCATCTAGTTCTGGAGATACTTTAGCTAGGGTCATCCCGGTCGACATACTGATCCAACCTTCCATTTTTGAAGAGCTGCCTAATCCGAGCACTCAACATGTTAATGTTATACCATATGAGCCGAGCTGGATTGAACCAATCATGGCTTACATACGTAATGGTGCACTCCCCGAGCGTAAGGACGAGGCAAGAAAAATTAGGTCCAGCGCAGCAAAGTATGCCATTGTGCATGATCAGTTGTATAGATGCTCCTTCTCGGGTCCATATTTGAAGTGTGCTACCCCTGCAGAAGCTAGACAGATTATGTGAACCATTCACGAGGGAGTATGCAGAAATCATTCGGGAGGAAGATCTTTAGCACACAAAGCAATGACTCAGGGGTACTTCTGGCCAAACATGGCACGAGATGCAGAAGAATTCTCTAGAAGATGCGATAAATGCCAGAGGTTCGGGTCATTGATACATCAACCACCTGAAGACCTGCACGTAATGGCCACCCCATGGCCTTTCGCGCAGTGGGGGATGGACGTGGTTAGCCCATTGCCGACTGCAAGATCGCAGAATAAGTACGTTCTGCTAACTACTGATTATTTCACCAAATGGGTAGAAGCAGAGCTGTACCCTAGTGTCACCCAAACTCAAGTAAGATGCTTCATCTGGAATAATATTATCTGTCGTTTTGGCATACCAAGGTCAATCGTGATGGACAATGGAACCAACCTCGATAGCAAGCAAGTGAAAGAGCTGCTGGAAGAATATGGAATCAACCAGAAGTTAGCAGCAATCAGTCATCCCCAGGCTAACGGTCAAGCCAAAATCACAAACAGGACAATATTTGCTTGTATTAAGAAAAAGCTGGAGAATTAAAAAGGCAAATGGTTAGATGAGCTACCGAACGTCTTGTGCGCTTACAGAACAACCCCAAGACGGCCAACTAGAGAGAGCCCATTCGCTATGGCCTATGGCACCGAGGCGGTGATACCAGTCGAGCATTTGGTTCCAACTGTAAGGAGCTTGGCATGGGATCAAGAGTAGAATGATAGAATGCTGAGGTTCAATCTTGATTTGTTGGAGGAAAAAAGGGATGCGGCTGCAGTGAGGCTTGCCTCTTGTCAACAGACGCTTGTGAATAACCATAACAAGAAGGTGAGGCACATGGGTTTCGCTCTTGGCGATCTGGTTCTGAAAAGGAAGGTGGGAATAGTCAAAAAGATGTTCTCCCCATGGGAAGGTCCATACAGAATAGCAGAGGTCACAGGGAAGGGGGCATACGTCCTAGAAACTATGACAGGAAGGGTGGTCAATAAGTCATGGAATGCTACGTCTCTGAAAAGGTACTACCAGTAAAAGTAGAGTTTAATTTCAAGCAATATGTACGCTCTAAATTGCATGCTTGTAAGTGTACGAAATTTTCATGTTTTATAAAAAGTCTCTTCTTTGTTAAAAATTTACACTCTTCCCATTCAGCAAAGTTAATGGCAGCTGGCACTTAAAGCCGAACGCCAAACACTTGCTCAAAAAATGAAAAAAGCCAAATGGCAAAAGGCATTCAAGTCGAGCGCCAGGCATTCAGCAAGTTAGTGGCAGCTGGCACTTAAAGCTGAACGCCAAATACTTGCTCAAAAAATAAAAAAAGCCAAGTGGCAAGAGGCGTTCAAGCCGAGCACCAGGCATTCAACAAGTTAGTGGCAGCTGGCACTTCAAGCCGAACGCCAAACACTTGCTCAAAAAATGAAAAAAGCCAAGTGGCAAGAGGCATTCAAGCCGAGCGCCAGGCATTCAGCAAGTTAGTGGCAGCTGGCACTTCAAGCCGAACGCCAAACACTTGCTCAAAAAATGAAAAAAGCCAAGTGCCAAGAGGCGTTCAAGCCGAGCGCCGGGCATTCAGCAAGTTAGTGGCAGCTGGCACTTCAAGCTGAACGTCAAACACTTGCTCAAAAAATGAAAAAAGCCAGGTGCCAAGAGGTGTTCAAGCCGAACGTTAAGCACTTGTGAAAATACACTGCAAAGCTGAAAATAGAAAACTCAAAGGAGGAAAGTGATGCTGAGCAAAAGCATTATCATTCATAACCAAAAAGGCCCCAAGGTACGTAGTACCATACATGCAGATTTAAAAAAAAAAAAAAAAACTGCTACTGGGTGTCAGTTTTGATCTTCTCCAGGCTGAAACTTGTCATTCTCGCCACCATCTTCCTCTGGACCATTGAGATCTTCTCCATTCTCATCTGCCCTATCATCCTTAGAAGGGGAGTTGAGATGAATCACCCCCTCGGCAGGCATAGGTCTGTCGACAGCAACTGAGGAGGAGGGCACAATGGTAGAAAGGGGAAGAATGTTCAAGGGATGAAAGGGTGGGATAATTCCTGAGGATGCGACCTCTATGCATTCAATAAAAATATTCTCAGTTGGGTCGCATGGTGGATTTTGATAATTGTTTGGGGGGTGGATGTCCAGAGAAGCATCTAGTTCATTAGGACCAGCATAAGAACTTGATTCACCTTCAGGGGGAGAACGGTCAACAAAACCGTCTCTGTACCCTTCAGCATACCGGATGGCAATGGTCCTGGTAAAGCGAGCAAGGAGAACTTTCATACCCCCTTCGACTCTGCCGATCATGTTCATCAGGGAAGACCGTTCGTTTAGGAGTTTTTCCTGGGAGTTCGCATACGACAATCGTTCAGCAATGAATGAGCACTGAAGGTCTCCCTTTTCGGCTTTGAGAGAGTCCCTTTCTGTCAGAGCCACACTCTTCTCAGTTTTCAAGATGTCAACCTCATCATGAAGAGAATCCCGTTCGGTCTTCAGGGAATCCCGTTCAACTCTAAGGGAATCCCTCTCGTTTGCCAGACCGTCTCTCTCTGCCTTTAGGTCAGCAACTCCCTTCTCTGACTCTCTAAGCTTAGACTCCAGCTCAGCAACTCTAGCCTCAAGAAGATTCTCTGCTTCAACAGACCTTTTAAGGCCCACAGAAAGGGATTTAAGTTTTTTGTTCAGAGTTTCAATTGTTTTTTGAAAAGTGAACATCCCGAATAAAGTCTGCATGAAGAAAAAGAAATTCAGGTCAGACTAACTACTAAGGAATCATAACAGAAAAGGAACACATTTCAGTAGAAGAAGAGTCACCTCCATAGCAGCGGTCGGGAACCGTTGGAACATCTCACCAAAGGATAGCTTGTTCTGGATTTCAAGGTCTTTGGGGGTCCAGAAACCCTTGTAGAAAGCAAATGAGGTGAGGGGGTCCTTGTATATTGAGTCAATGGGGCCAATGGTTGATCCATCTTCACGGCTGAGCAAAGGTCGCCATGGAAGAATGGATGGAATTGGACCAGAGGTTCTGGCCGACTCGCCTTCAGGAATGAAGAACCGGGCAGGGGGCGATGGTTCAGTAACCCTGAAGGAAGCCGTCCTGATCCTTCGGGTCGGTGGGATATCACTCTGATCATGACCGCCCTCAGGCATTGGCCTTTTTCCTAAATTCTTTTCTGACAGAACAGCATTAGCTGGCCCCCCATTGTCTTCAGAATTTCCAGCATCTTGAGTGCTCTCTAAGGAAGTGTCGGACGAGATGTTTGATGGCATAATGACGGGGGCAGCAGGACGGACTTCAGCAGTATGGCCCACAATAGGGTTCTCAGCATGGGTGAGCTCAGAGGGCGCATCAGCAGAACGGTTTGAGACTTGAATCACAGCTGGGGCAACCACAACTTGCTTTGGGGCAGAGACAGCAAGGAGAGATGATGTGGAAGCAGGTGTAGATGATGCAATGATGGCAGGAGCGTTAGAAGGGGTGGGAGCAGGACGCCTCCTCCTGCTGAACGATGGGATCTAAATGTTCTCCATTGTAGACCCTAAAAGAGAGATGTCAGAGAGATTATCAGATGTAAGCAAATCAGTAGCTGAAGGGACATCGTTCAGCACACTTTCTTGCAAGGTATCTAGCCTAGCCCTGCAGACGCTATAAACTAGTTCATCATGGGGAATTTGAAGGCATCTACAAAGAAAAGTGCAAAAACGGGGAAGACAACTTTCACAGTGGCATTCGGTAGGATGTGTTTTCAGCTTTTTGTAGCCAGAGACCGAACATGCTCCAAAGGAAGAAGGGATAGGGAAGGAATGGCCTAGCGGAGTCTGCCAATTCCCACCAACCACGATTAAATTTCGCCTCCAACCTTTTTCAAATGGGCTTTTATCAGTGCAGATAGACCATTTGTCAATAGGAAAGAAGTGATAGTACAAGTCATTTTGCGAAATCTTGTTAATCCGATAGCAGAGGAGAAGGTCAATAATGTCAAGATTGAGACCCCTATCACGATTCAAGAGCAGGAGGACTGAAATTACCTTAAGAAAGTTTGGGTTAACTTGTAGGGGGCAGAGCCCCAAATTGTTGAAAGCATAACAAAAGAACGGGTGTAGGAGGAACCTAATGATGTTCAAGTGAACGGCTTTGAATAAAACTTCCCCAGGAAGAAGACTTTCGCCAAATCTCTCGTCTAAGTTTATTGGGTAGACTCTGAAAGAAACGTCGCGAGGAATATAATTCTTGGATCGAATGGCGTTCAGGTTAGGGGAAGCCATAAATAAGGGGAAGAGTCCTAGGCAGTAAATGCGTCTCTTAAGGAGACGTTTTAAAAAAAAAAAACTAACCTTGAAAGTTTGTGATGAACTTAGCAACGGCACAGTAGCTAAAAATCGAAAAGGAAGGACTTGCCGGAAGGACTTGTGTGCAGGAAAGCAACAGAGAGTAGAAGCGAGAGGTAAGAGGAAGGGTGAAGGTTGAAAGACCAGAATTTATAAAGAGGAGAAGTAAAAGCGACATGGAACTCAAAAGGTCAAGGCAAAAAGTGGCGCTGCAGATCTCGAAACTTGGGTTCTTGTGCCAGCCGTTCGATTCCTCGAGTCATTGCTCCAAGCCGTCAGACCAAGATCATGCCCTTTCAATAATCTCACCCTCATTAATGAGGAAAGAGATTATTGGGGGCAGATGAGGACACCAAAATGACCCGGGTTTGGTGTGATCCACATTGCATAGGACGGGTCGGGTGTGGACAAACGGGATGGAGCAAGTTCGCGCTGGATGGGCCCAGGTCCATAAAGTCATTTCAGAAGCCCATGTTAAAATGAGAGAAGTTGAGTCTAGGCAAAGGGAAGCGGATAAGGCCCAGGCCAAAGGAGGTTGTAACCGTCTATAAATAAAGGAAATCGAGAGGGAAAAAGGGAATTGGATTGAAGAAGTTCTCTCTCTGTAAGAAAGGGAAATTCTTTGTACTTTCAGCAGTTGTCGTGGCAAGTGACGTGGTACTACTGCTGGCATTGCTGCTTGCTGTGTCTGACATGGCAAGTGATGTACGTGACACAACTGCTAGTATCACTGCTGACTGTGTCTGACATGGCAATCGTAGGTAACGCACTATCGTTGACACCACTGTTGATTGTGTCTGAGAATGAAGAGGCGGAATTATGCCGCTATTACCGTGAAACTGCAATGATGTGTCTTGAAATTACAATTATATTGTATATCTAAACTATTAACTCAAATTTGTTTCAAACCCTTTGCCCTAAACCAAATCCAACCTTTGGTTCCAAAAATCTGAATTCGTTTGCTCATTGTTCATCTTCCCTCCATAACTTAGTTACTGATGCAAAATTCCTCAACCTGGCCCTAATATTTGTGTAACAGATTGATTTTTGAATTGTTGCTAAGTCATCTAGAGGTCACAACCTATTAGAGAAAGTTCATATGTGCATTACATGATCATAAACGGTCATCAGGAGCTCACAACCTATTAGACGGCTATAATCCTATCACGACTCTCCAACAAAGTTGTAATAGCAGAACGATATATATATATATATATATATTTGAAAATTAATTTGGAACAACAGAATAATTTTATAATTTGTCGTTGCTAAATTAATTGTGAAAAAACTTTAAAATCAAGTCTGTGAACTTTGGAAATTTACCCGAATGTATTTATTTTATTTTTTTTTTTTATTTTGCAAATTAATTTGGAACATCATAGGAATTTTATAATTTGTCGTTGCTAAATTAATTGTGAAAAAGTTTTAAAATCAAGTCTATGAATTTTGGAAATGGACAACCACACAATTTTGTTCTCAAATGAAAAATATTTAAAAAGGAAGCATTTTTCACTCTTTATTTGTAAGAAATTCAAATATAATTATTATTTTTAGAATAATGGAATTCAATGAAATTTAAAGCATATTATCAGTTGGTTAAAAAATAATATAAATTTTACCAAGGAAAAACAACAAACATGTAGCCTTAAACTCCAAATTAGTGATATTATTAATAATTATATGAATGAATTAAGCAATTTAATATATATATATATATATATATATAATAATGATTATATTATTATTTTTTTCCATATCCATGTTATATTGTGTACTTGGTTCCGTATTAAACATTTGCGAACTGCAAAAGGAAAGATAATACTAACATACTTGTAAACTGAAACTTTCACATGGGTCACAAAATGCAAACAACAAAAGTGGAATCTAAATTATAAATTCAAACTAGAAATTATTGGCTACAATAATATCTTTGCCTTCCGCCAATGAAGAAAAGTATCCTCCACGAAGTATATATCTAATGAAAGGGGAAAAAAAGGTCTTAAATTAAAGTTAGATAAGTGCACTGTGCACGGCAATAATTATTACGGGATCTTTTCAAATGCTTGTTGTGTATTTGGTACTTTATTAACAGTGTGAATTCAACATACACCTTATCTCTTTCAAACGATTTTGTATAAACCCATCTTAAAATTATAGAAAAAGATTTTATTTCTCCCATCTCAACCGTTAGAGAGAGATATTTACCCTCAAATTTAGGGGAGATTAATAACCTCATGAAATAAGGAAAATGAGAAAATTAATTTCGGGGAAGGAAAATAAATAAATAAAAGAAGAAAAATTATAGGAACACCAAGGTAATCACAAGAAAAAGAGTGCGAGTTACCTTGTATAATCAAGTATTTGTCTTCAATATGATTGTATAAAAATAACTTAAAGTCTACGCTAATTTCTAAACCAGTAGAAAACAAATCTCCGTCTTCCAATACTAGATAAAGAGAAGCGTAACCAATCCCCTTCCTTTTCAAACCTCCATTAGAATATAGAGACAATTTCTGGCAAAAGAAAATAATAAGTAAAACTTAATACTAATAATAATGTTATTAGTTATTGATAAACAAAGAACTCATAGTTGCTTTTATGACTGTGATATGTTATTTTTCTAGTTCTTGATCTTTAGTTGGTAAATTCCAATTTAAAAAAAAAAAAATGAAACCATACAAGTGAGAAAGTTACAATATTGTAGGAACAGTAGGACACTAATTAAAATGTGATGTCAAAGCTCCGTGCAATTAGGACACTAATTAAAAATTAAAAGTTAAAATTAATATTTTCATAAACTAACAAACTCATGTACAATAAGCATCTCTCTCATGCTCTCTCCGAAACTAAATCTGAGAAGTTCATTTCCCATATTAATGCTGCCGTTGAGGCGGTTATTGGAGCAATCGGCAATTGGGTCAATGGTGCCCTTGAGGCGGTTGTCGTGGAGATCGGTGGAGAAGATAGAAAGTGCAGTCAACCGTAGGTGGGTTATAAAGAATGGGTAATGCCTATTCTTAATTTATATTTTATTTTTTGGACACATATTTTAATATCATTGGACCACATCAAATAGAAGATAAAATATCCTTCTAGATAGAGAATTCAAACATTATCCATAATTATTGAGATACACTTGTCATTTAATAAAAAAATCACGTTTAATCAATTACAAGGGGGAGTTGTTTCATTTGGTTACAGAAGTAATATAAGGGAGTATTAAAGAAATGTCAGAGTACATGCGCTTTGGGAGCCAAAAGTTGTTTTTACATGTAATAAGGCCAAAGTTTAGGAGCCAAAAATTGGTTTTACCTGTAACATGTATAAATTCAGCTCTATATATATATATATATATATATATATATATATTCTCTAAAATAATCAATATATAAATATATATACTATATGAACATATATATATGCACACTATACATTCATACATATATATACTTGTTTCCATTAGTGGTTTAATGGCCATATATATATATATGTGTGTGTGTGTGTGTGTGTAATAATGTATGTATGTAATTTTTTTTTGACTATGTAAGTGTCTTTCGGTGGTTAAATTACAGGTTCAGTGTTATAAAGAGGTCCGTCCATGTGTTTTTGAATTTTTTTGTCATTTAATTGCATATATAAGGTTATTATTGTCTTTTCATATAAAAGAAGGGCAAAATGGTCAATTTTGAAAATTTGGTTTTACAGTTTTGCCCGAAAGAAGACATCAGGGGTGTAATTGAGCAAATGTTTTAAATCTAAGGGGAGGTGAAAGTAATAAAGCTTAATTGGTCTATCTGCGTGATATTTGTCCAAACCTCGAGGGAGGTCAATGTAATTTATCTAAAAATATATCCACATTATGTTAGGGGCAAAATAGAAGCAAAAAGGGCAAAACTAGATTTTTTAAATTATTTTTTAGTAAAAAATGGTTAGAGTGACTTATTTGCACCTTTTTTTTTTAATATTATTAACTGAAATGTATTTTTTTATAAAAATAAAAAAAAGGAATCATCTTGCACATAATCTGTATTTCAGATTTTTTTTTTTGCACTTAACCCAAGATAAATAAAGGGCTTAGGTTTTTTATTATCCGTATACCTGGAAATTGGAATTACAATTTGGCAAATCGTAGTATTAATAAAATATATTGATTAAAATCTATTCTTTTATTTTTAGAAATTTTTTTTACTTGATTATAAAAATATATACTCATAAATAACAACAACAACGTATGTTATATTTATATGAGTTGAATGGGCTTCATTTAATTTCATGTGACCATCGCGTGCCTTGTGCTCTTATCCAAATAAGTCTAACCTGCCACCTAACAAAAAATTTTAGGTTATTTAAGTTAATTTTTAATTACCAAAAAACATTTAAGTCCTTTTTTGGTACAAATTGGTAAAGTTGAATTTTTGTCTGACACGGAAAGCAACGTAACCATTTAAAAAACTTAAATCTCAGGGGATGTAATTGAGCAAATGGTTTAATTACCAAAAAATATTTAAGTCCTTGATGGGGACTTGATTGAGGTTTATGATGATTTCAAAAACTTAAAGTTGAATTTGGTTCTAATTTTATAAGTAATTCAAACCTCTACACAAGCTTTAAAATTAAGTCTGTGGACTGTGGATAACTACTTGATGTACTACATTAAGACTCTTTTTGATAAAATTGAAAATTAAAAGCTGATAATTTGAATAATTGAATTTTAAATAGAAATTAAAATATTTTTTAAAATTTTAATATTTAGTTTTCATTAATTATAAATTTTTTTTCGATTACACCGTCATTGGTGTATCGAGGTGTTACGGTTGCTCCTTCGTACTCTACTACGTGAACTGATTTACAAGGCAAGAGGACTGCGTCGTGTTGGTGGCTTTGCTCGTCAGTGCTCTTATTTTGAAGAGCAAATGCTCTTGCGTTTTTTCTACTTTAAAAAATAAATAAATATTGATATATATAAACTAATAAATGTCTTATTTTTCAACTTTTTAAGGACTAATGCTTCCTATTTTATTTTATTTTATTTTGTTTGACACGAGAAACAACATAACCATTCAAGTTATACAACACTTACTCCAAAGTTTAGTTGTCTTATTTCACTTGTGAGGCCTTTTAACACATTAATTAATTTGGCAATTTGTTATATATTTGGTCTCAATAAAAGTGAATAAGCAATATCAAGCTAAGCCATATAAAAGGAAAGCGAAAATGTGAAAGAGGTCAAATTTAAGTCACATATATTATATTTGATGTACATGAATAGAATAAAATGCAAATGAAAATGAAATGAGAATGTAAATAGAATGAAATGGTCATTCTTATTTTATTGCTCGGTTGTAAATATGAAATCTGTAGGAATGAAATGACGAGAATCATTCAAGCATTTGGTTAAACTAATTTAAAATTTAGAACGTGATGAAATTCAAATTGATATCTAAAATAGCCCTTAGTAACCAAGAAATCAATTAATAAAATAACACTTAGCTATACTTTTTAAAAAAAGAAATGGTGGCGATTGTGATGGAGGTGGAAAGCGGTAGTGGTGTAGGTGATAGTGTTGGAAAGCAGCGGTGGTGGTGGTGGAAGAAAGTGGCAGTGGTGTTGGTGGAAGGCGATGGCAGTGATAGAAGGCATTAGTGGTGTAGGTGATGATGGTGAAAGGAAATGGTGTGGTGATAGTGGTATAGGTGGGGGTGGTGGTAAAATTTGGCGGTGGTGGTGGTGGAAGGTAGTGGTGTAGGCTTAACGGTATTAGACTTTTACTTTTTAAAAGAATGTTAGAGGTTGCATTAATTTTACTTGGGGGGTGGTGATTTAGTAACATTGGGCGGCAAAGTGGCTTTGTTACCTATTCCATCACATTCATGCATTTACGATTCATGTGACGGTATTGATACTCCTGAAAGGTGTTCTGTTTGCTCGTAGCTCCCGTTTGATACCGGATAAAGCAAATCTTGGTTAAGTTTCAAAAGAGACATGTATGTACTAACTAAGGAAAAAAAAAAAAAATTATAACCGTTAACAACAATTTCAATATTACATGTAATTGCTATTTGGTCTCTTGTTTTGTAACCATTTGGACTTCTTTGGGCTGGAATGGGCTTCATCATTGGGTTTATATATAATGGTTGTATCCATGAATTGCCTACTATAATTGTGGGCTTACACCTTTGGGGCCATAATACATGGGTTATTAACCATTACCTTTCAAAAAAAGTATGTATACATGTTTAGTAGATCATTGAAAGACATTCATGCCATTGTTTTTTACGGCGGCAAATTAACTGAAAATGGATCATATTTTTTTTCTTAACACAAATCATGGATCATTGATTTATGATATTTTTGTTTCTAGCTACTTTTTTTTTTTTTTTATTCATTATTTTATAGGGACAATTTTTAAAAAATAGTGTTTTGATAGTCAAATACCAAAAAAGTGAAATCAAACCCAAATTTTTTAAATTAATGGAGTTTTATTAATTGTTGACTTGGATATGAAAATTTACTGTTAATTTTTTTTTTTTTAATTCTTAAACTGTCCTGTTGCAAATGATCCACCCATTAAATAAGATATTTCCATGGAGCCAATGGCTGAAAATCCTAGCAATAGACTCTCAAGAACAGTGTTATGCTCACACCCATACCTCAGACCATCCAAATATCCTATCACCGTCACAAATCCCAATATCACAATTGCAGCAACAACAACAACCACCACAATTTGCATCATTTCTTGAAAGCCCACACGTGTCTACAAAAGCTAAAATCCTTTGTGAAATTCTCAGCAGAGCCTCACTGCATTTCAACCCTTACTTGTCAAAGAGGTTATCATGCTCTCATATGGTTCGCCGATGGCTGCAACGAGAGAGGAAGTGGTGCCGACAAGTGATTTAACAGTGGTGGGTATTGGAGGTGGTGGTTTTGTTGAGTGGGCAAATCAGTATTATAAATAATCTAAATAATATAATATTCAATTTTAGTAAATAGGTTATTAAACAGGTCAACACGTCTAACTCGTTTAATAAATAATCGGGTTAGTATTGAAGGTTACTGATACACTTATTTAATTTATCGGGTTAATATTGATCTCTTTAATAGAATACACTTAAATTAGCACAACACGATTATGATACGCGAACATGAATTACCACCCCCTAATAGATTATATAAATTTCAATAGAGTAAGTCATTCACAACAAGAGTCTCACACTATTAATTCATTGTAATACTTCAAACTTGCTATTAGAGTGTGCATTTATAATAAAAGTCTCGTATTAATCATCAAGTAATTATGATAGCAACAGAGGGTTTTTTATTTATTTTTTTATTTTTTTTGAGTGGTAAAGTTGAGCATGACAAATTAGTTCGGATTTCTATATATATATATACACACACACACACATAAAAAAAAAACACATAAAAAAAAATAAATAAATAAAAAAATAATGAATCATCGGGACACCAACATTTGGGTTAAGTGCAGAAAACAAGTATACTTATAGTGAATATTGTATATTTGTGCAAATAGGTCCTTTTTACTCATTTAGGGTAAAATTGGACTAAAATGCCTTTAATGACACATTTTATAAAATATATAAAAACAATAATCTTATGTGAAATGACTAAAGAGGGTGTCCAAAACCCATCTTCTTCAACTCTGATACAATGAGAGAACAAAAAATCCGAAACCGTCGGTCACCTGAAATCCTCCATTGTCGGGGAGAGAAAATATCAGGAATAGCCATGGCTTTGAATCAGTTCAATTCAATGAACAAAGAACAAAATCAAACGGCTTTGATTAATCTAGCTGTTAAGTTTTAACACAGACACACTTCACCCAATTTGGGGTAGAGACACTAATGTAGTGTCGGTGGTGCTTGATATTGGCTAAGAGAGAAAAGTAATCGGTGGTGTTTGAAGCGGCGGTGAGATGGAGTGCGAATCAGGCGAGAAAATCAGGTGAAGTGATGATTGGAAGAGAACTGCATGGTCGTTCATCATTTGGCGGGATGTTGTGGTCGCTGGAGTTCTTTTCAAGCCAGACCGTTCTCGTCCACGTCGACTACGTCATTTCCCACCGCCGCTTCTGGCGAGTCCCTCATGTTTCCATTACCATCTGACCCACTGCCTCTGTAAATGCAAAACTCCATCTGAAACGACGACGACGCACTGTTCGAAGACAACACCACAGCTGCGGCGACGTCACGTTCACATCAAAGCCCTTCGCCCCCATGTTTCTCGATGACCCCCCATTTGAACTCCCTATCGCAAGCCCAAAAAAAAATTAATTTAAACCCAAAAAACTATATGCATATATATGTGTGTGCGTGCGCGTTTTATATGTGTATATATATATATATATCATACAGCTATCAGAAGGCCATGGGAAGGACTGATGGTGAGAAGGTGCGTGATGAGGAGGAGGAGGAGATACTAAGAGGAGTAGGAAATTGTAGAGAGAGAAAGGGGGAAGTTTGCTTCACTAATTGAGAGTCTTTATGCACCTGACTGAAATGGGTTTTGCACAGTGGTGGTGGTTGAGGGTGTTTTTACACAATGTGCAAAGAATATGAGTGTTTTTTTGCACATTTTTTAATAGTGAGAGAGAGAGTTTTATAGAGAGATATACAGTGATCAGATCCATGTCTGCAAGCAGAATTCTTGGTGGCCGCAACGAGGAGTGGCTTAGGCGAAGGGAAATTACGATCGTCGGAGCAAGCGTGGCTTCAATAATGGCCTTTTGATGATTGCTTTGTGACACATTGTGGTTATGCTTTTTACGGGTGTAGATTTATAGTAGGGTTTGTTTGGCTTCCATAGGAAAAAAGATGGGCAATTTAGCCCTTTCAGAGTTAGAAGGACAATATTGTCCATAAATTTCATATAGCATGTCACGTGCTTGTCATGTGCCATTTAATGGTGGAATATGGACAGACGGATAGGGTAAACTGCAACAAAAACGCATGGTTTAGGAAGGTTTTTTTGCAACTTTTGTAATTCAAAAGGTTTTTTTGCAAGTAATCCTCTACTATTCCGTTTGTTCAAAAATAAGTCTTGAGCATTTTATTTTTTGTTCATTCCAAAAAATCTACTATTCCGTTTGTTCAAAAATAAGTCTTGAATATTTTATTTTTTGTTCATTCCAAAATAAATATTTTATTTAAAAAGTTAATGTATTACTTAGTATTTATATATATATATATAATATTACTAATTTAAGTTTCTTATGTTGAACTTATAAAAAGTAATTGTCACATAAGTGTAATGTTCATGCTTTATTGTGTTATGTTCTTGTTTCTCCTGAAATTATTCACTCATGTATCCCTAAATTTTGGTACTAAATATAATTATATATTGAATAAGCAGCACTTAAAAAGGGAACGAGTTGCTAATGTCAATGGACACACATTTGTTACCATCACAATGAACGAGAAAGGGCCACAGGTTATGGAGATTGATTTTCAAGCATCATTCTGGTTGGGAAAGGGTAACCAAAAAGTTTGAATTAAAATTAAATTAATTAAGTATATTGAATTAAGTTCATGTTAAAATGGCATATTTCTTTTAAGATTTTCAGACGACTTCAACAAAGACTAGACAATCCAGTCACAAGGGATTTGGAGTCCTTTTATATTCATCATGAATTCTCAGTGGCTGCAACGAAGTTACATTAAGCTGATTATGATGGGTGAAATTTAGATATTCTGATATTTGAAAACACACACATTCTAGAGAAAGAGTAATGTTATATCTCAATTGAAAAAAAAAAATTATATTTTCCTTTTCTACCAAATCCAAAAATGTTTCTCTTACATGAAATAAACCTAATCTGCATCGAAGAGATTTTACAAAACCTAATTCACTGTAAAATTTTGTTACAAGTTCACAAATAAATAAATAAAAATAATAATAATAATAATAACAAGCTTAAAATATAAAACAACCTTGTCAAGGAATAAAAATAGGATATCAACCAACCAAAATCATGCTACAGCCATGCTTCAATGATCCATAGTGTAACAGTTACATAAAAAGTATAAAATTTGATAACAAAAACTCTTCCAAGCTAAATGAAAAAAATGAGTACATTTACCTAAATATCAAAAGTAAATATTTTTTTTCAAAAACTCAAATTGTTGGGTAATACTATACCTACTCATTTTTTATCTGAATTCGATATGAGACAAATGACCCTTGTTACACCCCCACCCAAACTCGCAACGCCCTCGTTGCTACCTGATGTGTTCACTCGGAAGCCTTTCGAGCCGGACGTTTAGCAGGACACCAGATTTGACTTTGATACCAATTGTTATGAGTGAGTGATTGTTCATTTATTTAAAAATTTAAATTTTTAGGTAATATTGCATACCTACCCATTTATATGCTACCGCTATATGACATTAAATAAAAAGCCAAAAAGTTCAAACGTGACTAGTACAAAGCATAAAGGTCAGAGTGATGGCATAATTAACAAAATTAAAGCAAAAGTAATTCAAGACGAAAGTAAGATCACAACAAAACTAACCATAAGTTCACCTTCTCAGTGCAAAAGCTTTGAAATAACTTCATGAATTCCAGGGATTAGACTGAGAACAAGCTTCAAAATACATTCATGCATTCAATATATATATATCCAAAAAAAAAAACACACACTAACAGAACTGGAAGATGAACCAAATAAAATCGAAGGATTAATTGATGAAAACCCAAAACCCCCCCCCCAAAAAAAAAAAAAAGCAAAGATGGATGGATCAAAGCTCTGTTTTCTCCAACTTAAATTCGAGCTCTCGTTGCCACTGGATCGCCTTCTTGCCGTCTTCCGTGAGCGATGTCTATAGATTGTAAAGGAAACAGTAATAATTTTACACAGATCATACAGGTTCGAAGAGGAATAGTATGAGAATATTTATGCAACCTTTGTTTGGAGCTGAGGCCGGCGTGGGACTCCGAATCGGAGTTGGAACTGCTTTTCCGAACAGGGACTGTGCAAAGTGAACGAGAAACGAAGGGAGTGACCATCGGAGGTGAGCGGAGGAGTTTCGTCAGGCCAATGGCGGTGGTGAGAGCGTCGGATTTGGCTTTGGAACCGCTCGCGGAAAGAGCGTCGGTGTGGAGTGAACGAGTCGTGAATGGAGTGACGTCCATATGAGGAGAGCGCAGTGAGGGTAGGAGCTTCGTCAGATCAACGGCGCTGGAGACATCGGAGTTGGCTACGGAAGCGCTCGCCGGAGAAGAGAAGACTTTGCGAAGTGAACGAGTAGGGAAGGGACTGGCAATCTGAGGTGAGAGGTGAGGGCGGAGGAGTTTCATGAGACCAGTGGCGGTGGTGAGAGCTCGTGAAGAGGCCATTGATATGGTTGCTCAATATTCACTGTGTGAGTGAAGGAGGTGATAGAGACGGACGAGTAAAGGGGTTTCTGTAGAGGTGAGTGGGATGGAAGGACAACAAAGGATGGGCACCTGTCACGTGACGGTTAGAGAAAAAATACTTGACGTGTCGCATGAGTATTCTACTTGACCTCCTATCCATTGGATTTTTTCTTGATTGATCAGAATTCGTGGAAATAATGATTTTTTTTTTTCTTAATTTTCCTTTTAACTCAGCATTTGTTGAATAATAAAAATAAAAAAATAAAAAGAAAGAATATAGATTATAAATCCAGAAGACAGCAGTAACTCTGAAATAATTACATAAACTTGGTTTAAACAAATATTTAGAAAAAGAAATTAACAGTGTCTCAGAATTTGATTCTAGTAGTGTACAAGCATTTCATAAAGATTTGTTTCACAATCACGAAATCAACAAATACTGAAATAACCATCCAACCGCAGCAGATTGTGCCAGACATACTCGTGAGAAAACTCTTGCAAACAATATATTCAAATAGTGTAACTGATAGTGTCTCGCATCTGCTCACGACACACCCGTTCACAGGTCATCACAGAACACCACCACCGGAAGAGGTGAAATGCTCATATTACCCTGTCCCTACATGATGACAGTCATTCATCTCATCGAACTGTTGACACCCGCCATTCAAAGACTGCCGTTTTCTATATATATATATATAAACACGCGCACGCGCGCCCGCACACACACACACAAAAGCTGAAGTTCCTGAATCTGTTCATAGTGCTTTAAGCTAAAAGAGCAGAAGAAGTCACCACAGGGTCATCACAGAACACCACCACTGGAAGAGGTGAAAGGCTTATCTTTCCCAGTCCCTACACAATGACAGTCATTCATCTCATTGAACTGTTGACACCGACCATTCAAAGACTGCCGTTTTATATATATATATATATATATATATATATATATAAACACACACACACCCATACACAAAAGCTGAAGTTCCTGAATCTGTTCATAGTGTTTTAAGCTAAAAGAGCAGAAGAAGTCCATAATACTTGTCTTCTAAAATTGGAACTTGTGGAGTGTGGTCATATAAACCTCTCAAAGTTCAAAAAGAAACACACATGAAGTTCCCCATTCTGTACCATAAGATAAAATTCCATTTCATGAATTTACACCGGAAGAAAATCCCATTAATATCCGACATGACTTAGAAAATCACAGTACTACTTTAAAATAGGAATAGACTATTACAAATGAATTTTTCAATGTCCTTCAACAATAATTCTCATGAAGCCCCACAGCATCTTCATCCAGAACTTTTGTGCCGTCACACGGCTCAACACATTGTGTAATCTCATAGAGATGCGCCACTTCCATGGTTCAAAGGAAACAGTAATATATAACAAACAATTAAATTATCATATCAAAAGCAGCACAGTTTTGAAGCAAGAATAACATTTAATCCTATCCTTGAACCTTGTTTTCCCCTTTTTCTTCTTTACCAATCCGAAAAACTCGGGGAAATACAAGGAAAGAGGTCAAATATCTGAAAATGTCTACCTTATTTGTAAACTAATACCAACAAACCTAAGACCATTTTCTAATAGGAAATGAACTAATTTAAAAGGAAGAAACATACACTATGGAGGAGGTAGCTTAAAGTGAATTTTAAAGATATAGACAACATAACCTATGCTCAAACAATGTCAAAGAGTTATTAGAAATCTATCCTACTTGAAGAGAACATTCCACTGAATAACCTTGGAACACAATGTTCATTCTTTATTCTTATTCTCTACCAATACAATGTAATAATTAGTTGACATCGGGTCAACTTCTATCACTACCAAAATTAAATTAAAGAAAATAAAAATAGAGAAGGAATCCAAAAGAGCGTCAACCCCCTCAAATCATGGTTCAGAGGAAACAGTAATGTATATAAAAAAACAATTAAATTATATACCAAAAACAAAGCTTTGAAGCAAGAATAACATTTTATCCTATCCTAAAACCTTGTTTTCCATTTTTTTTTTTTTTTTTCATTACCAATCCGAAACTGAGGGAAATTCAAGGAAAGAGGTCAAACTTACATGGTTTGGAAACTCATACCCACAAATCTTAAGACCATTTTCTAATAAAAAATGAACTAATTTCAAAAGAAAAAACATACACTGTGGAGGAGGTAACTTAAAGTGCATTTGAAAAATATAGACAACATAAATGGGGCTCAAACAATGTCAAAGAGAGATGTATTAGAAAACTATCCCAACTTGGAAAGCACATTCCATTGAATAACCTTGGAACACAATGTTCATTCTTTATTCTTAATCTGTACAAATACAATGAAATTAATTAGGTGATATTGGGTCAACTTTTGTCACTTTCAAAATTATTGTCACTTTCAAAATTAAAATATAAAAAAAAAAAAAAAAAAAATGAAAAAAGAGTAACATCAACCCCCTCAAATCATATCAAGTTATCAACGTGGATGAATGTCATATGATTGCCGAGCAGATTTGGTATTCACTTAGCACAAAAACCTAAAACTATAAGCAAGCGCAAGTTCTTTTAGTTCAGGTGATAAAGAAAACTAACTACACAGCCAACTCTTCACAAGAGACATTATTTGAACAGACTGAATTCGCTCTTAGATCTTGCAATCTTTAAAATGGATTCTTTTATTTGGTATATTCTTTGCTACACTAGGTGGCCTTAAGAAGTTTTGAGACAAAAGTAATCCTTGAAAATCCATGATTTTACCAACAGACCATGTGCATCATTTTGAAATATGTTCCATTTGAAAGTGTTTGTAACAGAACAATGCATTTTTATGCTCTGAAATGCTCTTGCATCAACAGTTTAATTTTATACAACATTATGACATTTTTTTTTTGTACATAATTGCATTTGCAAGAACCATACCTATGATATATATAAGTTATATTGAACATGGCTAAGATAACAATTGTTATATTCAGCATTGTCCAAAGACAGAAATAAATATACATTCAGTTTACTTAATGATCAAGATCCCATGTAAGCTTATTCTCATTGTCAAAACACCCAAGGGACAAAGTCATTAAATTGGCACAGCAATTAGCGCAAAGCTCTTATGAATTACACCAGTTGTTTTTCTTATTGTAAATTAGCTCTAGATATCATCATATCACGCATCAACATTTTGTTCAATTACCCATACAATGATTCTTTTTTCTTTTTTTTTTGGATAGAACACAAAAGCAAAACAGAGGAGGACATCCCCCTCAAAAGGAAACAGGGGGAGCCCAGAAGAAATTACAACAAAACAGAGCTAAAAACAAGACAGCGAACCAAGGCAACAAAAGACAACTACTAAAACCAACTAACTATGAGCTAATCAGCATCATCCACTCCAATACGGTAAATATTTGACAGAATTCCTATTAAACTTAGAGATGGGGAGAGAGAGCATCCTAAGTCTAAGGGAATTATAAACCTGAAGAGCCACAGAGCATTCATTTGAGAAGGCATTGGACAATCTCCTATTATTTCTCTCATCCCAGATCATGTAGACACAACAAGCAAGGGAAATTTTGTGCAGCTGATGGGACCAATTCTTCTTAACCTGACAGTTAGCAGAAGTCCAAGCAATAATATCATTCAAATTCGTCATGCCATGCCAGTTGAGAGAAATTGCCTCAGCCACTGAATTCCAAACTTTATGGGAAAAAACAATTAAAGAACAGATGTTGTGGAAAGAAGCAATTTTTGTTTCTCACACTCTTGGTTTTGGCTACCTCTAATAAACCATTTGTTGTTAAGGATGCTTATGATAGCTTCAGAAATCACCATAGGCTTTGGGACTATTATAGAGCTGTTTGGTCCTCTTCTGGTATTCGAAAACATTGCTTTATCCCATACAATGATTCTTTATAGAATGTAACTTACGTATTTCTAGCCTTATGCCCTTTTGCTAAATCACTGACACCAAAAATACATGCATACATATAAATATATATATATTCATATAAAGATATACATGATGATCAAAACACTGAAAAAGATAACTTGGACATGAGGCAGGGAGACAAAGATACCATGTTGAAAGGACATTAGAAGTATTCCACCTTAAAAACTCATGAATGCAAGATGTAATTATAAGAAAAATAATAAAGAAGAATATAAAATAGTATAGAATGAAGTCATATATGAATCCCTCACCAATTCCTGACGAAGCCAGTTACTTTGTTGAATTGCAGTAGCCTTCTCCTCCATCAAACATTGAAATCAGAGCTCTTCCCTGAAATTAAACCAGAAGTTCTATTTTTTGCAGATTAACATAAGCTACTAAAAGTTCATACACAAGCTACTAATAGTAATTGCAGTGAAACTCCAACCATATGGACCCTGACAGAAATCCAGCTTAGCTTCAAGTTGGATTTGAGCAAAATACTGGCTGAATATGTAAAGAACAGAGGAAGATATATACAATTTTTATTTTTGGTCAAAAGGCACAAAGGAAGAAGTATACATAAACACACACACACAATTAATCGGTTAAAATTTAAATTTCTGATATGTTCAATAAGCAGCAACAATAAATGGGTAAAAATTTAATCCAAATAATAAGAATGTAAGGTATTCTTTTAACAGACGGAACACAAAATCAAAACAAAATTTCTCCTAAAATTGATAACATATATCCTTGTAATAAATAGGTAAATATAGCATCTAAATTTGATCGAAATATATACATTAGCAATTTAGCACACACAAAATAGAACAAAAGTAATTAAATATGAAATATGTATGTCTGAATGTATTTACAATAGCAAAATTGCGACAAAATTAAACCAAAAGTACTTAAATATGAAATATGCATATCTGAATGTATATACAATAGCACAGTTACAACAAAATAAAAGCAAAAGTAATTAAATATGAAATCAATACATAGCACATCAAAATTTAACCACAAATTGACCTTTTCATTGCAAGATCAGTTTAGACTGAGAAGAAGGCTTGAATCACTCACTAAAAACATTCATCCATTCAACATAAATATATACCTTTTAACAGATGGGAAAAGAAAATCAAAAAATAAAACACAAGTAATTAAATATGAAATATGGATGTCTGAATGTATATACAATAACACAGTTGCAACAAAATGAAAGCAAAAGTAATTAAACATCAAGATAGAGCACATAATTAAACCAGAAATTAACCTTGTCAGTACAAGATCAACTTAGACTGAGAAAAGGGTTGAATCACTCACTAAAAACATTCATGCATTCAACACACATATATATCCAAAAACGCAAACACATCAATTAATGGATAAGCATACAGAAATTCCGAAAAAGGAACCAATTAAATCAAAGGATTAATTGATAGAATTATAAACCCAAAACCCCTAATATCCGTATCAAAGAGGGATGGATCAAAGCTCACTTTTCCCCAAGACTTCGC
Source organism: Cornus florida (assembly GCF_030987335.1). Taxonomy (NCBI): domain Eukaryota; kingdom Viridiplantae; phylum Streptophyta; class Magnoliopsida; order Cornales; family Cornaceae; genus Cornus; species Cornus florida. The sequence continues at coordinate 37,330,209 of NW_026775575.1, forward strand.
GTTCCCACTTCATGGCCTTCTTGGCCATTTCGGTGAGTGGAAGGATAATCCAGAGGGCACCATGTTTCAACTCAGCCGTGAACAGGTCCACATGGAAGAGCTCTGAAATGCCTGGCATGGCGCCACTGTAGTCGCCTCTACGATACTCATACTTGGGCTTGCCCTTGATCTTTCCCTCCAACACTAATTCTTTCTTCTCGTTCACCCAAATTTTCAGATCCTCTGAGGCTATGCCGGGCAGGTCCCATCTGACAACACAGAAGCTGTCATTCACCATTGTCTTATCACATACCTTTCTCGGAGCACCATTCTGTTCAGCCACTCCTATCTATAACCATTAACACGGTACCCAATCATATATATATATATATATAGATATAGATATAGATATAGATTGTAAAGACGTGAGAAGAAGATGAGTACCGAAGGGGTCTTCGGAATATGGACTGGGGGCGAAGGGATTAAAATGTGTGAGGCGGTGGTGGTGCTGGAGGCGGCGGAGGGACAGGGAAACAATCTTGACGCGGTGGTGAGAGGTCTTGAAGACGACATTGACGGACTTTTTCTCTGTACGTGTGACTGTGTATGAGAGGCTCACCCAATTGGACGGACTTTGAACTGGATTTCAATTAAGTTTTGGAATCACACTGGTTCTCTCAACTATGACGTGGCCACAAACTTAGAGTGTACAGAAACTGTGTGAAACCTTATTATAGTTATATTGTTTATTCGCATCTAAAGTTTGACACACCGTTTAAAGTTTTTTATCCCTGTGATTTAGGTCATCAAATTCGATATTACTCGTTCCGGTTAAGGATTTTTTTCTAGTTTCAATTATCTCAAAATCTTATTACAGATTCATATATTTGGGCGGAGCCAATTAAAATCCATACAGTTATGTGCCCCTTTTATTTATCTCATGCCCCTCTTAATATTTCTTTCGTTTCATTTCTACTTTCAAAATTTCTTTGACTTCTTATGAAAAAAAAAATTTCTTCAATTAAACTCTATTTTTTTTTTCCTTCACATTTCTCTATTTTTTTTTTTTTTTTTTTTGGGCATCTTTTTTTGTTTTCCATTTCTTAAAATATTGTTCTTTTTATTTCTATTCTTCTTATTTAAGTCAATATATGTAATTTCATGTATAACTTCAAAATAAGAATACAAGTACATGACAATGTAATTGTATTTAGCAAAAATATTATTTATAGGTGGAAGTAGGGTATCTGAGTGAATTCTTTAACTTTTAAAATATATATATATATACACACATATATGCTAAAAAAGAGTAGTGTATAAAAAATAATTTATTGACAAATATAAAAACTAAGGGTAGGCTTGGTTTGTAATTTTGATAATAGTTTTCTGTTTTTAAAAAACTAAAATTAGAAAACAATTTATTAAAAACTGTTTTTTGAAAAATCGGTTATAAAAATACGTGTTTTCAAATAAATGCCTTTTATAATTATCTGAAAATTGTTTTATATTTTGTTCGCGCTTGACTGACATTTAGGTCGGCGAGATTCGGCTAGTTTGGTGTGGTGGAATGAAATAAAAGAAAATGGAATGAAATGATTTTTTTTCCATTATCGTATTTGGTGTCAATTTTAAAGTTGGAATCATCATTCCTACTATTCTTGGAGAATGGTCATTCTATCAAAATAATTCCACCTTTAAACAAAAGGAATGATCATTTCATTCCATTCTCATTTTATTCCCACCTCCATTCTCATTTCATTTCAATTCATTCCACCACACCAAACTAGCACTCTGAATTCTTTTCAGAGTTACAAACCAAACATGCCCCAAACTTTTTAAAATTTAGTACATTCTTTATTTGAAGATAATTCAATTTAGTGCATTCTTTATTTATTATCCAGCTTTTAAAATTTTATACTTAAATTTATAATACTGAATTAAAGAACACCTCACAACCCCAAGTGGGGTAATTTGTAAATAGTTCAATTCTTGGCATATTCACAAACATACAAATTAGTTAAATATCAAACCATTCTATTTATTGTCAAAGCAATTATTCAGATAAAAAAGTTATTTACTATTAGAACAGGAGACTTGACCATGAACTTTGAAGTGCTACCACGTGGATGCAAGTTTCTTGGCTCACACATATACGCATTAATTAATCAGAGCCAAAACTTGCTTACTAGAATTGCCAAAAATTAATTTTGGATATGAGTCTCAATTCTCAAACCTTAATATATATATACACAAACACACACACGCATATTTAACCGTATGAATTATCAACTAAGCTTGTTAACATTATTTTATATCTATCTATTATGTAGCACACCATTATATTGTTTGTGACGTAGTACTATAATCTAAGTATATGCTTAAAAACACGATGTTAATTTGTAGTATTATCCAAAATTAACAAAAATATACATTAACAGTTTAATACACAAATAAGCTAAATATTTAATAGAGTAAAATGTACAGTGAAAGGCCTTCGGCCGAAACCAACCTAAACTTACTTGGGAAAATATATATATTTTAAAGATAAAAGATAAATTTCATTGAAGAAAGAGGATACAAGGCTAGCAATAGCCAACCAGATGGGTGATGGGCCAAGCCCAAGAGAACATACAAACATAGATAAAAGAAGAAGATAACCCATGAATTAGGCTCGTAGTGGAGCGAGACCAAAGAATGGTAGACCATAAAGACTACCCCAAATTCCGATACAAAAGAGAAGAACTCCAATCAATTTATCATCACGGTGCCTGATCTGGTGGCTCTGGTGAAGGAAGTAGTGGATGGATTATGGTGATAGGGGTGTCCCACAATCCATGATGCATTTGGAGTATCTCTAATTGTGGAGGTGAGAAGTCTGCTCCTAATTGATTCCAGGGTTTGGTGGAGCAGAGCGCGCGTTGGCTGTGATGGCTTTCTTTTGAAAAATTCTTCTATTTCGTTCAGTCCAAGTGTGGTAAACCAATACTGCCAAGCTCAACTTCGAAATAATGTGGCTATGGGAGTTGGAGATGCCCTTCCAGTGGTGAGTTGCCCAAGTGATAAGGCTCTCCAAATTTCACACACACAAAGACTACTAGTTTTTTTCACTTCTTGACTAGTGCTGAAAGTGGTGACATATATATATATACACGGTAAAATGAAATAAATCTCCTTAAATGATTGGCATTTTGCAACAAACCTTCTTGAACTACAAAAAAAATTCCCTAAACTATTAATTTGTTACAAGAAACTCCCTAAACTATTGATTTGTTGCATTCCGGTAGTTGACTTGGACGGAAATAGTAAAAGACAAATTTACCTTTGTTTAAAACTACGTAGTTTTGAAACTTATACCCTTAACTTGATAACGTGGCAATCATAATTTCAGACACCAATCAAATTGCAACAACAAAGCAACCTTATCTTCAGGAAAAAAAAAAGGAAAAAAAATCCTTTCTTTCCATCGATTTGGAAACATTTTAGGCTAAATCATACACAATTAAACCCAATCAAACCCCACAAATTCACTGCCACTGCTCTTGTTACCGCCTCTTCCTCTGAGTTTTGCCTTCTCCAACATGCAATTGTTTCTTCCCTACACTTCGTATGAAAAATCTTTCATTGATCTGCAATTTTTACACACAGAGAGAAAGAAGGTGATCGATCACGAATATTAAATTTTTTTTTTCAATCATGCCCTTTGTGAAGAAGATAAACAGTAATTTATAACTATATATATATATATATAGACATAAGGGTGTGTTTGGAGCATTTAAAAAGTGTTTGAGTTTAATAGTTACAATAAGGGATATTAGTGTCTTTTCTTGCTCACGAGGTTATTATAATCATTAAAATTATAGTGTATGTCATGTGCCATTACATGGTCACTTTAAGGGTAAGATCTGATCGGAACAGTGACAAATCCAACCGGAATAGTGACGGATGTCCCAATCTATAACAAAATTGCAGAGTTCAGGAGATTAGTTGTAATTTTAGCAGTTCAGGGGTTTTTTTGCATTTTAACCTTATATATATATATATATATAGTGTTTTCACCAGATTGGTGCTTTGCTTGCGGGCAGATATTGTTGGGTAATTGTTTGGTTGAAACGTTTTGAGGTTAGAATCTTAAAACCAAGGAAGCAGAAGTTGACTCATACAAAAATGAGAAATTATTGCATATTTTAATTTAATTATTTGATGGAAATAGAAAGAATTCAAAGAAACCACTGACATTGCATTGCAGTATTGAGGTAATTAAAGATATTAGGTAACGTACATAGAAATGGGCATACGGTCTATAGGACATGGGGCAGAGGTCAAAGGGTCTGATTATATTCCATGTTGGTCATGAGGCACTATTTTATTTTTAAGAAAAAGAAAAATTATTGAAACTTTTTCTTTAATGATCATTTGTTTTTCAATTTCTGTCACACAAGTTTTTTCAATTGATTTTGAATAAGACACCACATAATCTAAATGGAGACCAATCTGAAAAAGGATCTCTCACCCAAAACTGCATGACAGACGAGTTTAAAGGAATTTTTTATTTCATGATCAACAATTAGCTAACATATATTTATGCAATCTCATCGTCAATTTTCTTTTATTATTATATTTATTAAAAAAATAATTATTTAATTGCAGACATCAAAGATTATTTCATAAAACCAATAAAGTTTTACTAGATTTAGTTTAATATATATATATATATATATATACCTTAATTTTTCTTATTTTTTCTCTTATGTAAATATTAATTATACTATTTACCTTAATATTATTTTTAGTATCAATTTATCATAATAATGAAAAAAAAAAGAAGATAAATAGATTAGTAACTACTATTTTCTAAATTAATAAATTTATTATTAAAATTTTATTATTTATAATAAAACATATTATAACCAATTTAAACATTTTTATCGTAAAAAAAATATATATATATCTTTTTTTTTTAATACAATATATTGATAAAAAATTAATAAAATACTTTTGAAAAAAATACCTTCTTTTCAAGTAATATATTCATTAAAAATAAAAAAATTAATTAATTTTTAAAAAATTAAAGATAAATTTATGCAAATTTAATGAAAGATATAATATCAAATTAGGCTGAGTTTTGGTTTCATGATCAATGTCTTATTTAGTTACAATTCGAGTGGCTCGCTACAATTTGATTCCATTTCTTTTTAAATTGTTCAGTTCAGTTGGAATGATGATTTGGTTTTGATCAATTTGATATTGCACCATTCTGCATCATAAACATTATCTGTTAGTGGATATATATATATATATATATATATATATATATATATATATATATATATATAGTGGAAATGAAGAAGAAACAAATGATTACGAATCCCAGAGTTTATTGACACATGACAAAATGGTATAACCGTGGTAGGTAGGATCAGAAATTTGTTTCCCACCAAAACATGGCTGATCTTTTTGCTTTGCAGGTAATTAAGGTGATTTGAAAGGTGAAACCACATTTGTTACTGAGCAAAAGATCCAAGTTGACAATTGTAAGCAAGATATATATATATATATAAGGTACCATTTAATTCCATCTTTTTGAGTGGTTATCAATTTTTATGAAATTGTTGTTTTTGACATCTTCCAGTTCTTTCTTTAGCAAATCATGCTTAAGCTTCTCATGAGCTGGTAGGGTAGGCTTGTGTTATTAATTAGTACAATATGTGACCACAAAAGAAGGATTTATTGCTAGTTACATTAATGTTAATGTTATAGTTAGGACATAATTAAATTCATAAGGTTTGACATGAGATTCAATTGTACCATTCATCTAAGTTAATATCATAAATTTCAATGTAAATTAAAACATCATTAGTCGCCTACAAGGTTGAACTTCTTATTTGAACACAAATCAAAGACAAGGACTTAATATGGATTATGCTCACTAAATTTAGGAGGAAATATATTTACACATGAATTTTGTTATTAGTGAACGAAGAGTGAACGAAGCTGAGAACGAAAATTGCAAGTGTACTATTTTAATTAAGAGTGCACAAAATTAAATAAATTACATGCAAGTCCTTGCGCGTCCCAAGACTGTCCTTGTTTGTTTCAACTTTTACACAAGAGATCGAGTACCCCAGAAAGTGACATAAATTACATGCAAGTTCTTGCGCGTGCCAAGAGTGTCCTAGTTTGTTTCAACTTTTCAAGAAATAAAAAAGGGCGCACGTTAGCAACCTCTAGTATATTTTCTTGGTTGCCAAACACAAGAGGTCAAGTACCCCAGAAAGTGACAGAAAAGGACATTGAAAATAGTAGAAGCAATGTTTAACGTCAAACCAAAAAGCACTTCATTCATCCAAATTTTTCAGTACGTTGATGAAGACGCCATTGATGGAGGTTTTTTAGGGTTTCTGGATAGTCACTGCGTGTGTGTGAGAGAGTGATTGTGAGTAAAGTGAGGTTTTCTAGGGTTTCTGGATATTCGATTAAAAAGTAAATGAGTTTCTCAGCAATCACACACTACAGAAAGAACAATTTTCGATAAAAAAAAAGTAAATGAGTTTGTCAGCAAACTTTCGCGGGAACCAAACACTACAGAAAGAACAATTTTCGATAGAAAAGTAAATGAGTTTCTCAGCAAATTTCTCAGGAACCAAACACTACAGAAAGGCAGAAATAAGAAACACTAAACACAACAGAAGGCGATTAAAAGGTAAAAACATAACAGAAAAGTTTTCTCACAAAGCAAGCAGTCCCTCAAGCAATCACACACTACAGAAAGAACAATTTTCGATTAAAAAAAAAGTAAATGAGTTTCTCAGCAAAATTTCTCGGGAACCAAACACTACAGAAAGAACAATTTTCGATATTCTCAGGAACCAAACACTACAGAAAGGCAGAAATAAGAAACACTAAACGCGATTAAAAGGTAAAAACATAACAGGAAAGTTTTCTCACGAAGCAAGCAGTCCCTCAACTACAGCAAAGACGAGATCTATTCGCCGGGGGCGCGGACCACTACGACAAACTTCTGGTTGGGAGCAAGTCGTGACACCTCCCTTCCGACCCGAGTTGAAGCGGCCCGAGCGCGACCAGCGGCCGCCAGGTTTGCCGCGCGAGGCGAACAGATCCGTCATCATTAACAAATCGGAGCAAATCGAACTGATTCGTTACTTTAAGGCCCTCCTCAGCTGAAACAGCGTGCAAGCTCGTCTCCGTCGAAACTACTACACGGTCCTCGTCAGCTGATACCGCATTCAAACTCATCTCGGCTGAAAATTAAAACCGCTACAGCTGTTTAGAAAGAGAAGATGGTACACACTAGAGAGAGGCTACTCGAGTAGGCCGGATATATAAACAGCTTTACTCTGATTTGAGTTGGACCCACGCAATTTTATTCCACGCGCCAGCACCAAATGTGAACCATTATATTTTGGGCGTCTTATAAAGAGTCTTGTCTCACGTTCAATCCGGAAGATAATTGAAATGAGATACAAGGTGGATTTTAGTGTCATTGAATAATTTAAGTTTTGGAGCCAAATCATAAATCACTTGATTCATTATGGTTAATATTATATTCGCACCTGATTCTTAATTTAGTATTTCGAATAAGCAAAATAACTCAATCGTAATGAATATGTTGCAAGTTAAGTAAAACTAGCTAGCCTATTCAAGAAATTCAGTTTTTTTTTTTGTTTAATTGATCAGCTATAGTTTTAATGATCAATTGAACGTAGTTAGAGCCAAGCGAGCTTTGTTGACTGTAAACAGTGACATATACTAGTTTAGAGGTGATTAATTAATTAGTCAGCCAATTTGAAAGACAAGTCATTTAATCAACCAAATAAACCCTTGTGTTTGAATATATAAGAGTCAACTACAAAAAAAGTGGTCAGAGGGACTTATTTGCACTTTTGTTTAATTTGATGGAATGAAATGCACATTTTAAAAAAGGAAGGACTATTTGTACACAAAGCCTATATTACAAAGTTTTTTGCACTTAACCCAATATAATAATAATAATAAGAAAAATAAGAAGTTTTGAAATTGTACAATTTATCATCCAACGTACAAAAAGTCTAAATCTCAAAAAGAAATTTAAAATCATATACTTCAGTACCTTATAGAATGACTCCAAAATTGCTAATTTGCATGTAAAGACTAAAGATCAAAACACAAAATTTCTAAGGCTACTAAGAACAATCTCTAAAGATTCGATAACAACATTATTATAAATTTATAAAGAAATATACCGCAATTGAGTTTTAAAATAATACAATTACTAGTTTGTTGTACAAATGTGACATATATTTGTTAACGCCTAAAATATAATTCAAAGCAATCAAGCTACGTGGTCAGAAATCACGACGTCTAAACTTTGGGTCAACCCATAATCATCGGGGCGAAAAATTAATTTCTAATCATGGTGATCAGGTTTAAGGCTGAGAATTAAGAAGAGTGGGATTTTTAAACCAATAAGACTGAGATGAGGTTTTGAGCTCATAACCGGCCATGATTGAGACTCTCAGTCTCTATGATCATGAGTTTAGGCCAAAATCCTCTCAGTCACTATGGCCATGAGAGTCTCAGTCTCATGGTCATGAGTGTAAGCCAAAATCCTTTCAGTCATCATGGTCATGAGTTTAGGCCAAATTTCTCTTAGTCTCATGATCATGAGTCTTGGCCAAAATTCTCTCAGTCATCATGATCATGAGTTTAGGCCAAATTCCTCTCAGTCACATGGTCATGAGTTTAAACCAAATTTCCCTCAGTCACTATGGTCATGAGACTATCGGTCTCAATGGCCATGATCATGAGTTTTCAGTCAAAATCCTCTCAGTCATCATGATCACGAGTTTAGGCCAAAATCTTCTCAATCACTATGGTCATGAGAGTCTCAGTCTCACGGTCATGAATGTAAGCCAAAATCCTTTCAGTCATCATGGTCATGAGTTCAGCCTAGATTTCTCTTAGTCTCAATGGTCATGATCATAAGTCTCAGCCATATTTCTCTCAGTCTCATGATCATGAGTTTAGGCCAAATTTCCCTCAGTCACTATGGTCATGAGACTCTCGGTCTCAATGGCCATGATCATGAGTTTTCAACCAAAATTCTCTCAGTCATCATGATCATGAGTTTAGGCCAAAATCCTCTCAATCACTATGGTTATGACTCTCGGTTTCAATGATCATGAGTCTCGACCAAAAATCTCAGCGTCACAATGACTGAGACTCTCAGTCACAACTTTCTCAATCACAACGGTCATAATCATGAGACTCTCAGTTATAATGGTCATAATCCAAAATCTCTCCAGAGTTTCTCCAAAGTCTCATAACCAGCCATGATTAAGAGCCTCGACCATTATTTCTCTCGGTCACAATAATTATAAGACTCTCGATCATAATGGTCAAGATCATAAATCTTAACCAAAATTCTTAGTCACTATGGCCATGATCAAGACTCATAGCCAAAAATGGTCATGATCAGGAGTCTCGGGTCATAAACACTTGAGGAATCTTTGGGGTGATTCAAATGAAGACCGGCTGTGAATCCGAATGTTTCAAGAGCCCAACAAATTAGGTCTGGAAATGTGAAGAGAGCTTGAAATAGAAAAGGACAACTTGGCAATGTCAGAAGTTCAGAACTATAGATGGAAGGTTCTCACCCACATCTGATGAAGAAAGTCAGAATTGTCAGTAATCAGAAGAGTCCAGGCCAATGTACAAATCAAGTCAGACATGACAGGTGCAGAGAGCTGAAAATGGCTTGAAGACCAAAATCATCAAGTATGAAAGAAAAACACCATTTAGTCAAAAATACTATGTCAGCAAGATGGTTAGGAGGAGTCACTTTCAGCTTACAACCAATTAATTTCCAGAGAAATGGTTTGAAAGAGACAACACCAGGTGGAAGCCTCTATAAATACCCACTCAAGTCTCACAAGGAAGGGGTCCAAGACCATTTCTAAAGTTTAACCTTTAGCATTCATATCACTTAGCACTTAGCTTTTATTTCATCAAGTTCAGTTTATCACTTAGCTTTTATTTCAGCAAGTTCAGCTTAGCACTATCAGTTCAGTATTTAGTTTATCTTTCAGCATTCAATACTTTAGTTTCCATTTCAATCAAGAGTTTGTAATTCATTCATCATTGTAATCAGTCAAGTTCAATAAAGAAAGGTTTACAGATTCAGGTATATTTATTGTTCAGTTAAGTTGCTTTTAATTGATATTTATCTTAAATGTTTAAAGTCATTTCTTAAAGGCAATAGCAACCTTAAGGAGAGGGTCATTCTTACTCTCCAACTTTCGCCTAAATCACTTTAGGTCGGTGACCCGACCCGATAGGAATAGTTTGGCAAGAAATATTCGAGTCCATCAGAACTCTGGCATGCCCGCGTTCTAGGTCAGTCATTCATTGGCTAGCGACCTTAGACCACTTTATGAGCCAAACAACTTTGGCACGCCCGGTGGGACTAATGTTTTATTCGTGAATGGTTGTCGAGACTAGGTTACAGTCTCAAACTTCAGCTGGACAAGCTAACCCTCAAAGGGAAGATCAGGAAGAGAATTAGCCTGCTCCCATCATGCAAGATTCCGAGTCTGAGCATGAGGAGGGATATCAGGCCATCCACCAAATGGCGGCCGAAAGTGTCAGCAATATGGTGACACGATTTGAAAGTTGAGTGGAGGCTTCCCAATGCCAAGTCACTTGGGAAATCAACAAAAATATGGAGCCACTGGTGGCTTCATCCCATATGACTAATACTCAGCTCCAACAGCTGAATGAGGTGATTAATACCTTAGTTACTCGTATTAATAGGCAAGTCATTACTCAGCCGCCTAGGTTAGAAAACCAAAATGATAGACCAGTGGACCAGTTTCCTCCTCAACAAGTTGGTCAACCAGAAAGAGGTACCCAGCCACCTCCTATGGTTAATGGTCCTCAACCAGTAGCTTCAATTCCACCACAAGTCCATCCAGTAGAGCCAGGAATGAATGGTCACCAATAACCAAGATGGAGGAATCATGACCAACCTAATGGTCAACCTCCTTATTTTCAACCTCAAGTCTTGCCACCTCAGGCTGCGAACCCGGGGGGGGAGGGAGGGGCAAGAAGGACATAACATTTGCCTAATGTTCCTTTTTCAGAACCAAGCCCCACATATGGTCATGACTAGGGAGCAATTGGTTGAGGTCATATAAGAATAGTATGGACCAGCCTTGAAAAGGGCTACTCGACCTACTTTTAGGCACCCATTTCCTGATTGGATAGATCGAATGGATCTTCCCCAAAATTTTCGGGTGCCAAACTTTGTGACCTTCTCAAGAGAAGGCAACCAATCGACTCTTGAGCACATTGGCCGTTTCACATTAAAATGTGGACCGCTTAGCAACAATAATTGGTATAAAATGAAGCTATTCTCTAACACTCTCGCTGAGACTGCCATCAAGTGGTATCTAAACTTGCCACCAAATTCCATCCACACTTGGCAACAAATGCAGGATGTGTTTCATGATCAGTTCTATAGGATGGAACCAGAAGTCTCTATGTCCGACCTATCTAGGATCCATCAGTTGCCAAATGAGGATGTTGAGACATTTTTGGCTAGGTTTAAGAAGGCACGAAATAGGTGCCAACTTACCTTACCTGAAGAAAAGTTTGTTAACTTAGCTCTTAGCGGCTTAGACTTTGAACTGCAAAAGAAGTTCGAGGGTACTCATTTTGGAGATTTATTCCAATTAGCCAATAGGGTCAACAAGTATGAAAAAATCCTATGAGAGGAAAATGAGAGGAAAAACTCCTCTCGGGGGACCTATTATAAGGACCCTAATTACGAAATACACATGGTTGATACAATATACGACGACCTAGAGGTCTATGCTATTGAAATTATTTCAAAAAAACCATATATATGTAAAGCTTTAGCTAAGCCCTTGTAGACTGTTAGCGGTATTCAACCCTCATCACCTTCAGCCAAAAGGAATATCTTTGAGGTTGGCAAACAATATGTTTTCGATATAAGTAAAGCAGAATAAATCTTTGATCACTTGTTGTCCGACAAAATTATCAAAGTCACTGGGGTGCATAAATTACCCTCAGCTGACGAGATCAAAGGTCGAGAATATTACAAATATCATATTGGAATCATGCAACTAATAATTGTGTTGTCTTTCGTAATGTGATTCAGGCATAGATCGAGAAGAGGGCATAGAAGTTTCCGGAGGAGAAGAAAGAGGTGATAAGCATTGACAGCGATCCATTCCCAGCCTTGGTCAACAGTAACATGGTTGAGATCTCAATGGCCAATAGGCCATGGAGAATAATTGATTTTGAGGATACTTCAGCCAACAGAGAAAGCAAGGCTGAAGGAATGAAGCCAATGGTTGAGGAAACTTCAAGGTCTAAGGATGACTTGGAAAAAGAGTTGAAGGAAGCTCAACTAGTGCTGATCAAGCAAGGATTATGCCCTAAGTGTAAAACAGACATTGGAAGGGACCAAGAAAGGTTCCATGGCGATACTCGGGGACGTCCTGGAAGTTCACGTTATGAAAACAAACCTAGGTTACCTTCGTCCAGGGTGCCTGTGACAAGTTGATTAACATGGCCTGACAGGAGGTCTAACACCAATGAGTATCATAAGCGAAGGCGAGAAGTGAACTCCAATAGTCGGGTAAGGAACCCAACTCATGTTGTCTGGAAGCCTAGGGAGCATAACTCAAATGTGGCTCGCCAGGCTGAGACATCAGTTAACCACCCAAACCATAGGCAAAGGATGGTCAAGCCACTAGCCACTAACGATGGTCGATGGTCAAGGGTGAGTCATCCAAAGTTCTCTAGGGTCAGGGATATCCCACCAGCATTCATATCTCGCACTCAGGTGAGACGTTGGCAGCGGATGAAAACCGAGCTAAGAAGAATGGAAGAGAAATATTCAACTCCACAGCTAGAGACTGTGACTTTGCTTAGGATAGAACCTGCTAACCAAGATTCAAAAAGTGATCCGAAAGGAAAATCTAAGGAAGATAGTGCAAACGGAAGTGAAGGCACAGAAGAGAAATATACGTCTTCATCTATGAAAGAAGCTGAAGATGAAGCAGGATTTGGTGATGATAAACTCAACCTGGATGACCAGGATGATGGTTCAAAAGGTATCAAATTTGGTTCATTTGAAGTAATTGTAAAACAATATGGTTCTTACTTTGCCTCATATTTTTGAGGCTAAGCCTGATCAACCCTCCGCCATGGAGGGAGATGTTGAAGTGATTGAGGATGAGGGACAGGAGGTCCTAGAGATTATCGAAAACCCATCTGAGTCAATAACCGAAGATAAGAAATAGAAAGTCGCGGTGATAAGAGTTAAACCACGTGATGATAAGTCGGTGACTATTGGGAGATATCGGGTAGCTAGGGTGATCTTTGAGAAGCCTTCTGTGCCAATGTCTCAACATTTAAAACCACTCTATATCAGGGTGTTCCTAGAAGGGTAGCCAGTGTCTCGAGCACTGATAGACAATGGTTCTGTAGTCAATATCCTTCCAATGAACACTATGAGGTTGCTACAAAAAATGAAAGAGGACTTGATTCCCACAGACTTAACAGTCAGTAATTTCACTAGGGCAGAGCTAGGACCAAAGGTGTGGTCACCCTGGAAATGATAGTTGGAAAATGTAAGACTATGACGACATTCTTTGTGGTTGACGCAGAGGCGGCGTACAACGCTTTGATTGGGCGTGATTGGTTACACCCATATTTCTGCATCCCTTCTACCCTCCACTAGTTCATGATTTTCTAGGATGGGGATGAGATTCAGGTCATATGGGGAGACGATAAACCCTTCGAAGCTCGGGTCCATATGGCCGATGCTGTGTTATATGAGGAAGAAATGGGTCCTGTGAGGCTCATTAGGTGTGACAAGTATGGCAAGCCTGAGTAGGCGATGATGAGGAACAATCTGACAGACGGGGACTTATCTGATTTATTCAAGGAACTTTCAAGGCCAAGTGTTATCTGCGAGCTAAGGTCGATAGTTGAAGTTGACGAACAACATGTTGTTAATGGACCAAGCCCAAAAGGAGAAGGAGAAAATGCTAGCATTTAAAGCTAGCATGGCACGGCTGAGAGCGTATCTCGCCGAAAGACGGGCAATTTTGTGGACTGATATGTCGGCCAATATGGCCGAAATCATAGAAGAAGATGAGTCATGGGTTTATGTTTCGGCCACATCAAGCAGCCCACTAGTACTGATATTTTCTTTATGACTAAGAACGGAGTAGCAGAATTATCCCATTTGTCAAAAGTATCATATCTGAAGCGGACGAGTTTTCTTGGTTTTGTTTTGTAATGGGATCTATCATTCTAGCAATTGTTCTGGTCATAAAACACTTGGGGAAGTCAAGGAAGTGCTTGCGGTTTCTACGGGCATTTGGGCCCCTTACAACAGTGGTTCTGGGTACAGCCGTTGTGAAAATAATTAATCCATCTTCCATTTATTTGGTAGGAGATATACCTCAGGTATTTCCAAAATTCTCCATTCCCAAGGATTTTGGGTATGTGAAGTCTTTGATTCCAACTACACTTCTTATTCCTAGTATGGCTATATTGGAATCTGTGGGGATTGCTAAAGCATTGGCGGTAAAGAATAAGTATGAGTTGGATTCAAATCAAGAGTTGTTTGGTCTTGGTGTCAATATGGCCTGGGTACAAGTGGCCATTGCAAATAAGAAATGAAATTGTACACATTTCTTTTCCAGTTGATATGTGGGTTTAGTTATCCATACAGTAAAAGGCCAAAAATTAGCATTGACTTAGTCCCAGGCCGAATATAGAAACTGGCCTAAATAAATACAACTATATAAAAATTTGGTATGAACCCATTTTTATAGAGTTGGGGGGCAGTTGTTAACGCCTAAAATATAATTCGAGGCAATCAAGCTACGTGGTCAGAAATCATGAGGTCTGAACTTTGGGTCAACCCATAATCATCGGGGCAAAAAATTAATTTCTAATCATGATGATCAAGTTTAAGACTGAGAATTAAAAAGAGTGGGATTTTTAGACCAATAAGACTGAGATGAGGTTTTGAGCTCATAACCGTCCATGATTGAGACTTTCAGTCTCTATAATCATGAGTTTAGGCCAAAATCCTCTCAGTTACTATGGCCATGAGTTTAGGCCAAAATCTTCTCAGTCACTATAGTCATGAGAGTCTCAGTCTCATGGTCATGAGTGTAGGCCAAAATCCTTTCAGTCATCATGGTCATGAGTTTAGGCTAGATTTTTCTTAGTCTCATGATCATGAGTCTCAGCCAAAATTCTCTCAGTCATCATGATCATGAGTTTAGGCCAAATTCCTCTCAGTCACATGGTCATGAGTTAGACTAAATTTCCCTCAATCACTATGGTCATGAGACTCTCGGTCTCAATGGCCATGATCATGAGTTTTAAGTCAAAATCCTCTCAGTCATCATGATCATGAGTTTAGGCCAAAATCTTCTCAGTCACTATGGTCCTGAGAGTCTCAGTCTCATGGTCATGAGTGTAGGCCAAAATCCTTTCAGTCATCATGGTCATGAGTTTAGGCCAGATTTCTCTTAGTCTCAATAGTCATGATCATAAGTCTCAGCCATATTTCTCTCAGTCTCATGATTATAAGTTTAGGCCAAATTTCCCTCAGTCACTATGGTTATGTGTAATACCCCTAATTTTAAAAGGATAGTCCTGGTATTTTAATTAATTATTTAATTGCATTTTTAATATTTCTATTGTTTTATTTGTTTGTTACTTGAATTAATTGGGGTTTTAATTATATTTGTTTGTTAATTATTTGTTTTATTATTAAATTGAATAATTTGTTTTATTGTTAATTATTTATTTTAAATTGAATTAAGTTAGGAGAATTAATTAATTAATTAGAGTTAGGGTTTCTTTCTGCTTGTAATTAAATCGTGTCTAGGATTTGAGCCGACACATATAGTTGGTTTAGGATTTAATTTAGGGTTTCCAATAAAGCCTATAAATACCTAAGTATACGTCTGCCAAGGGTTTGTTAACCCTATTCACGTAACAGAGAGAAAACACAGTGGGCAACAGAGTAAGGTTGTGAGAGGCAGAGAGGAACTGAGAGTGGAACTTGGGTAATTAACAAAGCAATTCAAGGAGGAAGGAACGTGGTTGTTTCTGGGTGGAACCAAAGCACTGGAGGTATAGAACTACAGCCTAGGACATTGACGGAAAGTTCAGAGACGTGGATTAGAGTTTCAAATCTGAACCTCAAAGGCAAGTCTTTGTTCTATTCTTTCCCTTTAACCTATGTTCTGTGCATGCCTAGCTAGACTCCAGGGGTTTAACTAATGATAAAACGAAGTAATCATGCATTCTTAAGGGACTGAAACTGAGAGTTTTATGGTTATATATACTTGTGCGTGTTTTCATTATTTTCTTAGATCTTTATGTATGATTTGCGGTTTAACTTGAATCTTTGCCTACTAAAACACTTACAATAATTTAGTATGGATGTATGGGACTTAGGTTGAAGCTTAGGGGCCTTAACAATGAAGTTTTAGGGTTTACAGAGGCTGAACGGACGAAGAAGAAGACCCCAGCACTAATTGAGGCCCCTAAGTTTGCAACTGAGGGGCCTTAGTTCGCAACTGAGCCCCCTCAGTTAGCAATTCAGCCCCCTCAGTTAGCAACTAAGGCTGCTCAGTTGTAACTTAGCTTGCTCAGTTGGGGTTTTGGTTTTAAACGCCCAGATTGGGTGTGCACTGTTTCGACTATACAGAGTGTTAGCTTCTCACTTTAATTGTTTTAAATGTTTTATAGGACTGTTGTGGACCTGTAATAACATAGAGAAACAATAGTTCACAAATGGAATAGGGATTGGACAGTGTGAAGCTCAGGATAAATCTATTCGTTGCACATTGTTTTGCTAGTTTATGTACTGGAACTTAGCAAGGTTTTATATATGATTTAATTATATATAATCATATTTACAGATTATTATAAGTATGGCGAGTTAACTAAAATCAACCGTACTTAGGTTGGATTTAATTGATACTTAAATTGTGTTAAATTGTATCAATTCATGGACTAGGTTGGAGGATCTGCTAGGTTTATATACTGGAGCTTGGCAAGGTTGTTATACATGGTTGAACTATAAATATAAATCATTTTTCCACAGTAGTATAAGTATAGTGAATTAACTAAAATTTCCTATGCTTAGCTTGGATGTAATTGATACTTAAAATCTTAATAACGGTATCAATTCCAGGACTGTGTTGGTGAATGTGATTGCTTAAATTTATTGTAGCAGTTTACATGTTTAGCTTTGGATTTTGGGCTATATAATGAATGCCTAATATTTATGTACATGCAATAAGTTTATCTTGTGCATATTCTGGAGTGTGGTTGATGACTATTTAATATTGCTTTGTCAACTGTGTTCACTGGAGGATTGTGTGTACCGGTATGGGACGGTAACATACTAGGTATGGACTAGATCAAACACTAAGTTCTACCTAACTTGGATTAAGGTATGGATTAATCATATAGGTTAAGTCCATTACCTACTTGTGTCATATCAATTGAGAATTGAATGACTTACTATGGTTTCAGGATGGATTTGTTATACACATATCAGACCACTACACAGATGGATGGTATTTTGTATTAGGAGGAGTACGGACTTTATATATATATATTATATATGTGCCATAGTATGAGCCTGAGTCTCAAGACCATGGTTAGGGCGCGTATATCGCCTAGGATGGATAATTGGACATAGGTGTTGTTCCCTGGTAGGTTTAGGTACTCATGCCCACCTTAGGGTGCGTATTCGCATGTTGCCTTCTATTCAGGCTGAGACAGACCTATTGGACTAGCGAGCATCCTATAGTGTGTACTATATACATATATGGACTACTCTAGATATTGTTAAGTCTTCCTAGGATGTATCTGCGTATCGGATTACTGTTTGGATTGTAGTAGATCAGGACTTGCATGTGGGCCTGACCCATTCTTTTATTTTTCAGGTGTTCGTCAGTTCCAGGGTTAGAGCTTGGACGTGCAGCGCAGATACAGACATTCATTCCTCCGACTACGTAGGAATCTTTTCTATGTTTAGTTTTAGTTTTTAATTCAGTTGGGATAGTTTTCAATTTGGAATTTTAATAAGGGGTCTACTGAATGGATTCCCGAGTTGTATGGATTGGAGGTTTTGGAAAGATTGTTTTAAATTATTAATATGGATTGAGGATTCTATTATTTAGTACTCGTTCAGCTTATTATATTATTTCTTAATTCATTTTGTATTCCGTGTTCGTTTTAAAATATTAATTGTTTGATATTTCCCTCGGGTTTGGGCCGGGCCCGATCAACCCGTGTCTCGGATCCGAGGGGTATCACATTATGAGACTCTCGGTCTCAATGGCCATGATCATAAGTTTTTAGCCAAAATTCTCTCAGTCATCATGATCATGAGTTTAGGCTAAAATCCTCTCAGTAACTATGGTTATGACTCTCGGTCTTAATGATCATGAGTCTCGACCAAAACTCTCAGCGTCACAATGACTGAGACTATCAGTCACAACTTTCTTAGTTACAATGGCTATAATCATGAGACTCTCAGTTATAATAGTCATGATCCAAAGTCTCTCAAGAGTCTCTCCAAAGTCTCATAACCAGCCATGATCAAGAGCCTCGACCATTATTTCTCTCGGTCACAATGATCATAAAACTATCGGTCATAATGGTCATGATCATGAATCTTAACCAAAATTCTTAGTCACTATGGTCATGATCAAGACTCATAGCCAAATATGGTCATGATCAGGAGTCTCGGGTTATAATCACTTGAGGAATCTTTAAGGTGATTCAAATAAAGACCGACTGTGAATCCTAATGTTTCAAGAACCCAACAAGTCAGGTCTGGATACGTAAAGAGAGCTTGAAATAGAAAAGGATAACTTGGCAATGTCAGAAGTTCAAAACTACAGATGGAAGGTTCTTACCCACATCTGATGAAGAAAGTCAGAATTGTCAGTAATCAGATGAGTCTAGGCCAATGTACAAATCAAGCCAGACATGACAGGTGCTGAGAGCTGAAAATGGCTTGAAGACCAAAATCATCAAGCATGAAAGAAAAGGCACCATTTAGTCAAAAATACTATGTCAGACATACTTGTATCTGCCTATGGAGAGATGTGCAAGTTAGTCAACCTGACCAGCTCAGCAAGATGGTTAGGAGGAGTCACTTTCAGCTTACAACCAATTAATTTCTAGAGAAATAGTTTAAAAGAGACAACACCAGGTGGAAGCCTCTATAAATACCCACTTAAGTCTCACAAAGAAGGGGTCCAAGACCATTTCTAAAGTTCAACCTTTAGCATTCATATCACTTAGCACTTAGCTTTTATTCATCAAGTTCAGTTTATCACTTAGCTTTTATTTCAGCAAGTTCAGATTAGCACTATCAGTTCAGTACTTAGTTTATCTTTCAGCATTCAATACTTTAGTTTCCATTTTAATCAAGAGTTTGTAATTCATTCATCATTATAATCAGTCAAGTTCAATGAAGAAAGGTTTGCAGATTCAGGTATATTTATTGTTTAGTTAAGTTGTTTCTAATTAATATTTATCTTAAATGTTTAAAGTCCTTTCTTAAAGGCAATAACAACCTTAAAGAGAGGGTCATTCCTACTCTCCAACTTTCGCCTGAATCACTTTAGGTCGATGAACCAACCTGATAGAAATAGTTTGGCAAGAAATATTCGAGTCCATCAAGACTCTGGCACGCCCGCATTCTAAGTCAGCCATTCATTGGCTAGCGACCTCAGACCACTTTGTGAGCCAAACTACAAAAAGTCTAAATCTCAAAAAGAAATTTTAAATCCTATACTTCAGTACCTTATAGAATGACTCCTAAATTGCTAATTTGCAAGTAAAGACTAAAGATTAAAACATAAAATTTCTAAGGCTACTAAGAAGAATCTCTAAAGATTCGATAACAACATTATTGTAAATTTATAAAGAAATATACCGCAATTGAGTTTTAAAATAATACCATTACTAGTTTGTTGTACAAATGTGACATATATTATCGCAAAATTTCACGTATTATTCCATTAACTTGCTACCAAAATTTTGATAATTATTAGCTCACGATATATGTTTTTACTTCAGACAGGTTGAAATCACCATTACCACAAATCCATCAGTCAGGAAAACATCAAACAGCTAGGAAGGTCCCGTTTAATAATAGTGCAATACATCAAATAATTTCCTTCTCACCAGCTGTTAGCACACGAAAATGCTCACGTGACGACTCTTTCTTTCATCTCCACTCACCACTCACCTAATGTACTCACACAGTCTCACACACTGAATATCCAAAGACATTAGAAAAGCTCCATCCATCAATAAAAAATTAAGAAAATGTAATAAAATTTTAAATATGGCATGTATAACTACAACCTAATTACTTAAAACAATCAACACACATATATAAATATATAAAAAAAAATTATCTTCTACGTCCTACATACTATATTTATTGTTAGACTTAGGGGGTATTAAACAATTATAACGTACCAATTATTTGTAAAAAAATTGCTGGAAATCCATTTTTGGACAAGTAAACAAGAAATATGAAGCTGCAATACATCTATATGTATTGTTATAAAAGTGTAAAACTTTTTTCTAATTTCTAAATATATTTTTATTTTTTTTATTAAAAAAATAAAAACATTTTCATTAAAAGAGTTGATTGTCGTTGATGAGCGCTGAAAAGTACGTATTTAAACCTTAAGCTTAGGTATTCTATGACCTTTATCTATCTTATTTTACCGTTTTGTATTGATTTCGTGTTATTTCCATTTTCAGGTACTTATCCCCAAAATAAGCTAACTCAGCCAAATAAGAGCACAATTGAAGCAATTCTGGGATGATTCAAAGAAAGGAGCAAAGTAGAGCAAAAGGAAATAAAAGGTGGAATTTCAGCAACTTTGATCGATCTCAAAAAAAGTTCGATCGATCCAACTTTCATCTATCTCAGCACTTTAAAATGGATCTGAGCCATGTTTATTCCTATTCAAAAATCTCAAAGTTCGATCGATCCAACTTTCTTCTCTGATCGATCGAACATTCTTGTCCTTATCCAAATGATTGATCTTATCCAGTTGTACCACCACACCAACCGCTTTTGTCCTTTTCCTAAAAATATCTTCAAAATATCTTAAATTTGTTTTTATCCAAAAAGGCGCCGCCATTGAGGATCGATCCAGCCTAAGTTCGATAGATCTTAGTCATGTTCGATCGATCCAAGTCCAAGGTTTGATCGATCAAACTTTCTCCAGTGCGAAAAAGTTAAATTTCCAGTTCACAAAAAGTTGTCCTTTATCCAATCATTGGAGAATATTTGCTGTACGACCCCAGCTCATTTTGGGTGTCATTTGACCTACCTATATAAGGATAAGGATTACTTTTTGTAGAAGGAGATAATATCATATTGTATCACTTCATATCATATATACCTTATAGAACTCTTAGGGAGGAAGAAAAGAAGAGGAGGAGGTTAGAGACACCATTGGGGACTCTTCATCAACCAAACAGCAGATTTCTTTCATGGAGCTTGCCTTTGAGGGTTGGAGGACATCATCCATGAGTGGTTAGACATCCTTTTGGTGCTAGAGTTAGCCCTAAGCATACTTTCTACTTCTTGATTTCTGTATTTTTTAGGAGATTTGTATTGTGATTCATGTCTTGACACTTTTATATATATAGATCTTGTTTCTTCAATGATTTATGTGGTTTAATGCTTCCAATTGATCATTTCATTCTATCTATATGTCTATGTATGCTAGAATAGATGTTCATGTGTTTGTCTCTATTTCTTGTGTTATTGATGCATGTATATGTGTGTTGATGCTATAGATATAGAGATTGTCAAGACATAGTGCTTAACGTCATGTTCTTGTGGTTTATATGATGGTTCATACTCATTGCTTGATGGATTGTGCCTCTCCATTAGTTTAATTAGTTTAATTTCATGTCATTAGCTTAGTTGTAGTGTAGTTGTTAAATGGGAGGACAATCTATGCTTGTTGTTGATGTTCCATACTTATGAAAAGCAAGTAACATGTATCTCTAACCTTGTGATGTGTTTGGATTGTGAGTTGAAAGAAATGATTAATGGCTTAATTTGATATGTTGTGCTATCCACCATGTTGTTTAGACAATATATGCTTAATTTGTCGTCCATACTTGTTGAAACAACCACACACACACTCTATATTGCAATACATGTTCTTCCCCTCATTAATCATTCATTAAAGATGTAGAAAAACTATGCTTAGTGGTGATCTCTAAACCCCAAGATCTCTCTCTCTCTTTTATTCTCTCTATTGCATTATTGCTTACTTTAGTTTAATTTGCATCTAGTTTAATCCAACCAACTAACCACTATTTTGATCACTCGACCTACTAACCCTAATTTTGATTCCTCAACCTAGTACGACACTCAATCCCTTGGGACGATCCCTACTCACCCTATCTATATTTTTAGTGAAAGGTAGTAGTGGCAATTTATAAATGTAAAACTTGGCCACATTTGCATATAAATTATCGGGTTTGCGACGATAGCACGCACTCGTCAAGTTTTTGGCGCCGTTACAGGGGATTGATTGATTGGCAACGTCATATTTGTGAAATCAATTAGGAATTAGTACTCTTTTAATCGTGTCTTTACTTTGTTTTCAATTTTTGTTATTTATTATGTTTGTTCTTGATTGACAAGGAGCATTGAGTTAGGAAGCAAGTAAAGGAGCTAAGCAAGCAAGGAAAAAGGCTAAAAATCTAAAAATTGCTAAGCTAAGCTATAAATTTGGAGTTGAAGTGATAAAGGACCTTTGTGAGCTTTTCTTTATTTATCCCTTAGTTAAATCGTCGGCCCGCGTGGAGGCTTGTATTTCAATTCTTAGATAAATCGTGAGCCCGCATGGAGGCAATTTACTTTTCTTGCATATTATTGTTAAAGCATGGGAGTATGAGAACATTGTATGTGGAGGAAGTTTGTTAATTGTTGATTTGTTACGAAGGTGAAATGTTTGTTGTTATTGCTTGTTGTGTTGTATTGTGCATGCATGGTCGTAGATCATTGAGACCCACTCTTGTCCCTTTAAATTTTCATCTTGAATCCATTGTTCAAAATCCTAGGGGAAGAAGTAGTTTTAGTCAATCCATTTCATCAATGAAAGGACACAATGAGGACCATGTGGAGGACCTTGGTCACATAGACCAACAAGGTATCCTCCACCTCAATGTGCATTATGATAACATGCAAGTTCCATTAGGCATGCCAAGGCCATATGTTCATCCACCACAATAACAAGGCCAAGTTCCATTAGGAATGCCAAGGCCAATCTATACTCCACCGCCTCCCATCATTCAAAGCAATCAAGGTGCCCATGTTGCACCCCCAATTGCTAATCCTCCCCTTACTTTAAGAGATCACTAAATGCCTAATAAATATAATGCACCCACATGCATTCAATTGCCACCATTTAGAGCACACTACTATGAAATCAAGCCGCAAACCATTCAAATGCTTCCTAATTGTCATGGATTTCCAAGTGAAGAACCTTACAAGCATTTGGATGAGTTTCTTAAAGTATGTTTCACCGTAAAATACACGGACATGCCGGGAGAGGTCTTAAGGCTTAAACTTTTTCCATTCACCCTTAAAGACAAGGCAAAATATTGGTTTTAACAATCTTAGGCCTTTTTCAATAACTTCTTGGGCGGAAATGCAACAAGAGTTCTTGAAGAAGTACTATCCGGTTTCTAAGACCAATGCCATGAGAACCTCAATTCGAGAATTTTCACATGGGGATGGAGAAACATTTCATAAGGCATGCGAACGCTTTAATGAATTGCTTAGAAAGTGTCCACATCATGACATGCCCAAATGGCAATTAGTTCAATATTTCTTTGAGAGCTTATCGGACAATTACAAAGGCATGGTTGATGCTTCTATGGGTGGCTCATACATTGATAGGCATGAGGATGATGTGTGGCGTCTTTATGAGAGCATGAGTGAAAATTCTTTGCATCGTACTTTATCTTCGAAGAATGGTAGAAATTCTAGTGGTAGGAAGAATGTTGGCTTATATCAAGTCGACCACTCCAACGAAATTGCTGCCGAAATGAAATCATTATCTCAAAGGTTTGATCAATTTTTGATCAACCAAAACTCGGTGAATCAAGTATCTTCATTTCCTAACCATTTTTATCATGCATCTAATGAGACATGTATGACTTGTTCAAGTGTTTTACATTCTACTTCCAATTGTCCCCATGGACATGTGCAAAGTGAGCATCATGAACAAGCAAATGTTGATTTTACTAATCAAGGGAACAATCCTTGTGGCAATTATTACAATCCTAGTTGGAGGAATCACCCGAATTTCTCTTGGAAAAACCAAGGGGAGGGCTCAAACCCTTCCCAAGGTGGTTTTCAAGGAAAGTACATTCCACCTCCAATGCAAAGTTAAGGTTCCCAAGGTTTTAGATCATCATATCAATCACAAAGAAACCAATTTTCAAATTCTCTTTTTCCTAATCAACCATCATATTCGCAAGGAAATGTAAGAAGTCCCGCTTTTGAAGAGAAAGTTTTGACCGCTTTGGGCACTTTAGAGGCAAATACACAATTACTTCATTCTCACTCTCCATCCATTGCAAAGCTAGAAACCCAAGTAGGGCAAATAGCTAGTACTTTGAATGCAAGAGAGAAGGGAAAAATGCATTTGAATGCCCCACAAAACAACAATGTGTTGTGGAGACTCATTCCTCATCAGAAGGTCACACAATAGAGCATGTCAATGCGGTGACTACTTTGAGAAGTGGAAGGATTGTGGACAACCAAGTGGGTGTATCCAATGAAGAGAGTGCACCGGTGCAACCACAAGTTGACACCCGTCCCATTTCATATCATATTCCTCCTTCATTGCATGTGCATGACTATATAAATGAGAATTTGTTGAAAAATGATTTTGAAAAGAAAGATTTGCAAAATGATTTGAAAACTTCTTGTGTTGAAGAGACTTCAAAGAGAAATTCTGAAAAGGTTTTTGAACCAAAAGCTCCATTTCCGGATGCCTTAAAAGGATCCATTTCAAATGACAAACAAAAGGCCAAGGTAAATGAAATCATGGACGTGTTTAGGCAAGTGAAAGTCAATCTTCCACTTTTGGATGTAATCAAGAAAATTTCGGCTTATGCAAAATTCTTGAAAGACTTGTGCACCCAAAAGAGGAAGAACAAAAGCCAAGCACCTAGAAAAGTGGTTTTAACCGAGCAAGTAAGCTCAATTTTGCAGCATAACACTCTACCAAAGTTTAAGGACCCTGGTTTACCTACTACTT
The DNA here is from genome assembly GCF_030987335.1 of Cornus florida. Taxonomy (NCBI): domain Eukaryota; kingdom Viridiplantae; phylum Streptophyta; class Magnoliopsida; order Cornales; family Cornaceae; genus Cornus; species Cornus florida. The sequence goes on from NW_026775575.1 coordinate 37,355,597, forward strand.
AATGCATCATTGGTGATCATATCATTAATCGGGCTCTTCTTGACCTAAGAGCAAGTGTTAATCTTCTTCCATACTCAGTTTATGTCAAATTAGGCTTTGGAGACTTAAAACCAACGTCGGTAGTTTTACAACTTGCCGACCGATCAATCAAAAAGCCTAGGGGTATCATCGAGGACGTATTGATTAAAATTGATAAATTCTTCTTTCCTGTTGATTTCGTTGTCATTGACACGGACCGGTCCCAAATCCTAAGAGCCAAATTCCCGTTATCCTTGGCCGTCCTTTCTTGGCAACCGCGAATGCCAACATCAATTGTAGGATGGGGATAATGAAGATCTCATTTGGCCACATGAAGGTAAAGTTGAATATTTTCAATCCAACCCCCAACTCATTTGACAAGCATGAAGAGATTAATGTTGTAGAAAAATGTCATGACCTTAAAAGTGAAGAAATTGAGTTTTTAGGTGAGACCAAAGTTTCAAAAATTCCATCTTCAACCTTGAAACCAAAGAAAGTTGTTTCAAAATCTAGTTTTGAAAGGGCATGGAAGCCTAAAGATTATCTTAACCAAGGACCGAAAATGTTTTTTGAGCTTAATCCAACAAGTTCCTTAAAGAACCATTTGTTGGGTGGAGTTCAAAGCACTTATCACCCCATTGAGGAGGGGATGCACTACAAGATGTTTGATCCAGGCTAAAAGAGCTGAACGTCTTGCTACAGACGTTAAAGACTAGCAAGACATTTTGTAGGGTGTCAAAACCCTATTCCTCCCTCATTTCTATCTTTAATTTCATTTCTTGCGAAGTCTAAATACTTGTTTTTGGTTCATATGCATTGCTAGGAACTGTGATTAGGATTGCATGCACATTTATGTTGAAATTGAGCATTTTGCATAAGTTCGATCGATCTCCAAGGAAGATTTGATCGATCAAACTTCGACCTGCATCCAACACTTAGAAAATTTTCGACCTGCATTCGACTTGCATCCAAATCACCTCTCTGTCCTATCGTTCGAACTTGTTCTCAGATCGATTATAAATCCTAAGATCGATCCAAACTTCAAGTTCGATTGATCTTGAGTTCCAACACTAAGAAAAATTTCTGAACCAAAAAACCTGCATATATCAGCTCTTTGTCAGATCGATCGAACATTTTGTTCAAATCAATCTCTGTTCTTCATCTCACTATTTTTGACTTTGTTTTGACTTTGTTTTAATTTCTTAATTTCAAAAATTCCAAAAAAATATTTTATTAATTTTTATTGTCATTTTATTTATTTATTATTTTATTTTCTAAAAAAAAAAAAACTCCAAAAATTTTTTAAAAAAAATTTCAAAGAGAGATCAATTCAGTTCGATCGATCTAAGGTCTCAATTCAATCGATCGAACTGGTTCAGGGAAGTTTTTTTAAAAATAGAACCGAGGGTTTGTAGATCGATTCCAAAGATTGATCTAACCCTCTCAAAGCCCTAACCCTCTCATCGTCGCTGCAACCATTCACTCTCCCATCTCTGGCGAGACCTCCGGCGAGCATCTAGAGCGTCGTTTCTCTCTCTCTCTCCTCTTGGATTTCACATCTCACCCCTTTTGATTCTCCACTTCTCTCTTTGGGTTTTTAGGTGAGATCTGAATCCCCCTTTGTGATTCAAGCATCCATTTGATACATACGTGCTTTAAATGTTAGATCTATGTTATTTTGATGATGAAAATCTCCATTGATGAAGTTTCGACTCACTTTGTATATATATGTATATATGTGTATATATATTTTGTTAGATTTTTAATTTTCGATTTGATTTTGTTAGTATGGGCCTCATTAAGTGCTTAGGATTGATGCTTTGTGTGTTGATGGGCCCACGACCTTGTTCGTGAAGGCCTCGTATCGTCCATGTCACAGATCTGTGACTGTACATGTTCTTCGCACAGTTTGATCAATTGAACCTATTTCTCATATCGATCTAGTGAGATCGATCGAACTTAGTTTCTCAGTTTCTCAGATCGATCTCACAATTTTTGTGATCGATCGAACTTTATAGATTTTATATACACATTCCATCCATCTTATCTTGTGTCCATGTTATCTCATTCATGCCCAATGCCTGTGATATTCCACATTGGATGCATTTTACACTTATACTGCTTAGCATGTTCACATCCTATCACTTCCGTAGATTCATAACATTTATCTATTTTATCTATCTTAGTTGACATACACTATTCTATTTTGTGCTTTAAACTTTTTATTCTGGCACTGACTTCCCTTGCAAGTTTTTCCTTTTATTTTGCAGACCATGGCTAGGGTCAAGACTGTAGCCCGCGGACACCATTACCTCCGAGGCAGGCAAACTTTAGATGACGAGACAGGTCCATCTCGTGCCCAGGAGCCTACTCCACCTCAGTCTCCAGTTGACAGCCGCCTACAGTCTTCAGACGGAGCATCTCCTTCACATGATGACACTAAGGCTGAGCACATACCATCTTCACCGCCACAGCCAGCTCAGCCAGACCAGGAGTTAGACCAGCCATTACGCAGATACTCACGCCTTCCAGTGGTGCACGAGTCAGTTTTCGACATAGACTTCTTTTCCTAGTCGGTACTTACCTGATCAGCTTATGATGATATACTACGGAGGAGCCTTGCAGCCATTCTTGCCCCTCTCATATACCCAGTGTACCCAAGGCTAGTATAGATGTTTTTTCCAGAACCTCCGGCCTGCCTCGCGTAACACGGCGGAGCTGAGGACCTCTATTGATGGCCATCTGATTTATATCACTGTGGATACTTTATCCAGATCATGCCATTGTCCACATGACTGCCCTCCAGAGCTACATAAAACATATCCCAGGCTATACAGGCCATTATATGCGGACATGGCAGTTTTACTCACAGGTTACTATGTCGATGGCGAGACCTTCGCCACCCGCACCTATTTGCCAGATGACTTGTGGTTCTTTGACTCAGTCTTGTTCCGCAACGTCTTCATGGCCGGCCATAAGATTCAGCGGAGAGACGACTACTTGACAGCTCTGTACGCTTTTTATACAGAGCATTGGCTGTCTATCCCTGCACTTATCTTGAGCGTGATGAGGAAGCTCTATGATGATCACATTAGCAAGGAACGGCCTAAAAGAGCTAAGTATCTCCCATTTGGCCACCTCATCACCCAGATCTTGCTAGACCAGCGCTATCCTTTCTATCCACGAGAGCACCCTGAGAAAGGATCATGTACCTTCCAAAAGAAGGATTGGGATAAGAGTTACAATGCTATTATCAAGAGATTACAGGATGATGCAGTAGAGGCGGCAGAGGAACTAGAGGCTGAGGAAGCAGCAGCAGCAGCAGACCCGACAGTGGACGACGCAACAGTCGATCCAGCTACCGTACACATAGATATTGATTTAGAGTAGCCTGCAGAGGACACAAAGTAGCACTCTCCAGTTGGGTCACCCATTCACACACAGGAGCAGACTCAGGATCATTATTCTCCCGATCTAGCACCTGAGGCTCCAGATCACATACCCAGCTTTGGACAGCGTCTTCAGACTCTGGAGGACTCAATGGTATTTATTCGCGCAGAGACTATGGCCCTCAGAGCTGACATTGCTTCCCTCTGTACGGATGTCATGGCCGCATTTCGTGATCTATCCCGAGACATCCGCGGAGCACGCCTTACCCGTCCTGCCTCATCCACCTGAGATTCCCAATCCCTCTTCCTTATTATACTTGATATTTGTGATACTTGCTACATTTTTGTCACTGTATACTATTTTTGCAGCCGGTTTGTCGGCTTTGATTTTATGATGTACTATGCACTTTATCCTACTTTATATATATGCTTTCTTTATGGATGTCATATTCTTATATTCTTATGTCTGTCTATTTAACTCCATCAGGTGCATCTCAGTGACTTCAGTGAGAGAGAGTGCTACACAATTTTCAGGACCACCCTTTTACCTCTCTCTAATTTTTAGTTGCTATCCCATTTACACTTGCATGACCACTGTGCATTGTTATTATCCCTTTTGTTATCTAATGAGTTTATCCGAGTGCCAAATTTCAGGACCATAGTTAATCCCAAGTTTTGGGGGCTATGCCACCCACTTTGGATACTTCTGTCCCAGCCATTCTTTGCCTTAATTGTACTGGTATACTCTATCTTTTTGTTTTCTTTGCACATTGAGGACACTGTGTCATTTAAGTTTGGGGGTAATGGTGCTTTGCAGTGTTTGTTTTTAAATGCAAAATTTTGAGCATGTCCTGTGTATTTGAGATATTTTCTATGATTGGTCCATGCTAGCTATGATTTTGATCTTTTGAAGATTATATTGCTTAAAACTTAAAAATTGCTTGACTTGAGAGTCCAATACTCTTTGTATGCCTTGTGGATGCCATTTAGGAGTAAATTTTTTGAAAGATTAATATTTTGCTTGCACTTGTGGTCCACATCAGCTTGATCTTGTAATTGTTTTGAGATTCACTCTAGGATTCTACACTAGCATATGCGCACACTAGCATTCATTTGTGGGGTACATGCTTTGTTGATTATTGAATTGGTTATATCCCAATTGGGCTAGTAGTGCATTGAAAGCTTTCATTCTTGATAAAGGTGGATAACAAACCCTTTTCACTAAGTAGCCGGGATTCTAGCCTCATCAAGCACTGAACTTTTCACGCCGAAAGGTGGAGGGCCCAAACTCTAGGTTAATAATTGAATACAAAAAAAAAAAAAAAAAAAAAAAAAAAAAAAAAAAAAAGTTGCAAAAGCAATAAAAAAGTGAGGATTTCTCCCAAAAGGTGAGAAGTGGGAAATGATTAGATGGAGCTTGTCTTGATTTGTAGCCTAGTTGATTTGAGCTTGTAAGTCCGTAGGAGTGTTTGAACGCCAAATGCCCTAAAGCCGTCTGGTTTGGGAGTCATTCACCTATGCTACCATCTTTGATCAACACATTGCACTATGCTACCATCTTTGATCCAAAAAAATAAAAAATAAAAAAAATAAAAATCGAGTGAAAAGAATAAGCGCACCTAGAATAATAAAATTTTAATAAAATGTTTACTTTTTGTCTTGATGATCGGTACTAGATTTGTGTGCCAGTTTGAGGGTAAGGATGTAATTAATTCTTTAGTTGGTTTAGATAGCAACACACTTGATACCGGTCCACTCAAAAAGGATTCTAGAGTTGTTTTGATTTTCATGATCATTTTCTTGATGTGTGGATGACCATACTTGTTTGCTTGATGTTAAGATTTTGGGAGATTGCTTAGAAATGTTTGAAACATTACATACTTGAGGTAGTTTTCTCCCAATGCTTGTTTGCAATATTGGTACCTCTTTTAAAAGAATGAGCTTAATGTTTGAGGGTATCATTTCTAGAAACCCCCACGAGACTTCACTCATCCACTAGCGGTAACCTAGGGGTTTAAAAGGTTTGTTGCATATGCTAAGTGCAATCGTGTTGCCTACGAAAGTGGCATTATCCATTTATTACTTTCTAGTTCATAGTTGTATAGTTGTTCATTTTATTCCTTACTTTATAGTTCATTGCTAGGGACTAGCAATATTTAAGTTTAGGGGTGTGATGAGCGCTGAAAAGTGCGTATTTATACTCATTAAGCTTAGGTATGTTAGAATCTTTATCTATCTTATTTTACCGTTTTGTATTGATTTCGTGTTATTTCCATTTTTAGGTACTTATCCCCAAAATAAGCTAACTCAGCCAAATAAGAGCATAATTGAAGCAATTCTGGGATGATTCAAAGAAAGGAGCAAAGTAGAGCAAAAGGAAGCAAAAGGTGGAATTTTAGCAACTTCGATCGATCTCAAAAAAAGTTTGATCGATCCAACTTTCATCGATCTTAGCACTTCAAGATGGATTTGAACCATGTTTGTTCCTATTCAAAAATCTCAAAGTTCGATCGATCCAACTTCTTTCTCTGATCGATCGAACATTCTTGTCCTTATCCAAATGATTGATCATATCCAGTTGTACCACCCTACCAACCGCTTTTGTCCTTTTCCTAAAAATATCTTCAAAATATCTCAGATTTGTTTTTATCCAAAAAGGCACCGCCATTGAGGATCGATCCAGCCTAAGTTCGATAGATCTCAACCATGTTTGATCGATCCAAGTCCAAGGTTCGATCGGTCGAACTTCCTTCAGTGTGAAAAATCCAAATTACAGCTCATTAAAAGTTGTCTCATATCCAATCATTAGAGGATTATTGGTGTACGAGCTCAGCTCATTTGGGATGATTTTTGACCTACCTATATAAGGAATATGAGCCACTTTTTGAGCATATGGATTGGAGAGCCTTTTCATATACTTTGATACACATACTTAGTAAGGAAGCAAAAAAGAAGAGGAGGCTAGAGACACCATTGGAGACTCTTCATCAACTAAGGAGCAGATTTTTTCTATGGAGCTTGCCCTTAAGGGTTGGAGGACATCATCCATGAGTGGCTAGACATCCTCTTGGGGCTAGAGTTAGCCCTAAGCATGCTTTCTACTTCTTGATTTATGTATTCTTGAGGGGATTTGACACTTTTATATATATAGATCTTGTTTATTCAATGATTTATGTGGTTTAATGCTTCCAATTGATCATTTCATTCTATTCATATGTCTATGTATGCTAGAATAGATGTTCATGTATTTGTTTCTATTTGTTGTGTTATTGATGCATGTCTATGTGTATTGATGCTATAGATCTAGAGATTGTCAAGACATAGTGCTTAATGTCATGTTCTTGTGGTTTATTTAATGATTCATACTCATTTCTTGATGGATTGTACCTCTCCCTTAGTTTAATTAGCTTAATTTCATGTCATTAACTTAGTTGTAGTGTAGTTGTTAAATGAGAGGACAAACCATACTTGTTGTTGATGTTCCATACTTATGAAAAGCAAGTAACATGTATCTCTAACCATGTAATGTGTTTGGATTGTGAGCTTAAAGAAAGGATTAATGGCTTAATTTGATATGTTGTGCGATCCACCATGTTGTTTAGACAATATATGCTTAATTTGTCATCCATGCTTGTTTAAAAAACCACACACACACACTTTGTTGCAATACATGTTCTTCCCCTCATTAATCATTCATTAAAGGTGTAGAAAAGCTATACTTAGTGGAGATCTCTAAACCCCAAGATCTCTCTCTTTTATTCTCTCTATCTATTACATTATTGCTTACTTTAATTTAATTTGCATCTAATTTAATTCAACCAACCAACCACTATTTTGATTACTCGACCTACTAACCTGAATTTTGATTCCTCAACCCAGTGCAACCCTCAATCCCTTGGGACGATTCCTACTCACCCTAGCTATAATTTTAGTGAAAGGTAGTAGTGGCAATTTCTAAATGTAAAACTTGGCCACATTTGCATAAACTTTGGGTTCGGAGTGCGACAACCACCAGTCGTCCTAATTTTATATAGTGTTATTATAAAGAAGCTTTCACAGTAATACTACTTATATACTTATAGTATTGATTTGTAATAGTAACTTAGCATTAAAGGGCAATCTTGAAAATATATTCATTATTATGAATTGTATCTCTTATTTTTCATATATCATTTGAATATGTACAGAGTATATATAGAGAGCTTCTAGACATAATTCCCTAGAATCAAGCTATATCCCTGAATTACAGCCTTACAATCTTCTATAGTTAAATATAATCTCCAACAATAGGAAAGAAGGAAAAACTCAATCTGTACAGCTAATGACAACCTAATTCAACACTTCCCCTCAAGTTGGTGCATAGTTGTCCCACATGCCCAACTTGTCTAAAAACTTTAAGAATACTCGATTTGAGACTGCTTTGGTGAGGATGTCAGCCAACTGATCCTCTGATCGAATCTTAGGTAATTCCACAAGCTTTCCATCCAACTTTTACTTAATGAATAATCTGTCTACCTCAACGTGCTTTGTACGGTCATGTTGAACTGGATTATGTGCGATGTCACATGCTGCTTTATTGTCACAAAATAGTCGGATAGGTTGTTCAGATAAATAACCCAAATCCTGCAAGAGGATTCTTAGCCATAAAAGCTCATAAAGTGTATTTGCCAAACCTTTGAATTCAGCTTCTGCACTTAAGTGAGCTACAACATTTTGTTTCTTGCTTCTCCATGTCACAAGATTACCTCATACAAAAGTAAAGTAACCAGAGGTAGATCGCCTCTCATCTATGGATCCAGCTCAGTCAGCATCAGTATATGCATCTATGCTTTGATAATCAGCATTTTTAGTGAACAAAATTCCTTTTCCAGGAGTAGATTTTAGATACCTCAAAATACGCATAACTGCATTCATAAGTTGCTCTCCATGATCATGCATAAATTGGCTAACAATACTCAATGCATATGCCAGATCCGGTCTCGTGTGTGCTAAGTACATCAATCTCCCTACAAGTCTTTGGTATCTTCCTTTATTAGCAGGTACTTGGTTGGGCTCAACACATAACTTCAGTCCTTCTTCCACCGGTGTATCAGCTGGTTGACATGTTGTCATACCAGTCTCTTGTAATAAATCTAAAACATATTTTCTTTGAGATAGAAAGATTCCTTTGTTAGATCGAGATACTTCGATCCCAAGAAAATATTTCAGAGGACCTAGATCTTTTATTTCAAATTCTCTAGACAAGTAATTCTTGAGAGCCTTCATTTCTTTAGGATCATTCCCTGTAACCACCATGTCATCCACGTATACAATGAGTGCAGTGATCTTACCTTGTTGTTTCTTCAGGAATAAAGTGTAGTCTGAATTGCTCTGATTGTAGCCAAAGGTTAGCATAGACTTTGTGAACCTTCCAAACCATGCTTTCGGAGATTGTTTTAACCCATATAACAATTTCTTTAACCTACACACCTTCCGACTATGCTGTTTGGGTATCATGCATCCTGGTGGGAGATCCATGTAGACTTCTTCGGATAATTCCCCATGTAGAAAAGCATTTTTCACATCGAATTGTTGTAATGGCCAATCTAAGTTTGCAGCTAAAGACAGCAGGACACGAACTGTGTTGATTTTGGCTACAGGTGCAAATGTTTATGTGTAGTCAATCCCATAGGTTTGAGTGTATCCCTTTGCTAACAGTCGTGCCTTAAAACATTCTATTTTGTCTTTAGCTTTATACTTCATAATGTAAATCCACTGACATCCAACTGGTTTCTTCCCTGGTGGAGGATCAACTAGTTCCCATGTTTTATTTTGTTTCAGAGATTTCATCTCCTCGTTCATAGCTGTTTTCCACCTGGGATCATCTAAGGCTTCCTGCACACTGTTAGGAATAGATACAGCAGATAATTGATTCACAAAGGACATGTTTGATTCTGACAAATAATGGTTAGACACATAATAGCTCATAGGGTATTTTACTTTACTAGAAAGTTCAGGTTCATATATAGGTTTAGGAATACCTCTGGTGTGACGCTGTGGCAACTGTCTTCTGTATGGCTTAGGAACATCTTCAATAAGCAATTGATGTGATATATCGACTGGAGATGGAGCCATATTTTCCAGAAACTCAGTTTCAGGCTGAGTTGGATACAGATCCACTTCTTCGGTTATTGGGTGTTCATCACCACTTTGATCCAATGTCATACCACTTATATCCAATTCACCTATTTCCTGATTGTTTTCAATATGTGAGTCATCACCACTAGAATCCAATGTTATACCACTTGTATCCAAGTTGCCCACATCTTGATTATAACTTTCATCATAATTTAGTGTTTTAATTTCCTTCTGGTACTCCCCCTGAAATTCAAGCTTGGAGAAGTACATTGTATCTTCATGGAAAACAGCATTCATCGTGACAAATAATCGACATGTTAGAGGATGGTTACACCGATATCCTTTTTGATGAATGCCATATCCAACAAAGACACATCGCAATGCTTGAGGAGTTAACTTGGTGCGTTGATACTTGTGTAGATGAACAAACACCACACAGCCAAAAACATGAGGAGTTAAATTTGAGACAGCTGGGGCAACAATTGTGTCAGTAAGGGTTTGGAATGGTGTTTTGAAATTGATGGTGCTGGAGTGTACCCGGTTGATTAAATAAGCTGCAAAAGTGAGTGCTTCTCCCTAATAACATAATGGCATATGGGCTTCGATTAACAGAGCTCTGACAACTGCCAACAAGTGACAATTTTTCCGCTCGGCCACCCCGTTCTGTTGGGGTGTGTTAGAGCAAGTTGTGTGATGAATCATTCCGTGTGCTTCCAAATAGCGTTAAAATTCAGTACTTTGATATTCTCCACCATTGTCACTGCGAAGAACTTGAATCTTTTTATTATACTGAGTTTCAATCTTTTTATGAAACTGTTGGAATATTGAGTTCACTTCACTTTTGGATTTCATCAAGCAAAGCCATGTCATCCTGGTACAATCATCAATGAACGTTACAAACCAACGTGACCCACCCAAAGTAATGACTTTAGCTGGGCCCCAGACATCAGAATGAATAATCATAAAAGGAAATGGACTTTTATTCAATTGTAATGGAAACGAAATATGATGGCTTTTCGCAAGTTCACAAACATCACACTGAAAACTAGAAATATCAACTTTTATAAATAAACTGGGAAATAATTTTTTGAGATATCCAAAGGAAGCATGCCCAAAATGGTGATACCATAACCACATTTTTTCCTTTTTGTATCTTCAGAACCACCCACTGTTAGAGCTTGTCGTAGACTTTCAATACTCTTTGATTCCAAGTCCAAGTAATACAGCTTCCCCTGCCTAATACCACAACCAATCGTCTTCCTAGTTTTGATGTCCTTAAACACACAAAAATTAGGCCAAAAAATTACAACACAAGATAAGGTAGTGGTTATTTAAGAAACTGATAAAAGATTATAATCTAAAGATAGAACAACCAAAACAGAGTATATAATATAAATATATATATATATATATATATATATATATATATATATATATTATCGAATATGTACAGAGTATATATAGAGAGCTTCTAGACATAATTCCCTAGAATCAAGCTATATCCCTGAATTACAACCTTACAATCTTCTATAGTCAAATATAATCTCCTACAACAGGAAAGAAGGAAAAACTCAATCGATACAGCTAATGACAACCTAATTCAACACATTATTCATAGATTTTTGACTTATTTAAAAATATTTTTCAAAAGTAGGACTTCATTGTCTTCGGAAAGATTTCATAGGACATATTTGTCTTTAAAGCTTAAAAGTAAGATTTATTAGGAATTTTTCCTTTAATTAACAAAGTCAAGTTAAACTATGCACTAATTTTTAATTGAATCATAAATATCTTTAGACATGTAATCACACTAATTAGACTCATAAGTGATAATTAAAAAGAACTTTCACGTGTGCTTGTAATAATTTCATGATGAGTATCATGAGTTACATGTCTGTAGTTTGTACTCACTTCCATTGTGTCAAGTTTTTGCCTATGTAAATCCTATTTAAATTATGTAATTATTTTAATTGAGTCATAATCTTTGGACATGCCCTAATTAACCCTGGCTTTTTGCTGTGTGCATATATACCTTAGAATCATTGAAAACTTGCAAAGAGCTTGTCAACCAATACTTAACCTAGATATAAGTTAAGTTACACAATTCTTCTCAATAAATGTCACTTTTATAGTTTGAACATGCTTTCAGGTTTCGCACACATTTTTACTTCCATTCCCACTTTATTTGACTTAAATTTTATCATCTTAGAGTATTTCCAATGCACATTTCATTTGGGCTGCTAAACTCAAAATTTGAGAGAGGTGTAAAAAGTGGGCTCTCCAATGGGCTTTCATTTGGGCTCTCAAATTTTGAGAATGCCAAATTTTTTCTCAAATATAGGAGCTGCCAATTTTTTGGTAGGCCTTTTATCTCTCTCTGTACAACGCCGTTTGGAACGGCATCTCTGTTCATTACGTTCCTATTCCCTCTTCTGACTGATTGCGTCAAAATCTGACTTCAATCTCCCTCTCTTTCTCTCTCTCTATATATATATATATATATATATATGTATATTTGTATATCTAACTCTCAATAGAAAATCTGACTTCAATCTCTCTCTCTCAATTCAATGATTCCAATTTCTCCATGGTCGAAGATGGCATTTACAGATCCGGCTTGAGAGTTAGCAGTTGCAGAGACAGAGAGAGATGGGAGCAAGTTTGAGAGTTGAGAGACAATGGCTGAAGCTTGCGAACGGCAAACCCGAACTGGAACAACGGGCGATTGAAACTGAAAGATATGGGTTTTTATTTTTTGAACAATCTGAAATGATATGCCGATATGGGTTTTGAACTTTTGATTCTTGCAAACAGATAGATAAACTGCAATCTATGGGTTTTGAACTTCTGATTCTTGTAGATTTTGTAGTTTACAGTTGCAAAGAGAGAGAGAGAGAGGGGGGGGGGGTTGAGTCAAGTAAAGAAGGCTTTCAAATCACCTACAAAAGGCCATGAGGAAAAGAGCAGCAGAAGGAGAGAAGAACATGAACAAGAAGAAGGTGCTGTGTATGCAATAAGCCTCTCAGTCCCTTTGCACGCCACCTTAAGACCCACACCCACCTACCCTCTTTCTCATCTTCGCGTCTACCCCAACACCAGTCCACAAACATCGCCTCTTCTCTCTCTCTCTACCCTCAACAGAACAACGAGGCATGAGAGTCTATCAAGGTCAACAGTAGAGGTGGCTAGGCTCATCTGGTGGGAGCTCTTGGACTAATCTGGAAGTTCAGAGTCAAGAACGAGAATAAAGATGGAGGCGATTGGGGAGGCTAAAATGATTTGCCCTAAAAATATTATGTGGGACATAATGCAATGAATGGTTAAGATGGGAAGGTAATTTCGAAATCAACGATCAGAGTTAAAGTAGGATTGGAAAGTTAGAAGTGGGTTGGACTTGGTTTAATAGAAGGTGATAATTGCTAAAATATAGTATTTTGGATGAAATACACCATTGTAGCAAAATTGCTAAAATATAGTATTTTGACACTGTAGTTCCTCTCAAAATATAGATTTGGTAGCCCGAAATGGCATTTAGCATTGGAGATGCTCTTAGTAATAAAGGCTGTTAGTGAATTCATAGAGATAACTGCAAATTCATGTCCCTTGTGGGCCCATATATCTTCCAATATGTCCGAGGGAATTTACAATCCATTTGACCAAGGGAACTTATAATCCATTAAATTTTTTTTTATTGTTATCAGGATTACTTATTCATTTGAGGGAGATTAAAATCTATGAGTACGGATACGTGTACGCAACGATACAAACAAAATGATACGATAATTTTTTTTAAAATTAAGACGACAATATAATATTAATATGCTAAAAAATAATAATTTAATATTTTGTTTTATATAAAAGATACTTATTTTTATTCATTTTTTTCACATAAATCATGAATAAATGCACTAATTTGAATTTTAGAATTAAATATTTATTATTTTTGTTACTTTAAATTTTATATATTTTTTTATTAGTCCATAATATATTTTAAATTGTATTGAATTTAATTCTTTTACAAAAAAAAAAAAAAAAAAAAAGGGTCTAAATGAATTAAGGCTCCGTTTGTTTGGACGTAAAATATTTTTTATTTTTATTTTCTGGTGTTTGGTTATTGTAAAATATTTACAAAGAAAAAAAGTATTAAAATTTAATAAAAATAAATTATTCATTAATTTTCGACAAATTATTTTACATGTCCCACTCGATAAATTTGACCTCAATCTCGACGTAAATTTTTGTCAATCACGAACAAAATAAAAATAAAAAAATATTTTACCTAAAAAGAATATTTTACATTTGTTTAGCCTAAATGTTTTCTAAAATTAACATTTTCTGGACATGCTGTAATAGGAACATTCCGGTACTTCCAAATTTTAGGAAAGTGGAAATAGCCTGAACAAAAATTCAACGCTCTGGAAAACATTTAGGAGCGGAAAAAAAAAAAATTAATTATTTTTTAATGATACATTATTCGAGCACATTATTTTGGATCTTGTGACAAATCATTAAATTTTCTATTATGCTGATTAGAATTGGAATTGAATTTTTGCTGTTATGATTTTAAACCACGGATCCATTCGTGTTAGAGCCCCAGTCACATGCCAGTTCTCTCTCTCTCTCTCTATATATATATATATATACACATACATTACACATACAAACATAATTGAGATACGTGTCAGCTTTTGGCTTGTCACATAAAACATAATTTCTGCTGTCATAATACTGGTAGTGGGGCTTTGTGACATCTGATGAACAATACGTGATTAGCAACTCCTTGGATGATTGGCTCATTGAGTTTGTTCCAATCATAATTGAGATACGCGCGTGTCAGCTTTTGGTTTGGAATATTTGACGCATGCTGGCTCTTTCTACATAGAGAGAGAAAGTTGGTCTACACAGTACTACTGCTAGAGAGAGAAATTGGCAGTTTGAGTGAACAGTTGCTGCACCCAATGAAAGAATCAAGTGTTACCACCCTTCCACCCGATCACGTCGTGCTCTGATTCTCTCTGATTCAGATTCATAACCCCTCAAGTCCTTTAATTACCATTTTACCCTTTCTTTTTAAACTTATCACTTTGCTTTTTTTCTTTTTCATATTAAATCACTGTATTATTTTTGCTGGATTGCTTCTTCGATTTCAAATTGATTAGACAAGGAGGCCTTTGCATCAAATTTCTAAGTAATTCTCTACGTCGGTTCAATAATGCTTTTGTGTCAAATTCCATTTGATTTGAAAAACTGAATCTTATAAAATAAGGGAACAGCCTTACTGCAATACTAGATACATCGAATCCTCCTAAACACTACAATAACAAAAAACTTGTGAATTTATCTGGTCCAGTATTGTTGAAATTTTTTTCTTCAAATTATGTTTGGATTAAACTTGTACTTCAATAATATATTCACGACATTCATTTTTATTGATTTCAAGGTATTTGGTTGGACTTTCAATCTAAATGTGTAAATGAAAAATAAAAAGTTAGATTAGGAATTTTACGGTTCCGTTTGTTTGGACGTAAATTATTTATGAAAAAATATATTAAAATTTAACAAAAATAACTTATTTATTAATTTTTGACAAGTTATTTTACATGTCTCGCTTGATGGATTTGACCTCAACCTCGATATAGACTTTTGCCAAACATCGACAGGGCTCCGTTTATTTGAACGTAAAATATTTTTCAAAAAATATTTTTTTATTTTCTGGTATTTGGTTGTCATAAAATATTTACGAAGAAAAAATATATTAAATTTAACAAAAATAATTTATCCATTAATTTTCAGCAAGTTATTTTACATCCCCCACCAAATGAACTCGACTTCAACCTCGACGTAGATTTTTGTCAAATACCGACAAAGTAAAAATAAAAGAATATTTTACCTGAAAAAGAAAAATATTTTCCAAAAAGAATATTTTACGTCGAAACAAACGGAACCTAAATTTATTAATTTTTACTGCAAGAAGGTTGCGAAGGAGTATCGGATATGGCCCAGCGGTTTACTCGCTGGACTTTGGAGTTTAGTAAGTGGGGTTTGAGTCCCACTGGGTGTTCTTTGTGGCTAGCCTCCGCTGCTCCTACAGTGACTTACTCCGGTCCAAGTGGGGAGGCGCCCTTCCGGATCTTCGGGAATTAGTTGAGTTGTTGAGGGGTTCTAAGGATTCGTGCCATCACGGACTCTCCGGATTAAGAAAAAAAGAAAAGAAAGAAGGTTACAAAGGAATAAAATTAGTGTGTGAGTTTTTTACCAATGACCAAAAAATAAATAAATAAGAAGAAGAAAAAAAAGAAGACTTCATCCTTCCAAATAATTAAATCACTATTTTCAAAACCCATCAATCCGAATTAGTCGGGTTGTTGAGGGCCCTTAAGGGTTCGTACCATCCTGAACACCCTGGGTTAATAAAAAATAAAAATAAAAATAAAAGAAAAAAGGTTACAAAAAAATAAAATTAGTGTGTGAGTTTAAACTGATGCGATACATCAAACATTTTCCTATCTTGAAAATTTATTTGATATTATGAGCTTATAAGTGCTAAACTCAGCTTGAATTGCATAACAATGGTGAGTGAAAAAAAAAAAAAAAAAAAAGGTAAATAAATATATATATATATAAATAATAAATAAAATAAAATTGAGGTGATACGCGTGGAGTGTATGTGTGGGACAACTATGCTTATGATGTGTGGGTTGTGGCTTCAAGTGGCCACGGAGTTGGTGTGTTTGATGAGTAAACTTAATTATATTCTTACATTCCAAGCATACCTTGGAAGCATTGGAATTTGACTAAGATAAGTTACGGGCACACATTTTGATAAGTGTTATATATTAGTAGTAATATATAATTCTGATGACAATGATTTGATACGTTGGGACTTGTCCCTTCCTCTCTCTCCTGACTGTGTGACAATGAGACAGCCCCTCAAATGTTGATGATGAAGTGGCTAATAAGTTGTATCTTTTTCCATGCAAAGTTGGCAGTGCAGGTTAATTAAGTGGCTAACATGGATAAAAATTGTGACATCTCCGGTTTTTTTACATGAAAATATTCAATGTGTTGAGTACATTAAAAAATACGCGCTTATATAAAGAATTTTGATGTCTTTGGAAAAATATACAATGTTAATAGTTTATTGTACCTAGGCCACATCACAACCATTGATATAATCTTCTCCGTCTTTAAATAATTGTTCACTCCCTTTAGTATAATCTTCTCGGTCTTTAAATAAGTGCTCACTCATTTAAAAAGTAATTATACTATTTCTTATAATATTATTAATTTAATTTTGTTACATTAAACCTATAAAAAATAAATTATTATATAGATCCATTAAAAATAAATTTTTCCTATTAATCATTACATAACTGTGAATCACATAATTAAACATAAAGCACTCATATGCATCCTATTTTTGTTCTATTTTATTGTTATTCTTCCTACCAGTATACATAAATACCTTGGGCTTCCACACTCTCTCCCTCTAAGTACCACTACACACACCTATAATACTCAACTTAAATGAAGTGCTCTTCAAGTTTCAAGCCCTACAAAAAATTAGGAAGGACATAGATTGTGTGCTGGGAGACAAATCTCATACACTTTATGTGGAATGTAATAGGTAGTACTATTTTATCCTTTTCCTTTTAGTATGATACAAAATGGAACTACACACCAAAAACTCTTAGGCTTTTTTTTTTTTTTTTTTTTACCATTTTGTCACATTGTCAACTTTTAAATTTTATTTCGTTATAAATAGTTTGTATAGTCTCCTAAAAGAATAAATTGCATTGAATTCTTTTTTCTTTTTAAATTAAAAAAAAAATCTAAAAGAATTAAATCTATTGAATATAACTACAAGATGTTTGGCGCATACAGTTTTTGTGAATTTCTATATATATATATATATAGACAGAGAGAGAGACAGAGAGAGAGAGAGAGAAAGCTGAATTTATATATATTTCAGATAATACCAACTTTTTGGCTCCTGGCGCTTCACCAACGGTAAGGTTCAATGATAACTGAAAGGTTCCTCTCTTCGTAGGAGTTCTCCTCTATGTAGGAGCGTCTCTGCTGGTCGAGTGATCTCATTTCACCTGTTGATTTCTACCGTTTTTTTTTCTCCTTCCCCTCTCTCATCTTTTGTCCTTTCAGTTGCTTTTGTGCTCGTTTTTTTTCTGATTTCTCTAGATCAAATTGGAACTGGAATTTTTCATTTTTAGGGTTTTATTCTCATCCATCTGGATTCTTGGGGGGAAATCACTAGATTCGGTTTTGATCTGCTTGGATTTTGCGGGCGTCGGATCTTGCGCCTCTATTGGGGTAGTCGGTGGCGATCTCCTCTGTACACACTGTAGATACTAAAATTTCATGGACTTTTGTTTAGACAAGTTGATCCACCAAATATGGGTGTCATGTTTAATTAAATAATTTAATTGAACCAAACTTGGCCAACTTAAATTATTTAATTAGTCCAGTCCAGATGATTAAATAAAAAGATAATTATTCCTAATAAAATATATTTAGAATAATTATTTTTATAAATAATTATCACAATATATGGATAATTATCACAATATAACTGGCCTATCCAGTTATAATTATGTCCTTATCAGGAGAAGACACGTGTCATCATCCTATTAATCGATGATGTCTATAAATAGAGGCATGGAGGAAGGAGGAAGTGAGTCCAGAAATTTTAAGACTTAGGAATTCAGAAGGTCCAGAAATTGATAAACTCAGAAATCCAAAGGGGTCCAAAAATTTAGAGACTCAGAAACTCCAGAAATTGGGAGACTCAGAAATCTAGAAGGCCAGAATTACAGAAGCTCTGCCAACATTCATTCTCAACACCCACCTCTGAAGACGAAGAACAACAAATACATCCAATTCAAAGTGCCGTTCTTCCTCAAATTCAACAAAAAACAACAAGCACATCAAAATTGTGCCGTTCTTTCCCTACAATTCATCAAGTTTAAAGAATCACCAAACAACACTGTTCGAGATCAAGCTTCGTCAGTCCTCGATCAGAAATCATCGGCGATCTTCTTCAACTACAAATACTTGAAGAAGATTGTCACCAAATTTTTTTTTCTTTTTCTTCACATGAGTATCTAGGATGAGTCGATTACGTCACTTGAAAAATAGAGTTTTAATAACTTGTAACCTCTAACAAATGCCGACCATAATTAAGGATGTAATATTTCATAAGTATTGATTTTCTAAATTACTATTTTTACTTTTCTTTTCAATTTCCTTTACTTGTGTTAGATTTGGCTTGTTTTCAAGTCCTTCAAAAAAATGCTTGAATCCTTAATACAGTACCAACAGAGGAATAGACAAGGGAAACTGATCTCGGTTAGTTGTACAAGGATGATTCTGTATTTTTTTTTATCTACAAGTTTAATGCTTACAATGTTCACTCCGATTAGAAAATAGTCATAGTTAGGAAACTATAATGATTTAATATTTGTTTATTTCATTTCAATTTCTGTTTAAAATATTATTCTAATTGTTAACTATTTGCTTAAGAGTTTCAATTTAGATATTTTATATAAAAGAAAATTGTATATTGATTTTACTACTAATTGATTTTTTTGGTAGATTAAGCCAAAAACACTAAAATTGACACCCTAATAAATTCGTTTCATAGAATTAAAATAATATGAGATTTCATTAAATTTTAAATTAAAGATATTTTCAAATTGTAATGATATAGTATTACTAATTACAAACATTTTAAGTGAGAAGAAACTTGTGTTTCTCAATATTTACATATTCAGTTTATTGTTATGTAGTTTCAACCTTCCAACGACTAGCCTATGTGTTCAAAAATAAAATCTCGACCTAAAATGCGTTAAGAACAAAAAAATAAAGAAAATAGGATGCAAGTTATAAAATGTCTAACAAGAATTAAGTTTCTCTAAAATAGACATGACTTGGTTTTACCTTTTGTTGTGACATTGTTACATATTCTCTATTCTTTTTTATTTTCTTGGTTCCATGGATTTCTAATTTTCGTTTACTTCAAAATGTGTATTTCAATGTAGATCTTAATTTCATTTGCCTCTTGTTATTTTTTTTTCCCCATATCATTAGTGATTCACATTTACTTTTTATTTTTTATATTTTTGCATTTTCAAAGTTACTATTTTTTTTTTTTTAATAGATTTTTCATTTACATTGTTATTTGCTAACTGATACATCTGGTATTTAATTTTTATACACTTTTACTAATATTTTGTTCACTGTTTGCCTAAAGAATTTTATATTTTAACACATTTTTAAACTTTTACCTTTTGAAATTGGATTAAAAGTTTTTGGCTATACTTGTAACAAGTTGCAAAAGTTGGGAATAATTCTTTTTTAATTTTAAATTGAATAATTAGTAATAATACTTGTCTCACAAGACTACAATAATTAACAAGTGAAAGATTTAACCATAAAAAAAAAAAATAAAAAATAAAAAATGGGAGTGAATCATCTCATGTAACCTTCAAGAAACCTAAACCATTAATAATAACTAAACTATATCTATATACATTATTTGGTATAAAGATGATAATAAAATTTTAATATTTAACTGAAAATAAAATTTTTATATGATGACAATAAAACTCTATAAATTATTTTGTATGAAGATGACAATAAAATTCTAATTTTTATATGACAATCTTCAAATTTACCATGTCAAAATTGTTTTTTTATTTTTATTTTTTTATTTTTATGCTAGACTAAGAGTTAATTTTTGTGTTAAATTTATTTATTTATTTAAGGTAAATTTCTTTATTCTCAATAAAAGGGTAATTTGGAGAATCATCATTTTATATTTACAGCATTCCATGTTTGTAACCAAACACTAGAATTGAATGGTCATTCCCATTCCATTCTTAGCTTCATTGCATTCCCACTCTGTTTCGTTCTTGTACACCAAACTAACCTTTTATTATTATTGTTATAATAGTAGTACTCAAGAAATAAAAATTTATAATAATAAATGACAACACATGCAAATTATTGTAAATAATCACCTATGAAGCACAGACACGGATATGGGATACGGGTACGACACGACACGAATACGGTAACACGGCAAATTTTTTAAAAATAGGATACGGACACGGCGGGTATACGCCTATAAAATTATATATATATATATATATATATATATATATATATATATATTCAAAATATAATTACTAAAACCTTGCACATTCATTTTCCTAATAACAAACAGGTGTATATAAATATAAAATTGCAAATAAAACAACAACAAATAACAGAACCATTTTCAATAATTTCATCTCTGTTATAAGAAAAACATAAACAAGACAAAACAGAAATAAATGAAAAATAAAGTTGATCCAAATTTCAAACGAAGAGACATAGCTATAATGCGCTAAATATGCATATGAATAAACGTATATATACTTTCAATCTTTCACAATGTATTGTTCATGTAACTTTTTTAAAAAAAAATGTCTGTTCACGAGCAGAGATAATTGAAGAAGATGAGAGACTGAGAGAGGAAGTGAGAGAAAATAAATTTATTGTGGAGTACTCTGTTGTCTATAATTGTTTTTTTATTTTTTTAAAATTTTACTTTTAAACTTCTAAAATTAGTAAATTACATTAGGTACCCCATTTATATTTAAAAAAAAATTACAAAATATACCCCGCGTGTCCTCCGCATGTTTGAGCCGTATCCACCCCGTGTCCGAACCGTGTCCACCCCGTGTCTAATAAAAATTAATTTTTGGACACTTCACAAGAGTGTCGGACACGTGTCTGAGCCTCGGACACGTGTATCCATGTTCGAAAAGTGTTCGACATTGATACGGGACTAATGAACTCACGTAGATAATCACACATTCTCAAATAGATACACCGATACTTCACAAAATGGCATTAACAAAGTTTATTTCCCTACATGCAATGTTCAAAATAAACAAGATGTAATAAAAATTCAACCAGTTTTTATTATTATTATTATTAAAATTCAAGCAAACAGGAATTAGGTTATTAAAAAATAAAGTAAATATGTATGTGATAGTTTAGTAAAAACTTGTCCTATACAATAAAGTTACTTAACAATCGGTTCGTTAGTCTCCAGGATAATGATTTGTTAGTCGAATTAGGCAATTATCGAAACGTCATGTTGTATGGTCAAATTTGGTATATAAATCACTACTAAACTACTATAATCTTTGCACTAACACTGAATTATAACTCTTTCATTTGAATTTTTTAGTTTTTAGATTTTGAACAAAAAGATGTAAAGTTCAATTTATGAAAAAAAAAGGGACACATTAATGTTAACTCTCTTTTATTATATATATATATATATATATAATAAAAAAGCAGCTACAAAGAATAAACATTTTCATTGACATTAAAGGTGTGTGTGTGTGTGTATATATAATATTTTTATTTAGCTAGGGGAATTAATATTATCATTTTGTTATTTTTCACAAAGTAGGATATTTGTGGCAATGTATCAAGGCCCACACTTGATAAATACGAATTTAATTCAATTGCTAAGTAAGCCTTTTTACCCCCTCGCTGACCAATCCAATGAAATATTAGATGGAGAGAATTTTTTTCCACATACCAAGAGATTAAGACATTATATTATTTATGTTGTATGTTGGATAAAAAGTGTTTTACTAGAGTTTATCATTGCCGCCTTCACCTACCTTGTTTAAAATATCTGTGTTATATTTTGTCTTATTTTCTTAAAAAGGTATAAAAGTAGTATTATTACGGAAGCTTCTTCATAATAGCACTAAATAAAATTAGAACAAAAATGAACTCTTTTAATGAAAATGTTTTTGTTTTTTTAATAAAAATAAAAATAAAAATATATTTAGAAATTAGAAAAAAGTTTCGCACTTTTATTACAATGCATATAGATGTATTGCAGCTTCATATTTCTGGGTTGCTTGTCCAAAAATGAATTTTTAGTCATTTTTATGTTACAAATAATTGGTATGTGATAATTGTTGAATACCCACAAGCTCAACAATAAATATAGTATGTAGATGTAGAAGATAAAAATTTATATATATTTATACATGTGTGTTGATTGGATAAGGTTAACGTTGTGATGGGACTCATGTCCATTAAATTCAAGATATTAATTCCCTTGAGTAAAGAGTGGCCATGGATTCAATTCACTTCCAACAAATTGAATTTTTTAAAATTCATCATTAATCTGTTAAATAACAGGTCAAATTATATCCGTTGAATGATGGATCGGATCAAATTTACTAATTGAAATTTTATCTAAATAGTTTAATATTATTTAATTTTAAACCATAATTCAATTGATAAAATTTTAATTTATCACAATTAATTTATATATTTAAATGATCATCATTAATTAATTAAATTAATTAATATATATTTTGAATATATATATATATATATATATTTATCAAATCGAATTGAATTTTTATTAATTCAATTTGTAATTCAGTTTATTAATTACGAATTTAATTTTTTTTTAATTCGCAACTAATACGTACAAATCAAATTCACACATTATGTTCAGCAACCCTACTAATGACATGAGAGTGAGGGGGGGGGGGGGGGGGGGGGGGGGAGCGCAAGGTACATGCACGTCTACGTGTGTGGGGTCCTCCGTTCATCATTTACCAATTATTCAAATATATATTGTTGGGGGCTTGTTGGTAAATAAAAGTGTTATTCCTTGGATACACACATATATTCAGTTTCGTGTGGAGGGCGTAATGATTTGATAGGTTGGGACTTTGTGGATTTGTCTTTGTCTGTGACAACGAGAGTCTCAATTTGGTGACGTGGCTATAAAAGGTTGGACAATTTTCCATGCAAAGTTGGTAGTGCAAGGTTGGATTAGATATATTCTCTCCTCTCAGGTGACCGTCCTTTCGATTGAGTGGTGCTCGGTTTGGAAATATATATATATATATATACATAGAGAGAGAAAATTTAAGAGTCGGAGAGCGTGAGCGTGTGACTCATGTCCATTAAATTCAAGATAGTAGTTCTCTTGCGTAAAAAGAGTGGCCTGGGTCTAAGGAAGGACGGAACTTGTGCTGGTTAAAATGGGAACAATTGTGCAGGAATAAGCAAGAGGGTGGCTTGGATTTTAGAGATCTCGAAGTTTTTAATATTGCACTTTTAACTAAACAAGGATGACGGCTAGCGGTGGAGGATGGTAGTCTACTCTCAAGAATTTACAAAGAAAAGTATTACCCTCACAATTCTTTTTTAGAGGCCAGAATAAGAGGTAATTCAAGTTGGGCTTGGAAGAGCATATGTTCATCTAAAGAGGTTGTGCAGAAAGGCCTGAGGTGGTGATCGAGTAGGTACAGGGATTGCAATGCAAGTATGGACTGATCCATGGATTCCAAATTCTTCAGGTTTTAAAATTTCTTCACCTTGTCCTACGGGATGTAATGTGCGCACAGTTCAGGACTTAGTGTATCCTTATTTAAAATCTTGGAATAATGTGCTTATTTCTCAGTTTTTTTCTCAAGAAGAGTCTGAGAAAATTTTGTCAATTTCATTAAGTGAAACTACTGTCAGGGATAAAAAAGTATGGCACTTCTCAAATGATGGAAGTTTTACGGTGAAGTCTGCATACAAGGTTGCCCTTGAGTGGTTGCAAAGAGCTACTAGATCGTTGGGATATGAGAGAAGAATTGATAGATGTGCAGCTGTTAATGGATTTCAGGACAAATTATGGAAGCTTAAGGTGAAGGAGAAATTGAATCACTTTATTTGGAGTTGTGTCTATAGGATTGTCCCAGTTTTGGAAGATCTAAAGAAACGTCAAGTTGTGCAATCTGATATTTGTTTGAGGTGTGGTTTAGATAGTGAATCTATTGAGCATGTGATGTTGAGATGCCCTTATGCTGTTAAAGTGTGAAAATTTTACTCTTTCAAATTGGATCCTAATTGTTTCCAAAATAATACATGGGTGTAGTGGTTTTGTGGTCTAATGAAATTGTGGGAAAAGGCAGAGGACAGAGATTTATATTTGAGCTTAATTGTCTATGTTTGCTGGTATTAATGGAAGAGTAGAAATCGATTTTATTATGAGCAGAAAGAGATTGGGGAGAGGGCTCTAATGCAGTTAGCGTTTCACCATTGGAATGAGTATCAAGAGGTTATTAAAGGCGGCCATGAAGCTAGGATGAGCAGTTTCTCTCAATCTGATGTTGTGCGATAGAAAGCTCCTGCAGAAAATGGATTGAAGCTGAATTTTGATGCTACCTATAGAGATCACACCAAAGATGCTGCTACTAGCTTAGTTCTTCGAGATTGTAGGGGTAAGGTTTTAAAGGCAGTCATCCATTTCTTCCCAAACGTGGCTTCTGCATTAGTAGTCGAAGCCATGTCTGCAAGAGTAGCCTTAAAATGGGCTCAAGCATGGGAATTAATAGAAGTGGAGATTGTAGTTTGGTGATTAATCCATCAAAAGTTTCAGTTGACATTGAACTATTTGGGGAGATATTCAGGCTTATATAAAACTACATGATCGATGGAAGATTGGTTGGGTAACGAGGCAGGCAAATATTTTGACTCATAGTCTTGTCCAGTATGCTATGCAGAGAAGAGAAACTGTATGTTTTTGTGATATTTTCCCAACTTTCATGTAATGACCCCGTCATATACCTCCCTTTCCTTTTTTCCTAAAATTTTACAGATAAATTTTTTCCGTTTAATTTTCTTTTCTGAACTTTGTTTCTTGTCACTTAGTGTCATCTCAAGTGTTCAGAAATAGTTTCCGAGACTCTTTTTTGTGGATTGACAACTTCCTTTGAGGACCGAGTCTGCATTTTCACTTTTCGGACACTATGCGCCTTTCGTCATTTTCCCTGTTTCGTCTTTTCTCTATTCTGTCTTTTCCCCGTTTGTCACTTGTTTGGCAAAACCTTACTTTTCATGCTCGGAGTTAGTTTTTGACTTCACATGTCTTCCTCTTCAGTGGTTTCCTCGAAATACGTATCTCTACTTTTGCAATAAAGTACTCTGGTTGCTCCCGGTGTCCATAGGGGCATGGATACACAATTCTTTAGAATCTTTTTCTTTTCTTGGGGTGTTTTTCATAAATATATTTTGAAGATATTTTATTTTAGGGGCATCTAAGAAAATATCTTTTTGAAGATATTTTCATTCTGGAACAGTTTCGCAGTTAACCCTTTTTGTAGGGGTTATTGTGCAATTAATGAAAGTTATTGCAAAATGTCTCGTCTGAAGCCTGAATCCTCGTATGGGATTCATTTTCACATTTCATCAAGTCATGGACTCTTGGAATTTCTTTCTGGTCGTTTTTTTTTTCAGTTTCAGAGTTTCTGGACCCGATTGCCGCTTAACTTGTTCGATGTATAACTTTCTGCTCGAGGCTCGGTTTGTGACGCCATTTCTTCCTTTGTTCATATTTTCTCATTTTGAATCTTTTTCGTTCACAGAGTTTTACCGTTTGAGCGCGTTCGCTCAAGATTCACTTTTCCGGACCCGACGGGGCCCTTTCGGGGCATTTTTTGAGGCTTACTATAAATAGAAAGTCTTAAAGTGAAAAATCACTTCTTCACTCATCTTCTCCACCTCTTGGCCGGCAGCCATGGGAGCTCCTTGGCTGCCACCCTTTCTCCTTCTCCTCCACTTGATTTCCTTGGTAGAAATCCTTCGGCCTTTACATTTATTGTTCCCCTTGACGTGTTCTATCATTCCCCCTTATTAGAATTCATTTCTGACCATTTCTTGAGTTTGGGTTTGAGGTCAAGTTGTGATTTTCATGGGGCTTCCTTCGGATTCATGTAGATCGTGTTGTCCCCGACAAAACCTTTCGGTTTCGGCGAATTCGGGACACTTTTTTTTCAGTGAGGATTTGAGGTTTTAATTTCAAATTGAGGTAAGGGGTGTTATAATTTACTTTCTTACTATATTACATGCTTGTGATGCTTATACAACTTGATTGCATGCTTGAATCACAAAATCTAGATATTTTATTATTTATTTTTCTTGTGAAGGATTTAATTTTTTCGGTTGTCCATAACTTTGTTTAATCATATGGCATGATAGAATATTACCCCTTGATATGTAGATTGACATATATTAAATCTAGATTATTTGGACAAGTAATGAAGATTTTATTTAATATTTATCTTGAATAAAATATTAAATCATGTGGTCTTATCTAGCTTTAAATCAACATGTGATAGCATATTATATTAGGCCTTAGCATGCTCTTTAACATAGATTAATTTGAGAGTAATCGGAGAAGTTTTGAAATCTAGTAATATTTAATTAATTAGATTAATTAAATTGTTCCGAGTGTACTATTCACTCCACTGAAATTCCAACTTGAAATTCTTGATATGCATGGCATATTGTTTCACATATATTAAATCTAGAATATTTGATTAGGTTTTGAAACCTTTCAATTATTATTTTTCTAGTATTAAAGTTTAGGGTTAATTACACTCACACCCCCTGTGATTTGTCCAATTGACAACCAGATGATAGTTAGCCTCCTTTTGAACACTCACACCCCCTGTCAGAAAGGGTAACCAAACAACCCCTAAAAATGTGATAAAAGACACTATTGCCCTTGAATAAAATAATAATTCTTAAACTAAAATATCAAAATATTTATATCACCAAAATACCCCTCAGATTATTAACTACGTGTTTGGTGCTCCTATCATCCTCACCTACCGCCTCCGGTCCCCACAGACAGCCACCACTACCGCCCACCTCTCAACCTCCTACCACCACCACTACCACGGGTATACACACAAAAAACACATATAAATATACTACGCTGGACCCCTACAGCCTCTGTCAACGTTTTCTGGATTTGCTTCTCTTCGGCTCCGATGGCTCATGTTGGGATCCCCACCTCGCCGGCGTTAATTTTCTGGGTTTGCTCTTTTTTGGTTCTAGCAGCTCGTGTTCGGCTCCGCACCTCACCGGGCCGTTTATGGGTTTGCTCCTCTAAAAGCCATTCTTCCCAATTTTTCATGATTAATTTCATCTGGGTTTTTAAATCAGAGCTCTAATTCAAACCAATGAAACTTCAAATAGTTTATATATGGGTCTATATATATGGATTTATGTATTTTCCTTTGTTTTGTTCAAATTTGATAATATATATATATATATATATATATATATATATATGTGTGTGTGTGTGTGTGTGTGTGTGTGTGTGTGTGTGTATCTTATTCTTTGATCTTCAATTCGCAAAAAAAACTTCGTTTATGGGTTTGCTCCTCTAAAAGCCATTCTTCCCAATTTTTTACGATTAATTTCATCTAGGTTTTTAAATCAAAGCTCTAATTCAAACCAATGAAACTTCAAATAGTTTATATATGGGTCTATATGGATTTATGTATTTTCCTTTGTTTTGTTCAAATTTGATAATATATATATATATAAATGCATGTGTGTGTGAGTATATCTTATTCTTTGATCTTCAATTCGCAAAAAAAACTTTTGTATGTGTTTATATGTAATATGATTTGTAAAAAGTGTATGCATTAATTAAATCGAAGAAGGTAATATATATATATATATATATATATAATTAGAAGAAGACAGCATGGTGGAAGAGGCTATGACTCTGGCAACAACGTAAAGGGGAGAGAAGAGGGGTGTTGACTATGGAAATCATGTGATTGGATACATGAGATCTATGGAATTTATTTTCTGAGTATGGAATCAGTTATAATTGCTGAGTATCGTGATCCTTGGAGACTCCCTCTCTCTCTCTATATATATATATATTGTTGTGATGTTGTTAATATAGTAATATATGATTAAAATTATAATTACAAAGGGTATTTAAGTCATTTAATGATTCAAATGTGATTGTTGACAATTCAAAGGTTATTTAGGTCATTTTATCATGTGTCAGATGTGGCAAGAGTGTCTTTGTAAACTTTATCAAACCTTAGGGGTAGTCATTGTTCAAAAAGGGATCAACTTTCATCTTGCTGTCAATAAGGCAAACCTCAGGGGGTGTGGGTGTAATTAATCCTAAAGTTTAATACTCATGGCCGTACATTGCATGGAAATCACTTGTATCGTGCTAGTAAATCAAGTTTTGACATGTTGCATAACATATATTAATTTAAGATCATTTGGATGAATATCAAAATCTAGAGATTTTAATTAACTTAATTAATTAAAATCCATTCAATGTTTCTATGAGCTCAATTAAGTTCTAACCTTGTATTCATGATTTTCTTGACAAGTTCCTTCACGTGTATCAATTTGAGAATAATCGGATAAGTTTTGAAACTTATACTTAATTATTTCCTTTGTATGGAACCAAATCTACATGGTTGTGTCTTGTATGAAATGAATTTGTAATTTGATTCCAAACTTGGCCTTGATATGATCATTGACATAACTTGTTCGTAGAACATTTGGACTTGCCATGTAACCTTGATAATTTAATCCCTTAAGTAGATTAAATTCTCTTTTGTGTATTCCTCGAGTTAATCACGCCTTAACATCATGTATCTAGACTTTCTGTATCTTGGTTTCATTAATGTGCTTAATGAACATGCTCATTTGTCTTGGAATGGTTTATTCACACATGTGTTGTTTAGTATGCAATTGATATCATGTACCTTATACTTGTGGTATATTTGCTTCGATGGATTTCATGTGCTATTTATCTTGGTTGTGGTCTATATAAATGCACACTTTAATTTCTTGACATTTCACATGCCATCATAGCTGAGAACTTAGGGCATGACTTGTGTGTTCCAAAATCTTGGTTGTGCATGATATGTGGTTAATGCATTTCTTGTATTTTGATACAATCTTGACTTGCACAACTTGTTGATTTTGGAACTTGGGATATCAATCAAGAATTGACATGGCTAGGACTTGGTTTTAGTACGGTGGAATGTCCCTCTACAACTATAGTGTGCATTAGGGGAAAGGTACCCATGGGTTAGTAGTCCTAAAGTGATCTCAAGAGTACGGTTTTAATCCGGGCGATATCCAAGTTTCCACATTGATTGATTTCACTCTTTAAATTTCAAGTTACTATTCCTTGAAGATTTAAACTTGTCGTGTATGTGAAATGCTCCAATCTTGTCTCATTGCATAGATTTTATGCTTCATTCGTGATTTAACTCCTTAAATTTCAAGTGTTGTATTCCTTGAAGATTTAAGACTCTTTTCGTGTTATGTGGAATATTCTATCCTTGTTTAAATGCATAGACATTATGCCTTATTCTTGATTTCATGTATAACTCTTTTCGTGTTTCATGGAATGTTCCATCCTTATTTAGTTGCATAGATATTATTCCATGTCATTAATTTTTTGTATTACTTCCATCTTGTTAATTGGAATGCTCCAATCTTGTTAATTGCATAGATATTATGCCTTGTTCTTGATTTCATGTATCACTCCCAATTATGTTAATTGCATTTGATAATGCGATCCTTATATTATAGCATCCTTCTTATTGTGTTCTTGGATTATCCCAACTTTGACTTGTTTTATATATGTATATATATCATGATTCTTGTTGCTTGTACTCTATGGTAGCTTAAGATGATCCCTGAGTCTAATCTTTGACATAGACGTTAGGTGGCATGATCCCTTTTGAACTATATCATGTTAGTCCTAAAAATTTCTAAAGAAATCGAGTCGATGCATGCTCATTCTCTGCGAGTAAACTTGTTTACTTACCCCGAAGTTACTGGGGGATTTGATCAGGTACGAAGATTTGGTTCGTGATTCTTATCATGCTTGGATGATTTGTAGACTTGAAGATTTCAATTCTTGTAAAGGTCGACTTGAAATTCCATTTGTAGCCATTTTGTCAGATGTGTATATTTGATTCCAAACTTGTATTATGTGCTTAAGCACACTTTTTGGTATTCATTCTATGTATATGATATGTGGCCAAGGGCCAAACTTCATTTGTAATCCATATATATTGAAAAATGTAAAATTTTGCCTTTAATGAGAAAAGCATGAAAACTTGAGTTTCAATATGTCATTTTCGTACCGGTCTGTTCATTGTGTATGTAATTCATCCTTTAGCATTCATTTGCCATATGTGAGGTGTGGCCAAGGGCCAAACACCATTTAGTGTTCATTTTTGCATTTTAGTTCACATATTGCATTTTTGGGCTAAATAATAGAAACTGAGCCTTTAAGGGTTCATTTTCAAATTGGGTGGTGTAAAGCGTGTTCCGGCACCTCTACTAGGTCTCATTAATCTTGTATGAAGTGTGGCTAAGGGCCAAACGGTCATTGGAAACCATTTCCTAATTTTGGTTTTCATGTTTTTCATTTCAAGTCCATTTTTGCCTTTTTGGCCGTTGGGGGGTCGGATTTTGCATCGGTGGTATTTTTTAGCCATGAACCATTATAGCACGTCCAAATAGGTAAGTTACGTTTGCGTGCATGATCGTTTTCAAGAAAAACCATTTCCTTTGTGATTTGAGCCTCCTATGGACTCATTTTGAAATTTTATTGCATAATCTGATCTAGGGGCATTCTAGACCTTTCACATCAGTTTTATTTTCTTCTTTCAACATGGTTGCTTGGAAAACGTGATTTTAGGGGAGGTTTCTTTTTCGTATTTTTCTAGAAAATATCGTCTTGGTACCGAAAATCCCTCGTGAAGTTTCAGCTTCCAGTTTTCATTTAGCAACTTTATGACCCTCATGACCAGATTTCTTGGAAGGGCATTTTGGGCATTTTATAGTGAGTTTTTTTTCATTTCCACCCGCATTGTCGGGTAGAAAACTCGATTTTAGGGGGGGTTTCTTTTTCGTGTTTTTTCAGAAAAACTCGTTTCGACCTTCGTTTCAAGCCTCAGTTCTGGAACCTTTTTTTTTTTTTTTTTTTTTTTTTTTGCTGTCAGCATGTGCATGCCATTGGGCTCTGGTGCGCTCATGCATGGGCGCCGTGTGCGCCATGGCCTTCGTCGGGCCGCCGCGGCGTCTTAACTTTAAACCCTCGTTTCTCCCTCGTCCGGATTTCAAATCGAGTGAACTTTTTTTTGAACTTGATTAATTTTTTACTTGTCTTTCCAACAGTGTGTTCGGTTGCACCCGGACATTCCTGGATAATTACCAGTTTACCCTTTTAGCCTTAAGTGCTCGTTTTTCTTCGTCATGCTGTTTCTCCTTCGTCCGAACTCCGAATCATGCAATTCTTGAGTCCATCTTGATTATTTTTTTGTTGTTTTTCCAGCGGTGTGCTAGGTGGCACCCGAATCCACAGTTTTCAGAAATGACTATTTTGCCTCTGGGAGCTTATTTGTCATATTTCCGATCTTTTACTGCTGCGTCAGTTTTCTTTGAGTTCCGTGACCTCATGAAAGGTCATCTTTGGGTCTTAGAGGTGTGTTGTGTCTTGGAAGACCATTTTCTTGTTTCTTGCTTCCGCATCTGGATCCGTTACCAGGTCAACTTTCGGGTCACCATTGATGCACCGGGTTGAATAAAACCTGGGTCGTTACATTTCATAAAAGAGAAAGCTTATATGGATTGTATTCATATTTAATTGCATCTAATGAAAGATTTTCTTACCTTGGAAAAAAAAAATCATTAATTTATATATTTTAATGATCATTAACTAACACATTCTTATAGTCCATTAAATTATCATCAATTAATTAAATTAACAAATACATTTTTTGAATATATATATATATATACAAGGGAAGAACTAGTAATGGGCTAACCTGGGCTATAGCCCTGGTCCAATTGAAAAAAAAAAAAAAAAAATTAGTACTATTGTTCCTATAAGCTCATGTACTACTCTTTTTATTCCTATCAGCCCAATCCAATCCATAGTATTTCTATAAATAAAAAGGGTTATAAAATTTACAAAGGTCAAATCTTAAATATGAGCAAGCCCACAAACCATAGACATGCCCAATCACAAAATAAATCATAATAAAATATAATAAATCCAGCCCAGTAAATCAAACACATTGTTAGTCTATGGAAGAAGACCTAAACTCTTCGTGTATAAGGCACTAAGGCATAGGTAGATGGATATCATGGATTATTATTATTAATCCAGTGAAATATTGAATTTTTTTTTTTTTTTTTTTTTTTTTTTGTAATAAAAAAAAAAAAAAGGCTTTTTGATGACTTGATAATTTCTTGTTAAATTGGCTAATTTACTATATAATGGATTAATAACTAGTCAGGGGCGGAGCACATAGGTCTTACTTTCTAATGTGAATTTATTAATAAGGAACATATATATCTTACATTCTTATAGTTGTTTGTTTTAATACTTATATGAAGCAAACTTTAATAAATTTTTGACTGTGAAAATACGTTAGAGTTTGGAAATGTAAATGTGTTAGAAGGTTGTAGATTATTGGGATAATTGAATAACTGATGCATGATAATTATGTATTTAAAGTATGGATGACACATTAAGTAGTCATAGGATTTAATTATTTTTAACCCTTCTTACTTTACAATCCTGGCTTCGCCCCTGTATATATATATATAAATTTTTTTTAAATTGAATCGAATTTTTAATAATTTAACTTATAATTTGATTTACGAGTTACGAAATTAATTTTTTTTTAATTCTGACACCAATCCGAAACAATAAATCAAATTCACGTATTATGTCCAGCAACCCTACTAATGACACACTTTCACATTTTGATCATCATTTACCAATTATTAAAATATATATTGTTGGGGGCTTAAAAGTGTTGTTACTTGTTCCGTGGTTACACACCCATATATTCAGTTTCGTGTGGTGGGCGTAGTAATTGTGGATTTGTCTTTGTCTGTGACAACGAGTGTCTCAATTTGGTGACGTGGCTATAAAAGGTTGGACAATTTTCCATGCAAACTTGGTAGTGCAAGGTTGGACTAGATATATTCTCTTCTCTCACGTGACCGTCCTTTGGATTGAGTGGTGCTTGGCTTGGAAATATATATATACATACATAGAGAGAGAAAGGTTAGAGTTGGAGAGAGTGAGAGAGAATGTGCGCCTAATATAAGGGGGATATTAAAGTAATGTCAGAGTACACGCCTTTTGGGAACCAAAATTGGTTGCCAAAAAGATCAGGTGAGAAACGCCAAAGTTCAGGGAGCCAAAAAGATGGTATTACCGGCAACATATATAAATTCAGCTCTCTCTATATATATATAAATTCACGAATAAATATTAATCTTAAACTTTGGAATTGTATTGCTAAAATTGGATCTATTTTTTTTTATCTTTTCTTTTCTGTTTTTCTTATTTCCATGAGATCGGCCTTGTGGGCCAATTACTATCTGGATTGGGACCTGGCGAATGAAATCCCTACAACCTAGACCATCACTGGGCCAATATGATAAATTGACTTTTTCGGACCAAATTAGTTGGGCCAGACAATAAATATGTTTATAGTAGGCTAGGCCTGGTCAAATTTCCCACAGTGCTGACATTTTACTCTTTTAGCTCAAGTATCATGCTTGCTAGTGGCCGTGTCGTTATTTTATTGGTCAACACCGGAGCATTAAAAAGTGCTCTAGTTATTTATTTTTTTCTTTTCCTTTGTTTTAGTTATTATTATTATTTTTATTTTATATATTTATAATAAGAGTAGTTAATCTATCTAATTTTCATTCAAGGAACCTAAAAAAAAAAAAAAAAAAACAAAAAAACAAAAAAAAAAAAAACAAAAACTAATCTTTATATTTTTCAAACTTGTTTTTACCAAACATTTTTAAATATGGAGAGTCCATTTCTCTTCCAGATCCTCTAAGACCATTCAAGCTCGCTTTCTAAACCAGATGGAGAATTCCTAATTATTAAGTTCTTTGATAGAATGGAAAATGTTGTATGGAGAATTGACAAATTTAGGATGTAGGAACACATGTTTGGAACTAGACATTATCTGTGATGACTGGTTTGGAATAAATGGTTAAGATTCATATATAATTATCTGTGTGTGTGTGTCCTTATGGATGAGTAATGATAGTTGAAGGAGTTAGTTTTTATGGATTGATCGCTTCTGTGTTCTGAATAAATTTGCAGCGAAAGGTTTCTGTGGAAACAACATTGTTTAGAAAGGAGAAAGAAGGCATTGACATGAGGAATTGAGCTTCTTTTTTGTCTCTCTGTTAGGTTTTGATCTGAGGTTAATTAGGTTGTATGTACCTAAAAAAAACCTCTCCTTCGAAGGGGTATAACCTAATATATGCCATAATGAACCCTTCTTATTTTGGGTCTCCATTCATATTTCTGACATGAGGGACAATTGATATGTTTAGGATTTGAGTGTGCGTACTTGTGCACATGCATGTTTATTAATTAAATTTCTTTATTTATTTATTTTTAAATATCTATTTATACTTGGAACAAACTTGGGCAGCTGTTGGATCAAGCATTTCAGATCCAACCACTCCAAGAACATCAGTGTTTGCATTGGGGAGAGTTGCTGTCTCCATCAAAAGAGTATTTTATTTATTAACGTGTGTATTAATATTGTGGATGTAATTACTGAATATGATTTTATGGGATTTTGTTGTATCTGTGCAACTTATGTTTAGATGTCAGACGTAGGTGCATTTTATTTTTGTTTGTGTAAAATGTATGTAGTAGTAGGTTGGCAATATACATTGATTTTATAAAGTGTCCCAAAAGTATTAGTATATTTATATATATAGATGGAAGACATCTCTTATTTCTCTCTATACTTTGTTTATATATATATATATACACACACACATATATACTTACGGTGTAGGTTTTAGTATTACTGTGCTACCAAACTCTCTGCGAGTTGCTTGATGGAGAACTAGAGAAGACAAACAGTCTAATGGTTTCTTTCTCCAAGCGCAAGGGCGGACTCTTCAAGAAGGCTGTTAGTGTTGCGAACGTCGTCAAGTCCCCCTCCGCCGGGAGGATTCATTCCTTCGGAACGCCGTCCTCATCAGGAAGTCCTGTGTATGGGCAAGAAAGATGAAGAAGAAAAAGTGATGGAAGATTGGGATAGGCTTTGGTGGGACGCAGTCACGCAGGGGTTGATGTATTTATTTATTTATTATTATTATTTTCATATATACAATTGACTTGAATTTTGGGGTTGAAAAAAAAAAAAAAAATCAAAGCTACTTTTCTTAATATAAATTAGTAATAGTTTTTCTACCAAATAAAAATACATGTATAAGAAAGAAATATATTTGAAAGTATTTATTTTTAAAATTCTAGAAGTGAAGAAAAGTACGAGTGAAATATTAAATTTAAAAGATTTCTTAAATTAACTTGGATTTAATATTTAGAGACTTAATATAGAGGGAACTCATAAATTAATATATCACATATGATTTCTTAAGTTAATATTCCCAATTATTTGAAAAGTGGAAATGACAATTTTTTGGAGGGGTGTGTGTGAGTAGTGAGTAAAAAAAAAAAATGAGAAGTGGAAATTTACTTAATAAAAAAAAAAAATCAAATATTTAAATTGCATGTATTTAGGAGCTGCAGTGTTCTACTCCACAGATTATGCCGTCAAAGCAGATAGCTGTAAGAAGATGACATGAGAAGAAGATTCAAAATAGCCTCCAATATTTATACAAGGATACCTAGATCAGATAGAATTCAATAAATGAGTGTTGTTACAACCCATTTAATGTACCATTTACAAATATGTTGCTGGGTTAACTTCAGATAATGGTGATAAAAAAAAAAAAATGAAAAAAAAAAAAAAAAAAAACAATAATAAGAAAAGAAAAGAATAATAATAATACTAGAAATAATAATAGCAAAATAGTGGAGGGTTAGAGAGAGGTCTTCTTTGATGCTAAATCTGTTCGAGAGACTGAACAACATTTGGATCATGGAGCATGAGATGAAATTCAAGATAGTTGGATTAATAGCAATGAAATAAACAGATGTACATGCATGTCAACGCATATTTTGGCCTAAAAAACATTACAAGCTAGACCCATGGTTCAATTGGGTAACAGTGGTTCAGCTGTTATCCATTTGCATCTATTAATGACTTCAAATTGACATCAAGTCGGGTTTCACTAAATTAGTGTGAAACACACGCGCACACACATTTGAGAAATCCTGAAACCTTAGTTGTCATTTCTGAAATTCTAACCTCTTTCCGCACACACATATTTGAGAAATCTTGAAATTGTAGTTGTCATTTCTGAAATTCTAATCTCTTTCCTTGAGAATTTGGTCTTCCACTTTGAAGATCAAATCTTACTCTTTTCGTTATTTAGAACATCTTTTTACAGTTATTTATTTATTTATTTATTTTAGTTAGTTAGTACTCACACACACATGCCTCCACTGAGACGTACTGCTAGGCCACTGGCCTATTGGTGACTTCGTTTGCCTTGGATTCTAGAGGAACAAGTAGGGGTCGTCCTATGTTTATCCTCTTGTTGTTTTTTACTTCCTTTGTTGTTGATATAAATTGTATGCATGTAAATTGAAATTCTAGGATTGTATCAGATGAATATTGATTATATCTAACCTAGGGTTTTATTTTTACACATAAGTCTTATATATGATTAATCTCTTGATTGTTGTTGTTTTACTTAGTAGATAATGGAATTTTAGTATTTCCTGTTGTTATTACTAAGTTATTCTAGAATTATTATTGTCATTATTTGTGTTGTGATATTTGACTTTGTCATTGTTAAGTTAACCATGTTAGTATGACTAAAATCCAAGGCCGGCCTGAGATTGAAAAAATCTTGTGAGGCCCTCTATACATAAGTTTCATACACGTCAATTTTTTTTTAAAAAAGTTAATGTGATCGTCTTGCATTTTGAATTACAAAATTATCAATTAAAGTGCTCAAATCAACTTTCTCCAACACATTTTTTTCAATAGACAAATCTTCATATTCATTAAGATTTTTCTTCATTCCTATGTTCTTCATTCACCAAATCTTCAACTAAACTCTCAGTTTGTGCATCGTTCCTAAAAAACTTATGAATAGTGCCATTTTGAAATTGAATCAATTCAACTTTTTTTTTTATTTTTTATTTTTACCCAGATTTAAATTTTCTTGTAGACATAATTGTCAAAAATCTTGTAAACTTAGAAATCTAAATAATAGGAAATACAATTAACATAAAACTAAACTTTAAAAAAAATGCTTTACTAAAAGAAAATATAGATTACTTCGATCTCAATGGCTCAATATGCAATAATATGATTTATAGAAAAACAAAAATATCTCATGAGATGTCTAAATGATATGTCTTCAAGTGAAGGATTGCTGGAATCTGGATTGGAACTTCTGTATTACAAAAAATTCATTTGTCAAACAATAATTTCATAAGAACAATTGATATAGAATTATAGATTTAAGTTCATCAAAACAATTTTTTGCTTTAAGATTTAAGTTCATCAAAATAATTTTTTGGTTTTACATTTAACTTCTTAATTTTTATTTTCTTTTCCTCTAGAATTGCAGATGTGACTTCTTTATACCATTTCCAAGATCTTTGATATATTTACTCCCTGAAGGCCGAATTGCAGATGTGACTTCTTTATAATTTTTTGGTTTAATTTAAGATTTAAGTTCATCAAAATAACTACTTGAAGTCTTAAAGACTTGAATTAGAATTTAGAGTTAGAAGTAGAAAACTTACAGTGAAGAATAACTGAATAAAACGATGATGATGATTGATGCAGATGTAGAATTGTAGATGCGACTAATAGTAAAAAAGTCTAGAGAGAGAGAGGACAGTCGAACAGAGAGCCAGAGCCAGACGAACTGAGTTTTGAACTTTTGATTTTTGAGGGAAAAAAGCTTCTGATTGTTGCAGTCTTGCAAAGTAGAGAGAGAGAGAGAGTGGGAGTAAGTTTGAGAGTTGAGCTTGTTGAGAATGAGAATTTGGATTTGGAGGTGAGGTTCAATAGTTCAAACCCTAATTTTATTTTATTTTTTTCGATTTTTGCTGCATTTGGTTATGATTTTTATTTTTATTTTTATTTTTGTGGCCCATCATTCTTGAGGCCTGATATGCTGCATTTGGTTATAATTTTTTTTTTTGGTGGCCCAACATTCATGGGCCTATAAATTTTGAGGTCCCTTAAATAATTTGCTGCATTTGGTTATAATTTTTTATTTTTTATTTTTTATTTTTTGTAGCCGATCATACATAGGCCTATTAATTTTGGAGGCCTCTTAAATTCTGAGGCCCTAGGCGACCGCCTTGGTCAGGGCCGGCCCTGCTAAAATCTCAATGTTAATTACCTTGCAATTGTGTAGTATTTATCTTGTTGTAAAGAAGTTGTTTAATTTAGTAGATTACTAATTAAATTCTTGAGATTATATATTGTTGTAATATGGAACTCTTATGGATTAAATTGTTGTGATATGGAATTCATGTAGATTATTACACGTATTTGCTTTGTAAACATATTACTATGTTGTTGCTGAATTAGTATTTAAAATTTACTATGGATGCATGATTTAGTTATTGAGTTGATGACATTTTATTGTATAGCAAATTCACATGTTGATAACTTGTCATTTTGTATGCCATTTTAGAATCGAAACACTAGAACATGGATTGTGTGGTTTCAATCCTACTTGTGCATGGAAGGTGGTTTCATGCATTGTTTATATGTGTATAAGCTGTGAACTTATTTGTTGATTTTGGAAACACTTGAGACATTGTTACTTTGCCACCGCTAGAGTTCGGCTCTAGTGCGGGAGGTGCGAGTTCTCCCTAATTTATAATGCGCACTTGGGTGGTTCCCGACGAGTTAGTACTTGAAATAACCAATTATGTCTTGGTTCTATTCCGGGATTTGATGTCTAAGATTTTCACTATTTGATTTCGCATTCAATTCCAAGTTGACAACCAATGTTTAATTGTGACTTGTGGTTTTAGTTATATTGTGGTTTTAATGTTGTTAAGTTCAGTTTTGCATTGTGGATTATTTGATTTTGTAATTCAATTCCAAGTTGACAACCAATGCTTAATTATAACTTGTAGTTTTGGTTTTAATATCCTTGTTTTGATTTAATATACTTCATGTTGTAGATTATGATAAATGCTTCAATTTAGTCAATTAAGGATGATCCCTTAGCTTTACCATAAAACTTAGATGATAGGTGGCATGAACCACATGTAACCGTTTATATTACGTTGTAAAGAATTGTTGAAAGTTTAGAGTATACGGATATGCTTCATCCTATGAGTAATGTAAGTTACTCACCCTAGTTGATTGGATACTCTATTTTGGGATGAACAACATCCTTAACTTGGCTTGGTTGCATTGGATTACTTTTCTGTCAATTTGATATGTAAGTATTAGCATGATTGTTTACTTTTGATGTTATAATTGTATAATTTGTTTAGAAGCATGGCATGCTTCCTTTTGGCGGTGTAATATAAACTTAAGTAGCTTATTTTGACTTTACTTCAACTTATATGTAATGAGGCCAAGGGCCAACCTTTTTTGATTAATTGAATGTATCATGCAAATTTAACATGTTTTATTTTAGCGACCTATTTAATATCAGGGGCATTTTGGGGCACCTTTTTAGTCACTTTTCATCCTTCGTGGATTCGGTGATCAATCGCCGAATTCTGCGATCGATTGTAGCTGTTCACTCTTTGTAAAATTTTTTAAAAATTTCGAGATTCCATATCTTCTTCATCCAAACTCTGAATTATGTGATTCTTGAGTCTAACTTTATTAATTTTCATTGTCTATCTAATGGTATGCATGGTTGCATCCAATTTTGTTTGAAAAGTATGATACTCCCAAAATTTGGAACACGGGTTGATCAAATCCGCGCACAAAACCAAGGAATATCAAGACAATTAGAGTATTTCAAACAAGCACAGAGTACAAAAAGAAAATAAAAAGAATAAATAATTCACTGAAAGAAAATCTATAAAATAATAAATCCATTAATAATTCTCCAATGATTACAGTTCGGGAATCCCGTAACTCAAGGACCCCTTAACCAAAATCTACTATCCAGAAATTTATCAATACATATTGAAGTAATAATATCATACTTTGAAATAAAATAGAAAGAATGGATAACTTCTCCAACTGCGGATCCTCAACCTTGAGACTTGAAACTTCTAATAATTTGAAAAATAAATCGCGGGTTAAACTCTACGAGTAAGCTCTCTCTACTAGGCCTCTGAAAACTAATAAACAAATCATCTCTCACCAAAACCAATCCTATTAAAGTTTTTATCTTTAATAAACAATGATACATATATATATATATATATATATATATATAAATAAATAATTATATATAATACACTAATCATATTCATTAATAGGTTCATTAAATTTAAGACTATTAAATAATGATTAAATTAATAATCATTCATAGACCAAACCACAATTTCTTTTAAAGATAAATTTCTTTAACT
This sequence comes from Cornus florida, assembly GCF_030987335.1. NCBI lineage: Eukaryota > Viridiplantae > Streptophyta > Magnoliopsida > Cornales > Cornaceae > Cornus > Cornus florida. Next base: position 37,396,514 of record NW_026775575.1, read on the forward strand.
TAATTCAATCCTAAACAATTATCAAACCATTTAAATAATAAAATATAATTAAAGAAAAAATATATTTAATCCAATCCCTGATAATAATTGTAATTATTTAAATCACATATCCAATATCCAAGCTTTGACAAATCATTCATGTTTACACCAATATTATTTTATTAATAAAAAAATAATATACTAACATTTAAATACTAGATTATTCTAATAAAAGAATATCTAATCATAATCTAACTTACACATTCAATAATCATAGATAAAATTTTAATCATTTAACACATAATAATTTAATTACACTTTGACAAATAAACCATGCCATTATAAATATATTTATTTATACATCAGCAATTCAACCATGCCTCCATAAGTATATTTATTTATATATTTGGCAAATCAACCATGCCATTATAAATATATTTATTTATATATTGACAACTCAACAATGCCTCATTTAAGTATATTTATTTATACTTTTAAATTAACAATTCAACCATGCTTCCTATGTATGTATTTTATTCATACAAATACTTAGGCAATATATTTACGCCTATGACAATTCATCTATGCCTACAATTCAACTATGTATCAACTTTAAACTTAACAATAAATTAATTCACACATAACCATTTCATGCATATTATATGCATAAGATTAATTTAATAATCAGCCTAATATAATATGTCAAATAAGAATAATAATTTAATTATCTTAAATGATATATATATATATATATATATATATATATATATATATATATATATATATAACACCTTCAATAAAAATCCTTGATTATTTAAAATCATATATACATATATATTAATGAATATATATATATATACACACATATTTCCTTCCATCCTAAACATAAATTAATTAAATTATATATATACATATATAATTAAGTATATATATAACTCCTTCCATCACCAAAACTATTAATTAATGATATTTATGCAAATTAAATGTTACTAAATATCGTCATAAATGATTGTCATAAATGGTTTCTCATAAATACTCCATATCAGTTTAAATAATTTTCCAACACCATCTCACTAAAATGTAAATATATCTTAGTATGATGGAAATTTGAGGATTAAATTGATACCATTGGAAAGAGGATAAAAAATCCTTAAATTTGAGCTCAAGAATGACCAAATTTCGATTTAAAATGAATGAGTTATGACATTTTCAATTTCGAGTAATAAAACAGGCAAAATAATATGCTGAAATCAATTGTTACTATAAGCTTGACCGCAGAGGATTATTTCTCCTCCATCAATGCTCCATATCTGTGGGCGCACCAACTCCCATGATCTGCGCTACACCAGATCAATTCACAGTTGACCAAACCACTTGTATGGCCCAGATGTACATGCGTACCAACCCTCCATGCACCGTGATGCACTGGATCAATCCACTCACCTTTGAATAATTTAATAGACCAGATCAACATGTGTACCACCTTACCATGTGCCGCATCACACTGAATCCTATGCTGATCATCATACTTCTTTAATGGTTCTAAACTAGGTGCACCGAAGTACTGTGTAGTGAGTCACACTGGATTACCTGTCCCTGAGCTCACGCCGATTCCCACAAAGCCTCCACCATATTCACAAAATAGTGTGTATATATATATATGTATGTATATAATTTTCTAAACAAATATAAGAAATTAAATCTAATAAATTCTTAAAAATTATAGAAAAATACTAAAAAATTCTAGAAAATTACAGAAAATTCTCAAAAATTCTATAAACCTTAAATAACCTTTTTGGGTCACAGATCCACCTATAGATTGATTTGAAATTATATATACAACACCTATATATATCAATTAAATTCCAATAATCCAAAAACTAAATATAATAATTTATAATTCTAATTATTCCGATCTAAATATTATTTTAAACAAATAAATTTAATCTAAACATTAATGCTCAAGGTGAAATCCTTATGAGTTCTAAGAGGAAAGTTATAGAAGAACTCGCTTGAAGATTTCAAAACGAAACCGACACTTCAAGCTTGAGGATACCAAAAGTGACCTGGGCTTAGTACAATCCAGATTATTAAGAACGGGTCGGGTAAGGGCAGCTGAAATGAAGCAAGTCATCGCTGAATGAGTCCAAGCCCAGGAGGTTAGTAGAAAAGCTCGCAGTAAGATGAAAGGAATGGGGCCCAAGTAAAAGGAAAGTAGACAAGGCCAGCCCATCACTAGAAAAACAGTTAGAGAGCTTCAGGAGTGGTTGTAACTGTCTATAAATAGATGGAAATGAGAGGGAAAAAGTGTTGGAAAAGTTTGAAGTGCATAATTTCTCTCTCTAGATTGGGGAAAATTTCATGCATCTTTAATGGCGCCATCTGTGGGAAGCGACGAGGATTGATTGATGTTAATCCAAATCAATTCGATCCAGAGCAATTGGTGAAAAAACGCTTGATCTCTGAAAGCTGAATCAAGGTCGATGAGATCGTGGTCTGTCTTGCTGAATCTCGGTTCCAGTTGATTTCGAGAGATTGGTGTCTGATCTAAGCAGTTCAGATATGTGTTTGTTCCAGTGAGCTACGCAGTCGAGACTTGTTGAGATTGCTGAATTTGGCAAGCTCGTTGTTGAAGTAATTCAGATCCAGCCAATAACTGTCAGAATTTAACTAGTTTGATTCCAGTTCTAGTGCGTTCACATTAGCAAAGCTCAGATCTGATCAGAAATCTGCGGTTAATGACTTTGCTCCGATCTGGAGTGATGATTAGAGGAGAAAGCTCAAATCCATTGGAGAATGGCCAGCAGTCGAAGCTCGATGAGTTGATGAATATGATCGAAGCCCTGAGAAGAGAGAATGCAGAATTACGAGCTGGAATAGAGTGCCGTGAGGCTCCTGCTATTCCAAGGCCACCTCCGGTAGGAGAGGGAGTCTTGCCATTCAGTGCTGTTCATCAAAGTGATCCAGAAGGTAACGCTCGCATGGATCTTGATCGTGAAGAAATTCTGGTGGGCGATTTACCTCCAAATGTCCGTCCGGTAGAGGATCGAGAGGGATATATTCATTTGGATCCACATCGCCAGTGGATCATGCGAGAGGAAGCACCAGCGTTTGATTCAAACCAGGGATGATTGAGGCGTGATGACCCTTTGGAGTTTAGCCATCATAGGGCTACATCGCCATGGCAGAGTGACTTCGCGGAGGACAGATTGTTTAATTCACCCTATCGGCCTTCAATGGCAACGTTAGATTATAGGAGTTTAGAGAGGAAATCTGCAGACCATAAAGTTCCATCACGGTTCTCAAGGGAGAATGAAGCACTCCATTCATCAGCAAGAACAGTTGCATCTCGATTCACTGATGAAATTCTGAACGCTCCAAATCCGAGGAAGTTTTTCATGCCGATCTTCATTCTGTTTGATGCAACAATCGACCCGATCGATCATATCTACAATATTCAGTGTAAAATGGCTTTGAACATGAACAATGATCCTTTAATGTGCAAGTATTTCCCTACAAGCTTGGCTGGGCCAGAACTTAATTGGTTTAAGAATCTGGCTCAAGGTTCAATTGATAGTTTCCAGGACTTGTGCGACAAGTTTATAAGCCAGTACTATGGGAATAAATGCCCGGCCAAAGACGTTTCAAGCTTCTTTACAATGAAGCAGCACAAAGACGAATGACTCTAAGCTTTCCTCACCAGATTCAACCTTGTCAAGAGCATGGTAATAGAATATCATCCTTCCACGACGGTTTAAGCATTCAAACTTGCAATGAACCGAGGGACACCATTCCACACAAGCCTGGTGGTGAATACGCCGAAGACTATAGACGAGCTGAACGAGAGAGCTGACGGCTTTGTGCGTCTGGAAGAAGAAGAGACAACTAATGCAAGGAAAACATCGATTATCCTAACAGAGGAGAAGTTCAAAACCAAGATCCGGCAAAAACAAGGTCAGCCACAACGTCAGACCTCCTGGAAGGCCGACAAGAGGCCCAGAGAGGAAGAGTTAGTTACTCCACTCAAAGTTACTCTAGCGAGGCTGTATCAAGATAACAAAGATAAGTTTCACCCTCCCTTACCAATTAAATAACCTCTTGAACAGAGGGATCAATCTAAACATTGTGCTTTCCATAGTGACTTTGGTCATCAGACTAGTGAATGCATGAACCTAAGGAGGCAAGTGGAGATGTGATGAGCGCTGAAAAGTGCGTATTTAAACCCCTTAAGCTTAGGCATTCTAATACCTTTATCTATCTTACTTTACCATTTTAGATTGATTTCGTATTATTTCCTTTTTCAGGCACTTATCCCGAAAATAAGCTAACTCAGCCAAATAAGAGATTAATTGAAGCAATTTTGGGATTAAACAAAGAAAGGAGCAAAATGGAGAAAGAAGGAAGCAAATGAAGCCAAAGGTGACAAGCAGCAAAGTTCGATCGATCCAAGTTCAAGGTTTGATAGATCGAACAATGATCGATCTCAGCACTTCAAGATAGATCCAAGCCTTGACCCAAAAGCATAAAGTTCCCAAAAGTTCGATCGATCCAACACCATCCTTCGATCGATCAAACACTTTTGTCCTTATTCAAATGATTGATCCTATCCACAGCTATACCACCCACTAACCACTTTTGTCCTTTTCCCATAAATATCTCCCATAAATATCTCAGATTTGTCTTTTTCCAAAAAGCTTAGCCAGTTGGATCGATCCAGCCTAAGTTCGATAGATCTCAGCCAGTTCGATCGATCCAAGACCAAGGTTCGATCGATCGAACTTCCTCCAGTGCGAAAAAGTTAAAATTCCATCTCATTGAAAGTTGTCCTTTATCCAATCATTAGGGAATTTTGTGTGCACGACCCCAGCTCAGTTTGGGTGTCATTTTGACCTACCTATATAAGGATAAGGATTGCTTTTTACAAGGGGAGCCAACATTAATTTATCATCTCTTGGAGAGGAAGCTTAGAGGAGGAGGAGGTTAGAGACACCATTGGAGACTCTTCATCACCAAGGAGAAGATTTCAACCATGGAATTAGCCCTTGAGGGTTGGAGCATCATCACCATGAGTGGCTAGACATCCTCTTGGGGCTAGAGTTAGCCCCAAGCATGTTTTTTTATATCTTAATCTTGTGTATTATTGAGGGATTAGTGTTGTAATTGATGTTTTGACACTTTTATATATATAGATCTTGTTTATTCAATGATTTGTGTGGTTCAATGCTTCCAACCAATACTTTCGTTCTATCCATATGTCTATGTATGCTAGAATAGATGTTCATGTGTTTACCTCTTTTTCTTGTGTAATTGATGCATGTCTATGTGTATTAATACTATGGATTTAGAGATTGTCAAAACATTGTGCTTAAAAGAATGTTCTTGTGATTTTCTAGATGGTCCATGCTCACTTCTTGATGGATTATGCCTCTCCCTTAGCTTAGTTAGTTCAATTTCATGTCATTAATTTAATTGTAGTGTAGTGATAGCATAATTGTTAGATGAGAGGACAATCCATGCTAGTTGTTTGATGTTCCATACTTTTGAATGCAAGTAGCATATGTCTCTAACCTTGTGGTGTGTTTGGCTTGTAAGCTTAATGAAAGGATTAATGACTTACTAGATATGTTGTGCTTTTCACATGCTATTTAGACAATATATACTTAATTGCTAGATATATTGTGCTTTTCACATGTTAATTAGACAATGTATGCTTAATTGGTCACCCTTACTAATTGAATCAACCAATCGAACACACAAAAATATTGCAACATACTTTACCCTCATTAGTCACTAGTTGGAAGTGTAGAAAAGCATTGCTTGGTGGTGACCTCTAAACCCCAAGATTTCTCTCTCTCTTGCTTACTCTTTGTTACACTCAATTACTTAGCTTAATTTAGTTGCTCTCTAGTTTAATTAACCAACCAACCATTTGTTGATCACTCGACTTACTAACCCTAGTTGCAATTCCACATTCAAGTACGACTCCAATCCCTTGGGACGATCCCTACTCGCCTTCGCTATATTTACAGTGAAAGATAGTAGAGGTTTCTATAAATGTAAAACTCTTGGCCCTCGCCTTAAAATTCACACTCTCATCAAGCTTGTGGTGTAGCGACACTCGAAGAGGAAGCCAACAAGATGCTGATCGCAAGGGGGGAATTTACAGGATATGTTCAAGGCCAACACAAGAGCAGAACCGACCAGTTGAGTAGGTCAAGAGAACTCAGAAGCAGAGTAACTATGGTACTCGGCCCGTTTGGATCATATATGTAATTCATGGCCAACCTGAACAGACAGCAGAGTCAGATGAGCTGCTCAGAATGCTATTATGCCAAGCATAAATCAATAGGAGAATAGGCGGTATGCATACTTTGCATCAGCAGAATGCATTTGCACAGATGACAGAACAGACCTGTTGCGCGTTCAGACCCCTCATGAAGATCCACTGGTTGTCAGTTTGACTGTAGCAGAATGCCTGGTACGAAGAGTTCTGATTGATCTAAGAAGTAGTGCGAATGTCATGCCCAGAGTAACATTTGACCGGCTTGAGATCAAGCCGGAAAGGCTCAAACCCACGGGAAATCCATTGCTGGGGTTCGATGGGAAACGGGTAGAGCCTATTGGCATGGTAGAATTGATTGTGCAAGCTACTAAAATAGTTCTGACAGAGACATTTGTAGTCGTTGAGATCCATCCCTTCTACAACCTTTTGATAGGAAGAGGGTGGATCCAGAGAGTCCAGGGTGTTCCATCAACTCTACATCAAGTGATGAGGTGTTTGGGTCCAGATGGGAACAAGGTGATTAACATTCATGGAGATCAGGTCGCGGCCAAAGAATGTTACTCCGTAACTCTGAGGTCTGCTAGAAAAGGAAAAGCACCCATCTGTTCTGCTAGCCCCAGATAGCAATTACAGGGTCCTCCACCCAACAACATTGGGGAGGAGGAGCCTTCGGTCCTAATCGAAGAACCTCTTGTTGACGTACAGATCGACCATGAGAAGCCAGACCGAACCATAAGAGTGGGAACACGACTTGCAGAAGAGGAGAAACAAGGGTTGATTGATTTCTTATCTCAAAATGCAGATGTGTTTGCGTAGAGCCATTCAGACATGCTAGGAATCAGTCCTGCTATTTCTTGTCATTTTCTCAACGTAGATCCAAATGCAAAACCCGTAAGGCAGAAGTAGAGAAGGTTCGCTCTAGAGCGCAATCAAATTATAGCTGAAGAAATCAATCGGTTGCTTGATGCAGGGTTCATTAGAGAGGTCCAATACCCAGTTTGGCTCTTGAATGTCGTTGTTGTGCAGAAAAAGAATGGGAAGTGGAGAGTATGTATTGACTTCACCAATCTGAACAAAGCTTGCCCAAAGGATAGCTTCCCGCTGTCGAAGATTGACTAGATGGTAGATGCCACTACCAAATTTGAACAGTTAACATTCCTGGACGCATACTCAGGCTATAATCAAATTCCTATCGACCCCATTGATGAAGAGAAAACTTCTTTTGTCATCGAGCGAGGAACCTACTGCTGCAAGGTCATACTGTTTGGCCTAAAGAATGTTGGAGCTACTTATCAGAGGCTGATCAGCAAGATTTTCAAAAATCAAATGGGGAAGACTATAGAGGCATACATTGATAACATGGTGGTAAAGAGTAAGAAGAAGGAAGATCACCTGGAACACCTGCAAGACGTGTTCAGTGTGCTAAGGAGGTATAAAATAAAGCTTAATCCAACCAAATGCTCATTTGGCGTGAGTTTTGGCCAATTCTTGGGACACGTGGTTAATCAGAGAGGAATTGAAGTCAGCCCAGCCTAAGTAGAAGCTCTGATTAGCAATGCAGAACCAAAAATGATCAGAGAGGTGCAAGCACTCATAGGAAGAATAGCTGCACTGAGTCGGTTCATTTCTAAATTGTCAGACCGCTGTAAGCCGTTTTTGGATATAATACGAGGCCATAGAAGGTAAGCTTGGGGGGATAAGCAATGACAGGCACTGACCAACTTGAAGGAATACATGCAGAACCCTCCAATTTTATCTACTCCTGAGTTCGGTGAAAAACTTTTTATATGCCTCGGTGTGTCCAGTATAGCTACAAGTGTCGTTTTGATTCGCTGTAAGGAAGGAAAATAGTTCCCAGTGTTCTATGTCAGCAAAACAATGGCCGAGCCAGAAAGAAAGTATTCAAAGGTCGAACGGGTAATCCTGACAATGCAAAAAGGAAACTCAGGCATTTTTTTGAATCCCATCCTATGGTGGTTCTGACCACTTTCCTATAAGGACAATCCTGCATAAGCCAGATCTCTCGGGAAGAATGACAAAGTGAGCCATAGAGCTGAGCTCATTTGACATAACTTATGAACCCAGGACAGCCATTAAAGGTCAGGCAATGGCTGATTTCCTACTAGAATGTGATATCGAAGACTTGGAAGAGGATTGTGAAAGCTCTTTATGGAAACTTTTCGTCGATGGCTCGTCAAATCAAATGGGAGCAGGAATAGGGATCAAACTCCAAACACTAGAGGGTACTACACTGAGCCAAGCGATTAGACTTCAGTTCAGCGCAACCAATAATGAGGCTGAATACGAAGCATTGTTGGCTGGACTGAGGTTGGCTAAAGAATTGAAAATTAAGAGTTTAGTTGCTTTTAGTGATTCACAGCTAATAATACTGCAGGTAACTGGAGAATATGGAACCAAAGATGAAATAATGAAAGCCTACCATTATGCTGTTCTACACGAGGCGAAAGACTTCGATCAGATCAAATTCATCCAATTGCCGAGAGAATATAATGAAGATGCTGATTGATTGGTCTGCAGTGCATCCAGTTTTAGAAAAACGTTGGCTAGAGTTATCCCAGTTGATGTGTTGAACCAGCCATCCATCTTTAATGAACAGGCCAGTTCGGACCCTCGGTAAGTTAATGTTATACCATACGAGCCGAGCTGGATTGATCCAATCTTGACTTTCATACGGGATGGTGTACTGCCCGATCGGAAAGATGTGGCAAGGAAGATCAGGTCAAAGGCTGCAAAGTATGCTATTGTGCAAAATCAGCTATACAGACGATCTTTTTTGGGCCCATACTTAAAATGTGTTACCCCCATAGAAGCTGCGCAGATCTTATGAACATTCATGAGGGTGTGTGTGGTAATCACTCAGGGGGAAGATCTCTGGCGTATAAAGCAATGATGCAGGGGTATTTTGGCCGACCATGTCACGTGATGTAGAAGAATTCTCTAGAAGATGCGATAAATGCCAAAGGTACGAACCATTGATGCACTAACTACCTGAAAAATTGCACATATTGGCCATACCATGGCCTTTCGTGCAATGGGGGATGGATGTGGTTGGCCTTCTGCCGATCGCAAGGTCACAGAACAAGTACGTTCTACTGGCCACAGATTACTTTACCAAATGGGTGGAGGCAGAGCCGTATCCAAGCGTAACCCAAACTCAAGTAAGATGCTTTATCTAGAGCAATATTATTTATCGTTTTGGCGTTCTAAGGTCAATTGTTATGGATAATGGGACTAATCTCGATAGCAAGCAAGTGAGGGAGTTGTTGGAAGAGTATAGAATTAATCAGAAGTTGGCAGCAGTTAACCATCCACAGGCAAATGGTCAAGCTGAGATTACGAACAGAATAATCTTTGCCTGCATCAAGAAGAAGCTCGAAGATGAAAAAGGAAAATGGCTAGACGAGCTTCCGAACGTCTTGTGGGCTTACAGAATAACCCCGAGATGGCCGACTAGGGAGAGCCCATTCACTATGGCGTATGGCACCGAGGCAGTAATACCGATCGAACACTTAGTTCCAACTGTTAGAAGCTTAGCATGGAATCAAGAGCAGAATGATAGCATATTAAAATTTAATTTTGATCTGTTGGAGGAGAAAAGAAACACAGTAGCAATAAGGCTTGCATCTTATCAGTAGATGCTCGTGAATAGCCATAACAAAAGGGTGAAGCATAGCGAATTTGCCCTTGGCGAATGGGTTCTGAAAAAGAAGGTGGGGATAGTCAAAAAGATGTTTTCACCATGGGAAGGTCCATACAGGGTTGCAGAAGTCATAGGAAATGGGGCATACGTTTTGGAGACCATGATAGAAAGGCTGGTCAACAAACCATGGAATGCCACGTCTCTGAAAAGGTACTATCAGTAGAAGTAGAATTTTATTCCGAACAATACTCGTTTTGACTGGCATAAGGTTTATGAAAGAAGTTTACGAAATTCTTTATGAAAAAAGTTTATTCTGCTTAAAAATTGATTAGCGTTCTTCCCACTTAGCAAAGTAAGTGGCAGCTGGCACAACGAGCCTAACACCAGACACTTGCTCAAAAATAAGAACATGCTGAGTGGCAAGTGGCATTCTAGCCAAGCGTCAGGCATTTAGCAAAGTAAATGACAGCTGGCACAACAAGCCGAACGCTAAACACTTGCTCAAAAATAAAAACATGCCGAGTGGCAAGTGGCATTCTAGCCGAGCGCCAGGCACTTAGCAAAGTAAGTGGTAACTGGCACAATAAGCCGAACGCCAAACACTTGCTCAAAAGTAAAAACATGCCGAGTGACAAGTAGCATTTTAGCCGAGAGCCAGACACTTAGCAAAGTAAGTGGCAGCTGGCACGACGAGCCGAACACCAAACACTTGCTCAAAAATAAAAACATACCGAGTGGTAAGTGGCATTTTAGCCAAGCGCCAGGCACTTGGCAAAGTAAGTGGCAGCTGGCACAACAAGCCGAACACCAAATACTTGCTCAAAAATAAAAACATGCCAAGTGACAAGTGGCATTCTAGCAGAGCGCCAGGTACTTAGTATAGCGAGTGGCAACCGGCACTATTAGCCAAACGCCAAAGACATTGATAGCCAAACGCTGAACACTTGTGAAATTAAAATTTGTGAAATTAAAATTAAAAAAAAAAAAAAAAGAGAAAAGAATCAGGTTATCAAGCCATTCAGGGTTGAAGAGTGGAAATTTTTGCAAAAAATAGGTATATTATTCCTTTTTCATTTATCACAAAAAGTTCTTGAGGTACATAACTTGATGTTCTAAAGGTACATGAATTCTTAAAAAAAATAAATTGTTGCAGAGGACCACAGAGTGTTAGTTGGCAGGTTCTTCTCTAAGCTCGGACTCATTGTTCCCCCTATCATTACCCTCTGGCCCGTTGTGGCCCTCTCCACTATTAGTTGCACTATCATCTCTAGAGGGAGAATCAAGATGAATCACCCCCTTAGTCAGCATGAGTCTGTCAGAGGCAACTGATGTGGAAGGGATGATAGTAGTGATGGGAGGGATGTCTAGAGGATGGAAGGGTGGAATAATCCTTGAGGCTGCAACCTTTCTGCATTCAATGAAGATATTCTCAGCAGGGTCAAAGGGTGAATCTTGGTAGTTGGTTGGTGGACTGATGTTCAGAAAGGCGTCCAGCTCATCCGAAGTAACACATGTGCTAATTTCTCCCTCAGGGGGAGAATGGTCAATGAAGGCGTCTCTGTACTGGTGATGGCCGTCGTCCTACCATACGTTTGAGAATGTGTAATTTAGGCGAGGGTCAAGTTTTACATTTGTAAAAACCACTACTACCTTTCACTATAAATATAGCTAGGGCGAGTAGAGATCGTTCCAAGGGATTGGAGTCGGAGTTGATTGTGGAATCGCTATTAGGGTTAATAGGTCGAGTGATCAAACAATTTGTTGGTAGGTTAATTAAAGAGCAACAAAATTAAACTAAGTAATTGAATGCAATGGAGATTAAGTAAGAGAGAGAGAGAAGAGTCTTGGGGTTTAGAGATCACCACCAAGCAATGCATTTCTATATTATTGACAAGTGATTAATGAGGGCAATTAGGGTGTTGCAATATTGGTATGTGTGTATTTGGTTGATTCAACAAGCAATGATGACTAATTAAGTATATATTGTCTAACCAACATGTGAAAAGTACAATATATCTAGCAAATAAGTATATATTGTCTAAATAGCATGTGAAAATCACAACATATCTAGCAAATCATTGGTCCTTTTCATTAGGCTTACAATCCAAATACAACACAAGATTAGAGACAAATGCTACTTGCATTCAAAAGTATGGAGCATCAAACAACTAGCATGGATTGTCTTCCCATCTAATATTATACTATCACAAAACTACAATTAAGCCATTGAAATTAAACTAATTTAGCTAAGAAGGAGACACAATCCATCAAGATATGAGCATGAACCATCTAGAGAATCACAAGAACATTCCTTTAAGCACTATGTTTTGACAACCTCTAAATTTATGGCATCAATACACATAGACATGTATCAACAACACAAAATCTAGAAATAAGCACATGAACATCTATTCTAAAATACATAGACATATGGATAGAATGAAATGATCATTTGGAAGCATTAAATCACATAAATCATTGATTAAACAAGATCTATATATATCAAAGTGTCAAAATATTAATTACAACACTAATTCCTCAATAATACACACGATTGAGATATAGAAAGCATGCTTGGGGCTAACTCTAACCCTAAGAGGATGTCTAGCCACTCATGGTGAGGATGCTCCAACCCTCAAGGGCTAACTCCATGGAAGAGGTTTGCTCCTTGTTGATGAAGATCTCTAATGGTGTCTCTAGCTTTCTCCTTCCTCTAAACTTCCTCTCCAAGAGATGATATCAAAAATAATGTTGGTTCCCCTTTGAAAAAGCAATCCTTATCCTTATATAGGTAGGTCAAAATGACACCCAAAATGAGCTGGGGTCGTGCACACAATATTCCCTAATGATTGGATAAAAGACAACTTTCAATGGGATGGAATTTTAACTTTTTTGCACTGGAGGAAGTTCGATCGATCGAAAGTAAGTGAGATCGATCGAAAGTAAGTGAGATCGATCGAACTTAGGTTGGATCGATCCAACTGGCTGAGCTTTTTGGAAAAAGACAAATCCGAGATATTTATGGGAGATATTTATGGGAAAAGGACAAAAGTGGTTAGAGGGTGGTATAGCCGTGGATATGATCAATCATTTGGATAAGGACAAAGGTGTTCGATCGATCGAAGAATGATGTTGGATAGATCGAACTTTTGGACTTAAGTGCTTTGGGTCAATGCTTGGATCTATCTTGAAGTGCTGAGATTGATCAATGTTCGATCGATCGAACCTTGGACTTAGATCGATCGAACTTGCTGCTTTGCTTCATTTTGCTTCTTTCTTTCTCCACTTTGCTCATTTCTTTATTCAATCCTGGAATTGCTTCAATTAAGCTCTTATTTGGCTGAGTTAGCTTATTTTCGGGATAAGTGCCTGAAAATGGAAATAATACGAAATCAATCTAAAACGGTAAAGTAAGATAGATAAAGGTATTGGAATGCCTAAGCTTAAGGGGTTTAAATACACACTTTTCAGTGCTCATCACACCCCCAAACTTAAATATTGCTAGTCACTAGCAATGAACTAGAAAGTAAAGGAATGAAATGAACAACTATACAACTATAACTAGAAAGCAATAAATGGATAATGCCATTTTCGTAGGGAACACGATTGCACTTAGCACATGCAACAAGCCTTTTAAACCCCTAGGTTACCCCTAGTAGACGAGTGAAGTCTCGTGAGGGTTTCCAAAAATGGTACCCACAAACATTAAGCTCATTCTTTTCAAAAGAGGTACCAATATTGCAAACAAGCATTGGGAGAAAACTACCTCAAGTATGCAATTTTTCAACCCTTTCCAAGCAATCTATCAAAATTTTAACATCAAGCAAGCAAGTATGGTCCTCCACACATCAAGAAAATGATCATGCAAATCAAAACAACTCTAGAATTCTTTTGAGTGGACCGGCATCAATGTATTGTTATCTAAGCTAACTAAAGAATTAATCAGATCTTTACCCTCAAACTAGTATACAAATATAGTACCGATCATCAAGACAAAAGGTGGACCTTTTATTAAAGGTTTATTATTCTAGGTGCGCTTATTCTTTTCACTCGATTTTATTTATTTATTTATTTTTTTTATAGGATCAAAGATGGAAGTATAGTGCAATATGTTGATCTATTAAGCTTTCTAGCAATTCATGAGGTCGAGCGTTAGGTCAATGACTCCCAAACCAGACGGCTTTAGGGCATTAGGCGTTCAAACACCCCTACGGACTTACAAGCTCAAATCAACTATGTTACAAATCAAGACAACAACCATCTAATCATTTCCCACTTCTCACCATTTGGGAGAAGTCCTCACTTTTTTTATTTGCTTTTGCAACTTTTTTTTTTTTTTTTTTTTTTTTTTTTTTTTTTCATTCAATTATTAACCTAGAGTTTGGGCCCTCCACCTTTCGGCGCGAGAAGTTCAGTGCTTGATGAGGCTAGAATCCCAGCTACTTAGTGAAAAGGGGTTGTTATCCGCCTTTATCAAGAATGAAAGCTTTCAATGCACTACTAGCTCAATTGGGATATAACCAATTCAATAATCAACAAAGCATGTGCCCCACAAATGAATGCTAGTGTGCGCCTATGCTAGTGTAGAAGACTAGAGTGAATCTAAAAACAATCACAAAATCAGGATGATGTGGACTACAAGTGCAAGCAAGATATCAATCTTTTGAAAAATTTACTCCTAAATGGCATTCATAAGGCATACAAGGAGTATTGGACTCTCAAGTCAAGCAATTTTTAAAATTTAAGCAATATAGTCCTCAAAATATCAAAATCATAGCTAGGTATGGATCAATCATAGAAATATCCCTCAAATACACGAGTCATGCTAAAAGTTTGAATTTAAAACTATCACTATAGAGCACCATTCCCCCCAAACTTAAATTGCACAATGTCCTCAATGTGCAAAGAGAACAAAGGAAAGAGTATACCAGTGCAACTAAGCAAGAATGATCGGGACTGAAGTATCCGAAGTGGGTGGCATGGCCCCCCCCAAACTTGGGATGAACTGTGGTCTTGAAAATTGGCACTTGGATAAACTTATCAGATAACAAAATAAGATAATCAGTGCACAGTGAACATGCAAGTGTAAATGGGATAAACAGATAACGAAATGAGAGAGGTATAAGGGTGGTCCTAGAAATTGGGTAGCACTCTCTCACTGAAGTCATTATGATGCACCTGATAGAGTTGAAAGGACATATATATCAATAAAAGCATGCAACATCCATCATAAAAACAACCATAAAGTGCGATACATCCAGTGTCAAAAGACGATAGACCCGGCTGCAAAAATAATAGTATCACAAGTGTAGCAGACACAGAACATAGATATGAGCATAAAAAGATAAAAAGACTGGAAGTCTCAGGCAGAGGGAGCTCCACGGATCTCCCTGGCTAAGTTATCCATGGTAGTCAAGATCTCCGTACGAAGGCGAGAAATGTCAGCTCTAATGGCAGCCATCATATTTAGACGAAGGGTAGCAAGGTCGGCTCTAAGGGCAACCAGCATATCCTCCAAACTCTGAAGGTGCTCTTCTAAGTGACATGTTTGATCATGATCCCCTGGTGTGGCTGAAGTGGAAAAGCTGTCATTCTTAGTCATGATCTGCAAAAGGAAATCTTGTAATGAGAGTGAGTGTTAGAATAAATAATTGAAAGCACAATAGAAACATGTATGTCAAATAAGATAGACAAAATAAAGATGACATGAATCTATGCAGGTGATGGGAGGTGAAGCATGAATCTATGCAGGCATTGATATGATAGCGTGAAGTTAATACCAGATGAATGAAGTGTGTATGTGAAATTCGATCGATCAAAAAAGAAGTGAGATCGATCTTATAGATTCGATCGATCTAAAACACAAGTTTGATCGATCGAATTGTGTTTTGTGCAAAACAAGGAGTCACAGATCTGAGATTGTGGAAGCAAGGGACCCACATGAACATGTTCGAGGGCCCAAGTACACAACAAACATCAATTCCAAGCACCTGGAATGGTTCACACTCCTAAAAATCAGAAAAACTCATGACAATGGACCTGATATAAAGATGGATATAGATGTGTGTACACGAAAGTCTTGAAGCTTCATCCATGGCCACTAATCTTCATGAAAATTTGAACAAATCAGACACTAAAAGCATATTCTTAACAAAGCAAGGTATGAAGACAGCTCTAGGGTCTTAGATCTTACCTTGAATCGAAGAGAGGAGGGATGGACTGTGAAAAGGAGGAAGATCCAAGAAGAGGAGGATGGATCTGTTTTTAAAAACATTTCTCGACTAGTTCGATCGATCGAAGATGGGTTGTGATCGATCGAACTTTAATGAACTCCTTTCAAAGTATTTTTGGATTTTTTTTTTTGAAAAGTTGAAAAGTCAAACTAAAGTTAAAATAATGAAATGAAGATTTGTGATCAATCGAAACAAGAGTTCGATCGATCAGACAGAGAGCAAAAATATGCAGGTTTTTGGTTCAAAATTTTGGCTAAGTGTTGGAACATCAGATCGATCGAACTGGAAAGTTGGATCGATCGAAGAACTTCTTGATCAATCTTGAAATGTTTCGAACGATCAGACAGAGAGCTAAAATATGCAGGCTCAAAAATTTTCTAAGTGTTGAGTCCTGAGATCGATTGAACTTGGAAGTTGGATCGATCGAAGGTCTCTTGATTGATCTTGGGGTTGGTTCGAACGATGGGACAGAGAGGTGATTTTGGATGCAGGTGGATGCAGGTCGAAAATTTTTCTAAGTGTTGAGTGCAATCCACAGTTCGATCGATCGAACTTTGCCAAATGCTTAATTAGGACATAAAAGCTTATGTAATCCTCACCAAAGTTCCTTGAAATGCATATGAACCAAAAACAAGTATCTAGACTTCGCAAGAAATGAAATGAAAGATAGAAATGGGGGAGGAATAGTGTTTTGACACCCTACGAATGCCTTTGCTAGTCTTTAATGTCTCTAGCAAGACATTGGGCTCTTAAGCCCGGATCAAAGATCTTATAATGCATCCCCTCCTTGTTGGGGTGATGGATGCTTTGAACTCTACCCAACAAATGGTCTTTTGAAGAACTTGTTGGATCAAGCTCACAAGAAGTCTTTGGTTCCTTGTTAATGCAATGTTCTATGTGCTCATATACCGGGTCAACTAAATGTGCAGCTTCAAAATGTCTTTGAAAGACTTGACCCTCGATGTAAGGTTTCAACCTCTACCCATTAACCTTAAAAAGTTTCATTTTTTCAATTTTTTGATTTCAACTGCCCCATGAGGTGCAACAAAGATGATTTCATAAGGACCTTCCCATTTAGTTCTCAATTTCCCCGGAAAAGAGTTTAAGTCTAGAGTTGAAAAGCCAAGCTTTTTGACCGGGTTCCAAAGTCTTTTTCACAATATGCTTGTCATGAAAGGTTTTGGTTCTCTCTTTGTAGAGTTTGGCATTGTCATAGGCATTGTGTCTCAATTTTTCTAACTCACTCAATTGAAGAAGCCTATTATCTCCGGCTTTATCAAGGTCAAAATTGAGCTTTTTAACCGCCCAAAAGGCTTTGTGTTCTAACTCAACCGGGAGATGACACAGCTTTCCATATACAAGTCTATAAGGAGACATGCCAATGGGGGTTTTATATGCCGTCCGATAGGCCCACAAAGCATCGTTTAACTTCCTTGACCAATCCTTTCTGGTAGTGTTAACCGTTTTCTCAAGAATATGCTTAATTTCCTGGTTAGACACTTCAACTTGCCCACTTGTTTGAGGATGGTAGGGAGTGGCTACCTTATAAGTGACGGAGTACTTAATAAATAAGTGCCTCAAGAATTGATTGCAAAAATGTTTTCCCCCATCACTTATTATAGCCCTTGGCATACCAAAACGAGCAAAGATATTGGATTTGATGAATTGAATGACCACGGAGTGGTCATTTGTTTTGGTAGCACATGTTTCCACCCAGTTGGAAACATAATCAACGGCAAGAAGAATGTATTGAAAACCATAGGACATAGGAAATGGACCTATAAAATCAATGCCCCATATATCAAAGATCTCAACAACAAGTATATTGGTCAAGGGCATCATATCTCTTCTAGACATTGTTCCCATCTTTTGACATTTCTCACATGATTTGCAAAAATTGTAGGCATTTCTATGAATAGTGGGCCAAAAGAGCCCACTTTAAAGAACTTTCAAGGTGGTTTTCTTTGCACTAAAATGCCCACCACATGCAAGAGTATGACAAAACACTAGGACACTTGGAATCTCACTCTTTGGAATATATCTCCTCACAATTTGATCCGAACAATATCGGTATAAGACAGGGTCTTCCCAATAGTAATTCTGGATGTTGACAAAGAAACGATTTTTCTCATTCTTCGGCCAAGAAGTTGGTAGCTTGCCCACTGCCAAATAATTCACAATGTTGGCAAACCAAGGCATTTTCCCATTGGAAATTTGGAAGAGTTGCTCATCCGGAAATGAGTCACAAATTGGTAGACTAGGGAAAGGCTCTATTGATAACCTAGAAAGATGATCGGCAACCACATTCTCGGTGCCTTTCTTGTCCTTGATTTTAAAGTCAAATTCCTGAAGAAATAGAATCCATCTAATCAACCTAGGTTTTGTTTCTCTTTTTGTCAAAAGATGCCTCAACGCAGCATAATCAGAATAAATAACAACTTTTGACCCTAAGAGGTAGGATCGAAATTTATCAAGGGCATATACCACGGCAAGTAACTCTTTCTCGGTAGTGGAGTAATTCAATTAAGCTCCCGAGAAAGTTTTACTTGCATAGTATATGGCAAAAGGAAGCTTACCCACTCTTTGCCCCAAAACTGCCCCCATGGCATAATCAGAAGCATCACACATGATTTTGAATGGCAATAACCAATTGGGAGGTTGCATGATAGGAGCAAATGATAATAATTCACGCAATTTATGAAAAGCGTTTAGGCATGTTTGATCAAAGACGAAAGGAGTCTCCTTGGCAAGAAGATTGCACAAGGGTCGAGCAATTTTGCTAAAGTCCTTAATGAAACGGCGATAGAAGCCGGCATGACCTAGAAAGGAGAAAACTTCTCTCACCATTGAGGGTGGAGGTAATTCAGAAATGAGCTCAACTTTCGCCTTATCTACCTCAATCCCCCTCTCAGAGATGACATGACCTAAAACAATGCCTTCTTGAACCATGAAATGGCTCTTTTCCCAACTAAGGACAAGGTTTGTCTCTCGACATCTTTGAAGCACCTAATCTAGATTTTTAAGGCATGCATCAAATGAGGACCCAAAAACAGAAAAATCGTCCATGAAGACCTCTAGACATTCTTCCACCATGTCCGAGAAAATTGACATCATACACCTTTGGAATGTGGCAGGTGCATTTGCACAAACCAAAAGGCATCTGTCTATAAGCAAATGTGCCGAATGGACATGTAAATGTGGTTTTCTCTTGGTCTAATGGGTCAAGGGCTACTTGATTATACCCTGTATAGCCATCAAGGAATCAATAATATTGTTATCCGGCCAATCTTTCTAGAATTTGATCAATAAATGGCAAAGGAAAGTGATCTTTTCTAGTGGTGGCATTCAATTTACGGTAATCAATGCATACACGCCATGAATTGGCAGTACGCTTAGAGATTTCCTCACCTTTTGCATTCTCAACCACCGTTATCCCCGATTTTTTGGGAACTACTTGAGTTGGACTCACCCACTTACTATTGAAGATTGGATAAATGATTCTGGCATCTAAAAGTTTGATTACTTCCTTCTTGACTACCTCCTTCATGTTTGGATTAAGTCTTCTTTGGGCGTCCCTAAAGGGTTTTGTCTCATCCTCCATAAGTATGCGATGCATACAAATAGAAGGGGCAATTCCCTTAAGGTCCGCCACACTCTATCTTATGGCTTCCTTGTTTTCTTTAAGCACACTTAAGAGAGCATCTTCTTGGTCTTTTTCAAGACTTGAAGAAATGATAACCGGAAGAGTTTTTTTTGGACCTAAGAATGCATACTTGAGATTGGAAGGTAGAGTTTTAAGCTCAAGAGTTGGTGGAGAGATTAAAGATGAGACCGGTGGAGTGCTGGAGAGTGGAGGAAGGAGTTCTATTGGAGTTCTCCAAGATGGACAATCTAAGCTTGCAACCGATTCCATGAGATTGCTTACTTCATTCATTGATTTTTCATCATCAAATCCACAATTTCCATACATTTCAAGAAGACAAGAAGCAAGAGGATCATCAGATAAAAGAGATGAAAGACTATCCCCAATTGGTTGCTTCATAATCATTGTGGGAATTGACTCCGCAACAACCTCATCTAACACATCAACAAGACAACACTCTTCTTCATTTATGGGATGTCGACTTGCATGGAAAATATTGAGTTTGACCATCATATCACCAAAAGAAAGATCCATGATCCCGAATCTATAATTAATTGTTGCATTTGCGGTGGTAAGGAATGGTCTTCCCAAGATGATTGGGAAGTGGGTGGAAGGATTGGCAACCGGCTCGGTATCAAGAACTACAAAATCAATCAGAAAGTAGAATTTATCCACTTTTACAAGGATGTCCTCCACCATGCCCCTAGGTGTTTTGACAGATCTATCGGCCATTTGAAGTAACACCGAGGTTGGCTTCAAATCATTCAACCCTAATTGGACATATACGGAGTAAGGAATCAAGTTGACACTTGCACCTAAGTCAAGAAGAGCTCTATAAATTTCATGTGTTCCGATTACACAAGAAATAGTCGGAGCACCGGGATCTTTGAACTTAAGTGGAGTGTTTTGTTGAGGAATGGAGCTCACTTGCTCCGTGAGGAACACTTTTTTAGGGCTTGGACCCTTGCTCTTTCTCTTTTGTGTGCAAAGATCCTTCAAAATTTTTACATAAGGTGGGATTTGCTTAATGGCATCCAAAAGAGGAAGATTGATGTTAACTTGCTTAAAAACTTCCATCATGTCATGTGTTTTCCCATTTTGCCTCCCTAAAGGTGAAGTTTCTTTTA
Organism: Cornus florida; assembly: GCF_030987335.1. Taxonomy (NCBI): domain Eukaryota; kingdom Viridiplantae; phylum Streptophyta; class Magnoliopsida; order Cornales; family Cornaceae; genus Cornus; species Cornus florida. The sequence goes on from NW_026775575.1 coordinate 37,417,440, forward strand.
AAGCATAAGGGAATGGAGCTTTTGGCTCACAAGACTTTGTAATTTGAGAGGATGATGGAGAAGATTGAGAATTCCGGTTAGGAATAGTTTCATTCAAGGAAGTAGGAGTGAGATTGGGAATTGGATGGGTGACAACTTTAGGTTGCATCGATTCATTATCTTCCTTTGGCAATTCAACTCTATTATCCACTTGTTTGCCACTTCTCAAAGTAGTGATGGCTTGCGCTTGAGCTTCGGAAGAACACCCCGATGTAGGGTTTGCTTCCACACAAAATTGGGCCTTTGGATTCCTCTCGGGTTGACTAAGTAATTTCCCAACCTCTCTTGCATTCGATGCATTAGCTATGGTCCCGATTTGGGATTCAAGCTTTGAAATTGATTGAGAATGGGAATGCAACAAGTTGGTATTCATTTCTAAGCTATCCAAAGCTACCAAAACCTTATCTTCATATGTTGGATTGCTAGAGAATGAATGAGGATAATGAGTGTCAACTTGGGAGTCATACATTTGAGGATGTCAAAAGTGGTTTATTCTTTGGTGATGAGAAAAAGAATCAATTCCTTGGGACCCTCCATTCCTCTTATGAGGTGGAATGTATTTGCTTTGAAATTTTTTGATTAGGTAAGGACTGGGACTCTTATTCCACTTTGGAACATATGCACTTGAATAAGGTCAAGCAAATGTAGCATTGACTTGTTCAAAATGTTCATTAAACACATGTCCATGGGAACAATTGGAAGTAGTATGTAGAACACTTGAACATGTCATACAAGGCTCACAAGATTGAGAAAAATGATAAAGAGGGAATGAATTGGTAGCCGGTCTTTGACTTAACAAGAATTGATCAAGTTTTTGAGAAAGAGTTTTAACTTCGGCTACAATTTCCCTTGAACTTTTAATTTGGCAAACTTTTTCACTCTCCCCCTTAGAATGATGATGGGACCGAGAAATGTAATGTTTGTGCAAAGAATTCTCGCTCATTTTCTCAAAGAGGTGCCAAATGTCATCTTTATGTTTCCCAAAATATAAGCCTCCATATGAGGTATCAACAATGTCCTTTTGCATATCGGATAGGCTTTCATAGAAGTATTGGACCACTTGCCATTTTGGAATGCCATGATGTGGACACTTTCTTAGCAAGTCATTTAATCTCTCCCAAGCCTCATGTAACAACTCTCCTTCCCTTTGAGAAAATTCTCTAATTGAAACACACATTACATTGGTTAAACTTACAGGGTAAAATTTCTATAAAAACTCATTTTGCATTTACGCCCAAGATGTGATTGAATTTACCCTTAAAGTATTGAACCAATGCTTTGCTTTGTTTTTAAGTGTGAAAGGGAAGAGGAGTAGTTTAAGAAATTCCTCCGGGACATTCATGTACCTCACAGTGGAACATAGTTCAAGAAATTCATTAAGATGCCTATATGGTTCCTCTTCATCTAAGCCATAAAAGAGTGGACACATTTGAATGGTCTCGGGCTTGATTTCATATTGATTAGCCTCAAAATTAGGCAACACGATGCAAGTAGGTGTATGGTATGTATGAAGATTATAATGATCACGAAGGACCATTGGAGGAATTGGAGCTTGGACTCCGGGGCCATGTTGATTAAGTGGTGGGTTTTGCATGAAATGTGGGTCTAAGTAGCCACGATTACCCTCTAGATTTTCTATGTGAATGCCTAGCATGAATGGTATGGCGAGGTTTACACAAGACTACAAATGACACACAAAACAACATAAAACAAACAAGCACTCCCCCTTTGCAACAAATCAACCATCAACAAACTTCCTCCACATACATTATACCCACACTCCCATGCTTGAACAACATGCAAAGAAAAGTAAATTGCCTCCACGCGGGCTCACGATCTATCTAAGAATTTAAAAACTTGCCTCCACGCGGGCCGACGATTTAACTAAGGTATTGAGTAAAGAAAGTCTCACAAAGGTCCTTTAACACTTCAACTCTAAATTTAAAGCTTAGCTTGGCAATTTTTTTAAACTTTTAGCATTTATCCTTTCTTTGCTTAGCTTCTTTGCTTGAATGTTCCTTTGCTTGCCTTCTTGCTCAATGCTCCTTATCAAATATGAACAAACACGATAAGTAACCAAAAGAAAATTGAAACAAATAAAGACACGATCAAAAGAGTACTAATTCCTAATTGATTCCACAACTAAGACGTTGCCTAATCCACTACAACGGCGCCAAAAACTGGTGATGGCCGTCGTCCTACCATACGTTTGAGAATGTGTAATTTAGGCGAGGGTCAAGTTTTACATTTGTAAAAGCCATTACTATCTTTCACTATAAATATAGCTATTGCGAGTAGGGATCGTTCTAAGGGATTGGAGTCGAAGTTGATTGTGGAATTGCTATTAGGGTTAGTAGGTTGAGTGATCAAACAATTTGTTAGTAGGTTGATTAAAGAGTAACAAAATTAAACTAAGTAATTGAATGCAATGGAGATTAAGTAAGAAAGAGAGAGAAGAGTCTTGGGGTTTAGAGATCACCACCAAGAAATGCATTTCTATATTATTAACAAGTGATTAATGAGGGCAATTAGGGTGTTGCAATATTGTTATGTGTGTATTTAGTTGATTCAACAAGCAAGGATGACTAATTAAGTATATATTGTTTAACCAACATGTGAAAAGCACAATATATCTAGCAATTAAGTATATATTGTTTAAATAGCATGTGAAAAGCACAACATATCTAGCAAATCATTAGTCCTTTTCATTAGGCTAACAATCCAAATACAACACAAGATTAGAAACAAATGCTACTTGCATTCAAAAGTATGGAGCATCAAACAACTAGCATGGATTGTCTTCCCATCTAATATTATACTATCACTAAACTACAATTAAGTCATTGAAATTAAACTAATTTAGCTAAGAAGGAGACACATTCCATCAAGATATGAGCATGAACCATTTAGAGAATCACAAGAACATTCCTTTAAGCACTATGTTTTGACAACCTCTAAATTTATGGCATCAATACACATAGACATGTATCAACAACACAAAATCTAGAAATAAGCACATGAATATCTATTCTAACATACATAGACATATGGATAGAATGAAATGATCAATTGGAAGCATTAAACCACATAAATCATTTATTAAACAAGATCTATATATATCAAAGTGTCAAAACATTAATTACAACACTAATCCCTCAATAATACACAAGATTGAGATATAAAAAGCATGCTTGGGGCTAACTCTAGCCCCAAGAGGATGTCTAGCCACTCATGGTGAGGATGCTCCGACCCTCAAGGGCTAACTCCATGGAAGAGGTTTGCTCCTTGTTGATGAAGATCTCTAATGGTGTCTCTAGCCTTCTCCTTCCTCTAAACTTCCTCTCCAAGAAATGATATCAAAAATAATGTTGGCTCCCCTTTGAAAAAGCAATCTTTATCCATATATAGGTAGATCAAAATGACACCCAAAATGAGCTGGGGTCGTGCACACAATATTCCCTAATGATTGGATAAAGGACAACTTTCAATGGGATGGAATTTTAACTTTTTCGCACTAGAGGAAGTTCGATCGATCGAAAGTAAGTGAGATCGATCAAACTTAGGCTAGATCGATCCAACTAGCTGAGCTTTTTGGAAAAAGACAAATTTGAGATATTTATGGGAGATATTTATGGGAAAAGGACAAAAGTGGTTGGTGGGTGGTACAGCCGTGGATAGGATCAATCATTTGGATAAGGACAAAGGTGTTCGATCGATCGAAGAATGATGTTGGATCGATCAAACTTTTGGACTTAAATGTTTTGGGTCAAGGCTTGGATCTATCTTGAAGTGCTGAGATCGATCAATGTTCGATCGATCGAACCTTGGACTTGGATCGATCGAACTTGCTGCTTTGCTTCATTTTGTTTCTTTCTTTCTCCACTTTACTCATTTCTTTGTTCAATCCCAGAATTGCTTCAATTAAGCTCTTATTTGGCTGAGTTAGCTTATTTTCGGGATAAGTGCCTGAAAATGGAAATAATACAAAATCAATCTAAAATGGTAAAGTAAGATAGATAAAGGTATTAGAATGCCTAAGCTTAAGGGGTTTAAATACGCACTTTTCAGTGCTCATCATGTACCCTTCAGCATACCTGAGAGCACTTGTTCTGGTAAAGCGGGCAAGGATAGCTCTCATGCCACCCTCAACTTTGCCAATGATGTTCAGCAAAGAAGAACGTTCATTTAAAAACTTCTCCTTTGAGTTTGTATGGGTCAACCATTCAGTAATAAGTGTACGCTGAAGGTCACCCTTCTCAGTCCTCAGCGAATCCCTTTCAGTCAGGGCAACATTTTTCTCAGTCTTTAAAACATCAACTTCATCCTGAAGAGAGTCCCGTTTGGCTTTAAGGGCCTCTCGTTCAGCTTTCAGAGCATCCCTCTCAGCTGTCAGAGCATCCTTCTCAGTTGTCAGAGCGGTCGTTTCCTTCTCTGAATCGTTCAGCTTGGCCACGAGCTCAGCGTTCTAGGCCTCAAGCAAGCTCTCCAATTCAATAGATCTCTTAAGGCCAGCAGAGAGAGACTTGAGCTTCTTGTTCAGAACCTCAATACTCTTCTGAAAGGTGAACATCCCAAATAGAGTCTGCACGAGGGAAAGAATGTTCTAGTCAGTTCAGCCATTAAATAATTGAAATAGAAAAGAAATGTATTTCAAAGAGAAGAAGAGTTACCTTAACGGTAGCTGCTGGTAACCGTCGGTACATCTCACTGAAAGTCATCTTGTTCTGGATTTCAAGATCCTTGGGAGTCCAGAAACCCTTGTAGAAAGCGAATAAAGTAAGAGGGTCTCGGTATAAAGATTCTATAGGGCCAATGGTCGTGCCATCCTCACGGCTGAGCACGGGGCGCCATGGGTGAACGGATGGTGCAGAGCCAGAGGTTCTGGCACATTCACTCTCTGGTATGAATAACTAAGGAGGGGGCAGGGGATCAGTGATCCTGAAAGAGGTCACCCTGGCCCTCTGCACTGGTGGGATGTCGTTCTGATCATGACCACCCTCAGGCATTGGCCTTTTGCCCAGGCTCTTCTGTAACATACCAGCTCGGACTGGAGGAGATCCTCCATTATTCTGAGAAGAGCCCTTAACATCCTGAGTGTTATCTGAAGAGGTGTTAGACAGAATGTTAGAAGGCTCATTGATCGGTGCAGCAGGTTGGGTCTCAATAGAATGATCTACAACGTGACCCTCAGTAGGGATAGATGCAGAGGGCCCAGTAGCAGAATGATCTGCAACTTAAGCTACAAGTTGTAACTTGTTCTGGAGCTGGGACAGTTGAGGAAGATGTTGTGGTGATAGGAACAGCAGAAGGGGTGGGAGCAAAACTCCTCCTCCTGCTGAAGGATGGAATCTGAATACTCTCCATTGTGGATCATAGGAGAGAGATGCCAGAAACATTGTCAGGAGTAAGCAAGTCAGAAGCTGAAGGGATGTTGTTTAGCACTCTTTCCTTTAGGACGTCAAGCTTAGCCCTGCAAACGCTGTAAACCAGTTCGTCATGATGTATTTGAAGGCATTTATAAAGAAAAGTATAAAAGCGGGGAAGGCAACTTTCACAGTGGCAGTCAGTGGGATATTTTTTAAGCTTCTTATAGCTAGAGGCAAAACACTCTCCAAAGGTGGTAGGGATATAGAAGGTCTGACCGAACGGAGTTCGCCAATTCCCACTAAACCCAATTAAGTTTTGTCTCCAACCTTTTTTGAAGGAGACCTTGTCCGTACAGATGGATCGTTATTTAATAGGATATAAGTGAAAGTACTTCTCACTATGCTTGATTCTATTAATTCGGTAACAGAGGAGGAGGTCAATTATGTCTAGATTAAGATCCCTATCATGGTTCAAGAGCAGGAGGACTGAAATTACCCTTAGGAAGTTAGGGTTAACCTGCAGAGGGCAAAACCCCAATTTGTTGAAAACGTAACAGAAAAATGGGTGCAGATGGGAACCTAATTACGTTTAAGTAGATAGCAGAGAATAAAATCTCCCCAGGAAGGAGACCCTCACCAGAGCTCTCATCCAAGTTTATGGGATAGATTCTGAGAGAAACGTCATTAGGAATTCTATTCTTAGAACGAATGGCATTCAAATTGAGGGGAGCCATGGAAAGGGGGAAGAATCTTTGGATATAAAAGTTTTTCTTTCAAAAAGAATAGCAAGAGAAAGAGACTGACCTTGGAAAATGAGTTCACGAAGTACCCTACAACAGTACAAGAGCCGAATCACAAAGAAAAACTCGCTGGAGAGACTAAGGGAAGCTTGCCGGAAAGTGCAGGAGGATGATAGAGGTAATAGGAGAAGGTAACGACGAAGAATATAAGTGGGAGAGATTAAAGGAAGACAAAGATTGAGGGGTTAGGGTTTTTAAAGAGAAGAAATGGAGGCGACACAGTATTCAAAGGGTTAAGGCAAAAGTGGCGCAGCAGATCTCAAGGTATAGGTCTTTGGGCCAGCCGTTCGATTCCCCATGTCATCACCCCAAGTCGTCAAATCATGATTGTGTTGTTTCGATAATCTCACCCTAATTAATTAGGGAGAGATTATGGAGGTAGATGAGGATACCAAAAGTGACCTGGGCTTGGTATGATCCAGATTGTTAAGAACGGGTCAAGTAAGGGCAGCTGAAATGAAGCAAGTCCTCGCTAAATGAGTCCAAGCCCAGGAGGTCAGTAGAAAAGCCCGTAGTAAGATAAAAAGAATGGGGCCCAAGCAAAAGGAAAGTAGGCAAGGCCAGCCTATCACTAGAAAAACAGTTAGAGAGCTTCAGGAGTGGTTATAACTGTCTATAAATAGACGAAAATAAGAGGGAAAAAGGGTTGGAAAAATTTTGAAGTGCATAATTTCTCTCTCTAGATTAGGGAAAATTTCATGCATCTTCAAAGCTTTAATTGTTTCTTCTAATTCCGGCATCCTCTTTCTCTAATCCGGCTTACTCTTCTTCTCTCTCTTTACATCTCTTATTTTTCTAACCTGAAAAACCTCCTTAATAAATTAATCCTATGTGTATATATAACCACATTAATACCCCAATCCTTTTCCAACTTGACTACCATATAAAACTTTTCATAATTAATCATTAATTAATTAAATGATATATACCTATATATCAATAAATAATATATATATATATATATATATATATATATATATATATATATATCCTTCCATAACACTTATTAAATATATAATTAAATATATTTTTATAATTATACAAAAAGGATTATTAAAATAATCACATAACCATGGGCCGTTGTTAATTAACCCAACAAGGCTTCCTTCAAGACCACATCCTTTTGTCCAACTTCCTTTAAGCCCAAATCCAATTAATTTAAATAAATCAAATAGTTAAATAAACACTTAAATTAAAATAACTAATTACATGAAGCACATAAACAAAGTAAGAAATTATAACAAAGTCACTAACAATTCAATTAATAATCAAGCACACACACACAAAAAATCATCATATATAATCAAGAAATATAATTTAATTAAAATAAGATAATTAATCTAAGCACTCAATTAAATAAAACAAATCATTTAAAAATAAAAATAAAAGCAATTAAACCCAAATAAATCAAACAAATCATTTAAAAATAAAATAAAAGCAATTAAATCTAATTAATAAATCCTTTAAAATATTGGGGTATTACATTCTTCCCCCCTAACAAAAGGAATTCCGTTCTCGGAATTCACGAATCCATGATATGAAACTCTGGTTATTTAATCCAAATTTTCATTCTTCCTTTATCCGTATGGGATTAACCATCCATACCTACTCATAATTAACAGACATATCTCCTAATTTGTTAAGACGATGCTAAACTAATCCATATATTTATTTGCAACCTAACCTCACCAATTTACATGTGTTGGGAATTATCCCCATTACTGTTTTTTTTTTTTTTTTTTTTGCAGTAACACACCTAAAAACTCCTTTACACATATGGTGCAAAATACATATTTATATCCTTGCCAACAATAGGCTATTGCTTAATAAATAAAGCATAAATCGTTACATAGTGATGTGATAACCTCCTTTCCTTTCTAATCAACATTACTTCCCTTATGGGAGACAATTTGAGTAAAGACCCAATTGTCCATATTATCTAAGACTCCTTTTTCCTGTATGTACTTGCTATAACGAATAAACCACTTTGTCATCTAACTATTGGCGACCTAAATAAAAATAAACTTCCCTCACAACATGGGTATTCCCACAATATTATTCGCAGAAATATCTCCCCTCGACCACTTTAATATGGAAAGTGACTGCACAACACTAATGATCTCTATTGATCACGCATAATAACGAACATACCAGATACTTTGGAAGTAATGATGGTTATTGCCACTATCATTCATGTCTTCGATCTTAATATTCTATATTCTAATACGCCTTACCTTGTAGTCTACATACCTTAATATTTGTATATCTCTAATTATCTAATTTCATATTTATGTAATTGATAAATATAAGTATACACTAGAAACTCTCACAAGACTAAGGCAGTCTCAACCAGATAGTGGGTATCTCATGCAAAACGCACACAAAGGTGGTCACGAGTCTTCCTTCTACCAGAACCCACACATCCTTAAATACAGTTATGTGATGGCCTTAGTTTTTCAAGCCAGTGCGTCCTGTGATGAACCAAAAATTGACCCGATAATGGATCCCAATGCGGAAGCAAAAGATCGAAAATATAACAAATAAGCCCCCAGTGACAAAATAGTCATTTCACATAGAAATAATGTCGCTAGAATGTATATCATTCCCAAAACACATCCATGATTTCCCGTAAAGTCACAAAACTCAAAAGAAAGTAGCGGAAGCTAATTACAAGAAAACCGGACAAAAATAGCCCCAAGGGCAAAATGGACATTCCAAACTAAAATAGGTGCCACCGTACACACCATTGGCAAGACAATAAAAAATGAACGAAGTTGGACTCAAGAATCGCCTAATTCTGAGTCCGGACAGAAAAGATATGAATTTAAAACAAATTAGCTTTCCCCGTTTAAGACATACCACGACACTATCTTACTAGAACTGGAATAACTTTCACTATAGGTGGAGTTTTGATAAATGTTTGGTACCATTGGAAATTTAACTTCAAGCTCATGAACTTAGACTCAAGAATGAACCGATTTGGACAAGAAATAAAAGAGATATGGTCTTCCAAAGTTGGAACAACAAGGTTGTCCAAGAGAAGCTGAGAAGGGGTATTTCCAGGGAGAATCAGCCGACCAAAATGTAATCATCAGCCTGCCAAAACTCAACCATCGGCCGGCTGAACCCCCATGGTCAGTCGACCGAAACGCCTAAAATCCCAAAAAGGCTATTGGAATGGTCTCGAGGGATTCGTTAGCCGACCGATGAAGCACCATCAGCCGACCGACACACCTGCTGCTGCTATGAAAAGCTGTTGCAATGTGTGGAAATGGTGCTTGGTCCATCTCCAAGGTTCTACATGCTTTCTACATGATCCAAACACATTTCAAAATATTTCCTAGCCTCATTCAAGCATCTAAAACATGCCAAACCAAAGAGAAACTCAATTGACACCCCAATGCAAGGTTTTTTTGCATAAAAACTTATAAAATCACCCAAAAATAGTTCCAAAGTTGAAACTCAAGAGTTTTATGCAATGTGGACATGCACGCAAACGTAATAAGACATTTAGGACGCGTTCCAATGGTCCGCAGCCTCAAAATGACCCTAATGCAAAATATGACCTCTCAACGGCCAAAAATGCATAATAATGCAATATATGGAACTAAAATGCAAAACCTAGAACGAAATGGTTTTTGGCCCTTGGCCATACCTCATACATGATCATAGAAACCCTATGAAAGAAACGAAATGAAATTCCCACACCCGATGCAAAAGTTATGAAGCAATGACTTCGCATTTCTCAATATTTTCATAATAAACCTTGAAAATGAAAGTGTATAGAATACAAGATACATGCCATTGGCCTTCGGCCTCATCTTATACATGTCAAGTACATTACAAAAGGTGTACTTATGTACACATTACATATTTAGAATAAAATTACAAGTTTTGTCATACAAAGCTATAAATAAGATTTCATGCCAACATTTTTATGAAAATGATACTTCAAGTCTACGAAGCTTCCATGGTATAGTGTGCATCCCAAATCAAGATCCCTGTATCTGAAAAATGTCCCCACTACGTGGGTGAGTAACATAAAGTTACTCGTAGGAGATGAGCATGCATCAACCTAGCATTTTACAAATTTATCACCTTAAGGCGAAACATGTTTAAGGGGTTCATGCCACCTAACGTCTATGTCAGAGTGAGACTCAGGGAGCATCCTAAGCTACTCATGCAATTTAAAGTAAACAACAGCATGCAAGTATACATGCTCAAGTATACTAAACAATGTTAAAACATGTTGTGCGATATACAAGTATACATTTCCAAGTATACTAAGCTATATTAAGACAAGCCATGCAATGTCTAAGTATATCTAGACAAGTATACATTTAATACGGAAAACTCATGAATCAAGTACACAAACACAAGTATACTAAATCATGCTAAACGAGATAAGCGATATCAAACATACATGAACAAGTATCCGATATATATAGAGTACTCATAAATCAAGTAGACAAACACAAGTATACTAAACCAAACAAGATACGTATAAGATAAGTATACATGGCACAAGTATACTAAATGCAATCTAAACTCACGGAGCAAGTATATAAGTTCAAGTACACTAATCAGGATTCAAATATTCGAAATAAGCATCAATTCTCAAGCTACAAGTAATCCATGATTAACAACTTGAAATTAAATGCGAAATCAAATAGTGGAAAGACTAGGATCCTTATCTGCAGACCAATCGAGTTATTCCGGGTTACTATCCCGCAAGGTACTACCTAGTGCGCATATGTGTAAGTTATTCCGGGTAATTACGACCCACAAGTAACTACCTACTGTGCACTTCATATGACTTAGGAAACTCACGAATCCGTACTAGGGCCAAACCCTAGCCATCATATGAACATAATCCTTACAAGCCCCCAAAAATAATAAGTTCAAAACTTATGCAAAATCAATAAGTTAAACCAAACTTATACGTCTCAAATAATATCTAGGAATCAATTTACATGTACAAGTAAGGTTGAATCCATACAAACCACATCCTAGAGTTCCAGTTTACAATGACATTCACAATGTCGAATCTTCAGTGTACGATTTGTTACACACTATGACAATTTCATTTCAAAATTTAAATGCAATCTCATCCAAACGATCCTTAATTCAAATATGTTAAACAACATAGTATGGTCATTACACAAACCAACTCAAAAGCTAGATTGGATCATTGAGACAACAAAATAGAGTTTAATTGAAACATGGTAATTAAATATCTAGATTTTCTAAAAATAACCCCAAATGACCCTAAATAAATATATATACAAGTGAACAAGCCCAAGTCACTACCATTATCAAGTTAAAACTCAATCAAACTAGTGGAACCATTAATTAGATTTTTAATTAATTTATTTAATTTAAAATCTCTAGATTTCTAAACTTATCCAAATGCTCTCAATTTAACATATGTTAGAGAACATGCCAATGCCTATTTTAATCTCACATTACAAGTTGATTTCATACTTATTTCAACTATGTGAATTAAACTTTCATAAAAGACAAATATTAAATAAGTTTTGCAATTCTTATTCAAATACTCCAAATTTAATATATGTTACACAACTCACCAAGGCCTAATTTACTAGCATGCCACAATGTAATTCTAAACTATATACCATCATTAGAATTAAATCATAAACAAAGAAAATAAATAAATTAAATTCTAAAAACTTGAACAAGGCATGCTCACAAGTTGTATATGCTTATAAAACAATCAATACAACAATAATATAAACCTACGACATCCCCTACCTAGATTTGAGATGAAAATCTCAAAAGCTACCAAAGTGAAACGGCTCCGAATCTGACAATACTTCGTGGTTTTATCTGGGACAACGCCATGAACATTAAACTCCAAAGAGGACCAAACAAAATCCCAACTTGACCTCAAACCCGAACTCAAGATTTGGCCAAAAATGGGTTCTAATAAGGGTGAAAGATGCGCGCCGTCAAGACAAGCACAAAACGCGAAGGCACTATAACTTTATAACAAAGGGAAAGAGGTTTACTTGAGAGAAGAAGGGTGGCAACCCCCTTTGGGCAGCCATGGGAGCTGCTAGTCGTGCTTGATGAGAGGAGAAGATGGCTTTTCAATTTTATAACCTCCTATTTATAGAAAATCTCAAAAAGTGCTCCGAACGGGCCCCGCCGGGTCCGAAAAAGTAAAATTTGAGCAAACGCACTCAAACGGCAAAACTCTATGAACAAAAAAGATTTAAAATGAGAAAATATGAACAACAAAAGAAACAGCGTCAAAACTGAGTCCCGAGTAGAGAGTTATGCCGCGAACAAGTTCGGAGGCAACCAGGGCCAAAAACCCTAAAATTGGTGGAAAACGACCAGAAGGAAATTCTATGGGTACACGACTAGACAAAATGTGAAAATGAATCCCGTACGAGGATTCAGGCTCCAGACGAGATATTTTGCAATAACTTTCGTTAATTGCACAATGGCCCCTACAAAAAGAGTTAACTGTGAAACTGCCCTAGAATGAAAATATCTTCCAAAAGATATTTTCTTAGATACTCCTGAAATAAAATATCTTTAAAAGATATTTACGAAAAACACCCCAAGAAAAGAAAAAGATTCTGAAAAAACTATGCATCCATGCCCCTATGGACACCGGGAGCAACCAGAGTACTTTTCTGCAAAAGTAAAGATACGTATTTCGTGGAACCCACTTAGGATGAAGATACGTGAAATCAAAAACCAACTCCGGACATAAGGAGTGAGGTTATGCCAACAAAGTGACAAACAGAGAAAAGACAAAATAGGGAAAATGACAAAATAGGGAAAAGGATGAAAAGTGAATAGTGTCAAAAAACGAAAAATGTGAAAATGACTCGGTCCTCAAAGGAAGTTGTGAATCCAAAGGAAAGAGTCTCAGAAACCATTTCCGAGCACTCGAGACGAAACTAAGCGACGAGAAACTAAACTCAGAAAAGAATTTCAACGAAAAAAATTCATCCGTAAAATTCTGAGGAAAAAGAAAAGGAAGGAAATGATTGGGTCATTACAAGTTACCCATCTCAATCAGCAATATACGCCTCCACCCTAACTATTGATCCTGAGATTCCAGCTCACATCGTGGCACACATATATATATAATTCATTATATTCAAACATAAAAGTAAACTATCCAACCATATTATTTCAATGGCATGCCATCCAACTATTCCGTTCACCTGATATGAATAAGTAGGACTTAACTCTATGGTTAATCTGTTCCTTTATAAATATAAATTGGTAGGACTTAACTATTCCGTTAATCAGTTCCTAAAATACCTCCATATTATTTTAATGGTGCATAAATCTATAAAATCCATAATTGATGCAACATATATAATTATAAATCAAATAATCCAGAAGTAAGCATAATAAAAATTCGATAAATAAATGATTATATTATATGCCAATACATGATTAAAATCACATAAATATATATTGAAATTGCTAGAATAATATTAAACAACTAAATCCTTCATTCACAACATGTAAGTTAATTAAAATTCCATATTGTTCAAGTCCTTAGCATATTAATGTATATTATGCATTCTGAGATTTTAACCAGTTTATTTCAACCATTTAGATCACTTAATTTAATCTAAATAACCTTGGAACACCCCAATCCTCAAAACATACTTAAAAACCAATTCTACAACAACATTCATCCTCCCTGAACAATACTGAGTGTACAAGTAATAACTTTTCACAATTCAGTTATCTAGTCTATCTCACACATGTGTTTACTTTGTGAACGTAAACTATTGACTTTCATGGTCTATGCCATTAAATCGATTTCCGTGATAAAAGATTGTCTCCCTACATACTAATTTAGCATACAATTCTAGCACCTATGCTCTTGCCTTCTCAAATACCTTCTAAATCGATGTCCTACCATTTGTTGACGAGACTAAATGATTTAATTTTAGGACGCACTAACGAACCAAATATAGAATACAATGAATCCTAAAATTAAGCTCTAAGTAAAAGAGTACACAACGCGGAAGTCACACAATGAAAGACACCCAAGGGACACTTGAATCTGGAGTGCTTTGATACCAACTGTGATACCTCCCAATTTCGGAACACGGGTTGATCAAATTCGCACACAAAACCAAGGAATATCAAGACAATTAAAGTATTTCAAACAGGTACAGAGTACAAAAATAATAATAATAAATAAATAAATAAAATAAATAAATAACCCGCTGAAGGAAAATTTATTAAATAATAAATCCATTAATAATACTCTAACGGTTACAACTCGGGAATCCCGTAACTCAAGGACCCCTAAACCAAAATCCACTATCCAAAAATTTATCAATATATACTGAAGTAATAATATCCTACTTTGAAATAAAATAGAAAGAATGGATAAGTCCTCCAACTGCGAATCCTCAACCTTGAGACTTATAACTGTTAATAACCTGAAAAACAAATCGTGGGTTAAACCCAACGAGCAAGCACTCTCTACCAGGCATCTGAAAACCAATAAATAAATCATCTCTTACCAAAACCAATCCTATTAAAGTTTTTATCTTTAACAAACAATGATACATATATATATATATATATATATATATATATATATATATATATATATATAATTATATATAATACACTAATCATATCCATTAATAGGTTCATTAAATTTAAGACCGTTAAACAATGATTAAATTAATAATCATTTCTAGACCAAACCACAATTTCTTTTAAAGAGAAATTTCTTTAACTTAATTCAATTCTAAACAATTATTAAACCATTTAAATAATAAAATATAATTAAAGAAAAAATATATTTAATCCAATCCCTAATAATAATTATAATTATTTAAATCACATTTTCAATATCCAAACTTTGACAAATCATTCATGTCTGCACCAATATTAGATTATTCTAATATAAGAATATCTAATCATAATCCTACTTATACATTCAATGACCATAGATGATATTTCAATCATCTAACACATAGCAATTTAATTACACTTTGGCAAATAAAACATGCCATTATAAATATATTTATTTATACATCGACAATTCAACCATTCCTCCATAAGTATATATATTTATATATTTATATATTTGGCAAATCAACCATGTCATTATAAATATATTTATTTATATATTGGCAACTCAACAATGCCTCATTTAAGTATATTTATTTATACTTTTAAATTAACAACACAATCATGCTTCCTATGTATATATTTTATTCATACAAATACTTAAGCAATATATTTACACATATGACAACTCATCCATGCCTACAATTCAACTATGTATCAACTTTAAACTTAACAATAAATTAATTCACACAAAACTATTTCATGCATATTATATACATAAGATTAATTTAATAACCAGCCTAATATAATATATCAAATAAGAATAATAATTTAATTATCTTAAATTATATATATATATATATATATATATATATATATATATATATCACACACATATATTTCCTTCCATCCTAAACATAAATTAATTAAATCATATATACACATATATAATTAAGTATATATATTACTCCTTCTATCACCAAAACTATTAATTAATGATATTTACGCAAATTATATATATATATATACACACACACACACACACACACACACACACACACACATATATTTCCTTCCATCCTAAACATAAATTAATTAAATCATATACACACATATATAATTATGTATATATATAACTCATTCCATCACCAAAACTATTAATTAATGATATTTACGCAAATTAAATATTACTAAATATCGTTATAAATGGTTTCCCATAAATACTCCATATCAGTTTAAATAATTTTCCAACACCATCTCAGTAAAATGTAAATATATCTTAGTATGAAGAAAATCTGAGGATGAAATTGATACCATTGGAAAGAGGACGAAAAATTCTTAAATTTGAGATCAAGAATGACCCAATTTCGATTTAAAATGAATGAGTTATGACCTTTTCAATTTCGAGTAATAAAACTGGCAAAATAATATGCTGAAATCAATTGCTATTGTAAACTTGACCGCACAGGATTATTTGTCCTCCATCAGTGCTTCAGATCTGTGGGCGCACCGACTCCCATGGTCTGTGTTACACCAGATCAATTCACAGTTAACCAAACCACTTGTATGGCCCAGATGTACATGCGTACCAACCCTCTATGCGCCGTGATGTACCGGATCAATCCACTCACCTTTGAATAATTTAATGGACCAGATCAACATGTGTACCACCTTACCATGCGCTGCACCACACTGAATCCTATGCTGATCATCATACTTCTTTAATGGTTCTAAACTAGGTGCACCGAAGTACTGTGTAGTGAGTCACACTGGATTACCTGTCCCTAAGCTCACGCCGATTCCCTCCGTATTCGTAAAACAATATATATATATATATAATTTTCCAAACAAATATAAGAAATTAAATCGAATAAATTCCTAAAAATTATAAAAAAATACCAGAAAATTCTAAAAAATTACAGAAAATTCTCAAAAATTCTATAAACTCTAAATAACCTTCTTGGGTTATAGATCCACCTATAGATTGATTTGAAAATGTATATACAACACCTATATATATCAATTAAATTCCAATAATCCAAAAATTAAATATAATAATTTATAATTCTTATTATTTCGATCTAAATATTATTTTAAACAAATAAATTTAATCTAAACATTGATACTCAAGGTGAAATCCTTATGAGTTCTAAGAGGAAAGTTAGAGAAGAACTCGCCTGAAGATTTCAAAACGAAACCGACGCTTCAAGTTTTAATTGTTTCTTCTAATTCCGGCATCCTCTTTTTTAGGTCCGGCCTCCTCTTCTTCTCTCTCTTTACCTTTTTTATTTTTCTAACATGAAAAACCTCCTTAATAAATTAATTCTATGTGTATATATAACCGTATTAATACCCCAATCCTTTTTCAACTATGACTACCATATAAAACCTTCCATAATTAATCATTAATTAATTAAATGATATATACCTATATTTCAATATATATATATATATATATATATATATATATACCTTCCATAACACTTATTAAATATATTTTTATAATTATACAAAAAGGATTATTAAAATAATCACATAACCATGAGCCTTTATTAATTTACCCAACAAGGCTTCCTTCAAGTCCAAGACCACATCCTTTGGTCCAACTTCTTTTAAGCCCAAATCCAATTAATTTAAATAAATCAAATAATTAAATAAATACTTAAATTAAAATAACTAATTACATGAAGCACATAAACAAAGTAAGAAATTACAATAAAGTCACACCATACTAATAAAATCAACACGCCAATAATTCAATCAATAATCAAGCACACACACAAACAATCATCATATATAATCACAAAATATAATTTAATTAAAATAAGATAATTAATCTAAACACTTAATTAAATAAAACAAATCATTTAAAAATAAAAATAAAAGCAATTAAACCCAAAAAAAATCAAACAAATCATTTAAAAATAAAATAAAAGTAATTAATTCCAATTAATAAATCCTTTAAAATATCAGGGTACTACAAAAAGATCTTTTTACCTTTAGTGGTTCACTTTGTCCATTTTAAATCCTAACTTCCGTTTTTGTTTTCTTTTGAGTCTTATGGCTTCTTGGAAAACTAATTCTAGGTCTTAAATATGATATTCATCACTAAAGATCACTTTACTTTTATTTTGTTTTCGCATTTGGGATCCTTTATCGGGTCAGTTTCAAATCACTCGTCGACACATCAAGTTTTGTAAAATCTGGGCCATCACGGAAATTCATCTCATCAATTATCAACAAATCATTATCCAAACCATATTAAGTGAAAAACATCAAGATAAAATTATTTTTGAGTAATTTTTCTAAGTAAGATGGCTTTCACTCTAAAGAGTAGACAGCAATTCTCCAATTCAACTTGTTTCCCTCTTTCTTTTTACTCATTTAGCTCATCTTCAAAGTTTAATAGGAGCTTTCGAACACATCTTAAATGGTAGCCTTTTCCTAAACAAAGAATTCAACAATTTTTAAATTTTTCTTTTTCATTTCAAGCTGAATTTATTAATTTTTTTAAGCTTCAATTTTTTTTTTAGACAATAACCTTTATAACTTTTGTGATCAATATACCCTAGTCAACGATTTAATGATTTTCAATCAAATTTCTCAGATTTGGACTAGTGCACAAAAGGTTATGAACTTGAGAGATTCAAATGTAAAAATCTCATGATCAATGCAAATCAACTTTCATTGTATGAATTACAATCAAATAATATATTTTTAATCAAAATTTATATGTCATAATTTGTATTCACAGTTAGATCATAAATTCAATGGAAGAATTTTTACAAATACTTCATGAAGACTATGATCAGAAATTCAAAATCCTAACCAAACCCTAACAAGTAATCCAATGGCAATAAAATTTTCTTTTAAGCATAAGCCATGATCACTGAATTTCATAGGACTCTATTTGAAGGTAAAGTCCTTTTGGAAACTAGTTCCATGGACTCAACAGACACATAATTGATCAAATCAAACTTTTTGATCTACACAGTTTTCACTCTCATTTCCTGAAATTCTCTTTCTTTGTTTACCTCTTTCTTAGGCAAATTTTCAGATTTTGAATGCATAGGTGTCACAAAATTCTTTTTCTTCCTAGAACGCACATTTTTCTTAGCATGAACATCATAAGAATGAATTTCAAAAAAATCTTTCTTTTTCTAGTTTGAATTCCTTTTAGCATGAAAATTTCTAGATTTATTCTAATTTTGCTTTCTAGCATGAAACCTATTATGTGTAAAGGAATTATAACCATGGGAATCATAAAAAGAATTATCTCTTTTCTTTTTATAACAATAGTGTTGACTGTGTACAGTTCCATCACAATAAGAACAATAAAGCACCTTGGACACATTCTTAGCATGCATAGGCTCAACACAAACTTTAGGCTTAACAATAGACACATTCAAGTTCATGGGTTTAACAAAAATAGTTTGACCCTTTTTACTAGATGAAACCTTATTAAAACCTAATCCAAATATATCACTTACATGCTTACCCACACTAATCATCTTATCAAGCTTAATCTGCTCAGAAGTAAAAGCAATTAATTTCTCTTGAGATTTTTTCAATTCAAGTTCAAGAAAATTAAATTTGGCAATAAAAGATTCACTAGCAGAATTAGCTTGACTTACCTCGCTGTCAAAGAATTTTACCTTGTCATGAAGATTTTGAATTTCAGATTTGTTCTCCTTAAGCAATTTATGTTTTTGCTTTTCCTTCTTCTTCAAGAAATCACTCTTCATCTTCAAGGTATCTCTTTCCTTTTCTATTTCTCTCAACTTCTTAGATTGCTCCTTGAAATCTTTGCTTTTTTTAAGGACCATGTTCAATCTTTTAGACATGTGATTTATTTCATCATCACATACAAAATCCAATCTATTCATAAAATTTACCATCATAAATTTTTGAAAAACAAAATTAAATTTTTTATTTCAAAAACAAAAACAATTTTATTTTTCTAAAAACAAAACTTTCACAAGGATCAACTCAATGTGTAGAGATTGGCTCTGATACGAATTTGTGAGTTTTATGCAGCGGAATATTTAGAAAGTTTTGTATTTTTGAAAACAAATTTGTGACTTTTCTAACTTTCTTTATTTTAGTAATTAAACATTTAACCACATGCAGATAAAATAAAACAATGTAAAAAGTTAGAGATGACACCAGGATTTTTAACGAGGAAACCCCAGTTGATAAAATAAGTCAACTGTTTGTGCGGAAAAAAATCTCGTGGACTGTGCAATCCAAAGTAAATCGATCTACTATATTTGAAACAAAGTACACTAAACTTTGACTCTAGTTCACACCCTATCGTTCTACCAAACACCAATTGCTAACAATCTTCTGGTTTTGCGACTCCCCATCCAACAACAACTTGACCTCAGGCTTATGCTTGATATCTGTAAAAGAGTAGCAGGTAGATCAGATAACACTCTTCGAATGCTCTAACCCTTTTAAAGTGTGATAACTTTTACTTATGTTCTTCAAGATCTGAATCGATGTAGAAATAGATTTGTTTTTCTCTGATCATCGTAGATGCAACTGTAAGACCATGATCAGGATTTAAACACCGCAACTCTAAACTCACTGTGTGTTTATGTGTATGTGTTCCAGAAAGATGACAGATAAATGTAATACCCCTAGTTTTCAAAAGGATAAAATGGGGATTTAATTTTGATTTTTATTGTATTTTTTTTTTATTTTAATTATGTGACTTATGTGTTTTGTTTTCTTAATTGTTATATAGTGAAATGGTTTGTTTAATTGATTAAGTGTGAATTATTTATTTTAGATTAATTGATTTATTTTAATTGTTTATTGGTTTTAAATTAATTGTTTAATTGAATTGGTATTTTAAATTAATTATTTATTTATTTTAATTTAATTGGTTTTAACTGACGTGTCTTGTTTATGGCTTATATGGTTTATATTTTAGGGTTATTTTAATTTAAGTTAGGGTTTCATTTATTCATGGTGTAGCCGACTTGTAAATTTAATCGAATTAAACATAGGTTAAATAATAGCCTATATATATATAACTGTATGGTCTGCTGGGGTTGGAGAAACAAAAACAAAACCCTATTCACGGAATAGTATTTTGAGAGGAAAACAGAGAAGGTTCTTGAGAGAATCTGTGAGGCTAATGGAGGAAGGATAGAAGACGAGCAGAGGAGTTGCTCATGGGTAAGTCAAGAAGCAACAGAGGAATAGAAGGTTTATCAAAGGAGGAAAACAATCTGGGGAATTCTGAAACGTAGAGACGGCGTAGAGGTTTTAATTCAAAATCTCATAGGCAAGTTTCATTTTATCTCCTTCCTATAAACTTGTGTTCTGTGCATTCTAAATAGTCTCCAGGGGATTAATTAAAGTTTTAAAACTAATAATTGATGCATGTTTGCCGGACTGTAATTGAGGAACCTTTGAAATAACTGAAGCTTGTTTCTTTGCATAAACGGTGAGGATTATGTGTTAAACTCTTGTAAATTAATTCATAATTGAATGTGAGGAGTTGCTAGGATGGTTAAGAAGTTAAGTAAAATTTAAAACAGATGTGTATGCATGACAAACTAAATTGTAATCTGTGTATAACTGTTTCACGTTCTGTAACTGAAGTTGCTTCGTATGTATAAACTGTTGTGAGCTGGAGTTAAACCTCTGTAAATTAATTTGGAATGGAATGTAAAGAGTTTTTATTATGGTTAGGAAGTTAATTAAACTTTTAAAATGGATTGTATGTAAGTTAGAGTATTTCTGTAATTAGTTCTGCGTTTTTGAAATTGGAACGGTGGGTGTTTCTGCATAAACTGCCCTGTAATTGTTTGGATTTTTATAGAATAATTGGTAGTAGAATCAAGGGAGTTTATAGGAGTATTAGGGCTTAAATTGAACCTTTAAAAATCCTTAAGAAACTTAGGACAAACAGTTGGAACTTCTGCCGGAAGCAAAGATGAAGCAGTGAAGAGAGGGGCTCTCAGGGGTGAGAGCCGGCTCCTAAATGGTGGGAGCCGGCTCCCATGAAGAGAGAGCCGGCTCTCCATGAGGGAGAGCCGGCTCTAGAAGCCTAAGAGCCGGCTCCAATAAAGGGGAGCCGGCTCCCATGGGAAAAAACCCCTACGGGTGTTTTCTGTAATTTTTCTGAAGTTCAGGGGCTTAAAGGTAATTACTGGAAAGTGATGGGGGTTTTAAATGATTAAAATTAACTTGTTAAAGCCTTCAAATAGTTGGTTTATGCTAAGGTGCTAAACCTAAATGCATGTCATAAAACATAAGCTTATATTAGGCCTACTGTCAAGGAAGGAGGAATGCTTGTTTTGCTAAGTTGTTTTGACAACTTAATTTGGACTGACATTGTAATTATTGTTAGAATTTATATCAATGATATATTTAGCATAGTTCAGTTCCAGGAATGTTGGTTATGACGTCATGTACTCATATTTAATAAGTTGTATATTGTCGGGAGTAGTGGAAGGTTAGTTGCTAGTTTCGTGTTAGCAAATTAAATGAAACTGGTATAAAATACTTTTGAAGTTTCATATGATGTGCTTAAACTTTGGAGTGTCATTATATCCGACACAGAATTTATAATGGGGAATTACATAGATGCCATGAGATTTAATTATAGATTTGCATGCCGTAAAGGATTTGGGAGGATGTAAATGCTAGTCATCATTTTAACATTTAAAACGAACTAGTATGGATGTGTTGATTTGGAATTCTACTATAATGTGCAGTTTAAAATTCTGATATTCATTATATTATGTTATGGAGGATAATTGCTGAACTGTCTTAATTTTGGTTCTGTCAATTACATGGAAATGGATGGTTTAAATTGTTTATTCTTATTTTAACAATTTAAAAGGAGGATCTATGATTATAAACATATACTGGATGCATGATAGGATCTTATCAATATCTGATTTCTATTGTGTTGGTTTCCGGATGGATTTGATGTTCAAACATGTGTGCATCATTGATGGATCATTTGCATTATATGTACCAGTATGGGACGGTGACATATTAGGGATAGATTAGATCAAAAAAAAGCTAAGTCCTACCCCTTTCATACATATGGAATGGATTAACTCAAACAGTTAACTCCTACATGGATGCATGTGCTGTCAACTAAAACAGTTGAACGACATAATGGATGGTTGTTTTACTTTTCTATATTAGGAAGAGATTTAAATATATACTTAAGTGCCGTGATACGAGCTTGAGTCTCCTGATCATGGTTAGGGTGCGTATATCCCCTAGGATTGATAACCAGGCCTGATGATGTTTCCTTGGTTGTTCTACTCGGGTTGAGACGGATTATGTGGGCTGGTGAACGTCCTATAGTGTGTACTTATATCTATATGGACTATCTTAGCTATTGTTGAGCTATCTAGGATGTATCTGCGTATCGGGTTTATGTATGGATTGTAGTGGCATGGAACTTGCATGTGGGCCTGACCCACCCTTATTTTTCAGGTAATCGTCTATAATTGGTTTAGAGCTTGTTCGTGGTAATGCAGATACAGTCATTCACTCTTCCGACTAAATAGGATTTTTCTTTCTGGTTTTAGTTTTGGATTTTATTCTGTAAAGTTTTATCAGTTGAGATTATTAGGGGTCCACTAGTTGGATTCCCGAGTTGTACGGATTGGAAAGTTAATTTATATTAAAACTTTTATTTTTGGAGGTTTTACAATTAGAATTCTTTTCAGCATATCATTATTTTATTCTTAATTCAGTTTTATTCCTGCTTGTTTATATATTGATTGTCTGGTATCCTTCGGATCTGTGCCCGGACTTGATCACCCGTGGTTCTAGAATCGAGGGGTATCACAGTTGGTATCAGAGCACTCCAGGTTCTAGTGTCCTTAGGAGTGTCTTTCGTTAGAAGTCTTCTGCGTTGCGTCTCTTGAAAACTTAGAGCTATGTTAGGATTCATTGTACTCTTTTACGGTTTGTTAGGAGGAGCAGCTGATGTCAATTATATTCTATAAGTATAGAATGGTTGACACTAGAAGGAGGATGGGGTCCGCAGCAACAGCGATTCAGACCCAAAGGAGTAAAGGAGTATGTTATCAAGTTTTTTATCAGAAGCAGAACTCGGGATCAAAGGTTTAGTTCCGGTTGGCATTACTTTTGGAGGTATAGGCCAAGGAAGAATTTAGGAGTGTGTTTGAGGTCACCGCATGAAGGGACCAACACGATTGCAGTTGTTCTCATAAAGGAGACAAACGGGGAATAGGAGTCCCAAGAGGATTCTAGTGGAGAAAATTGTAGCATACCCCAGAAAGAGGGTATTGAGTCTTGTCAATAAAGGATCGCGCAAGGGTGATGTTGTTCGCTAATAAAATAGTGAACGATACTTATAGGGTTGGTGTGGATAGTTAACCTTTTGGGTTACCTTTAAAGGAGGTAGATAAAGGAACTCTTCAGTGGTTCAGGAATCGGATGGAGTTCTTCTTAGAACGAGGCAATGATTTTATATCACGTTTCGAGAAGTGTGGGAATTAGGTTGTGACAGTCTAAGTTGTTTCTTAAAGCTACATTAGATGGTTTGCATTTCGTATATAAGGAGGATGAAGGTTAAGCCTTTGGAATTTGCTGAAGCAAATGGATATGTTATGAGCTATGATTGGAGCTTATGTGTCGAGGTTGGATGATTACCTCTGGAATTGAAAAAGAGATTATGAACAAATCAAGTAAAGTTAATTTCTAAAGGAGATTTCTTTGCTAGGAGGAACGGTGCTTTATGTAAGATTCTATTGCTTTTTATTGTGTTTTAGCGTGTGTGCTGTATGTGTTTCATTTTGGTTAATTTAGTCAGGATCAGGATTATGATTTAGTTGGGGATACAAACATGTAACCAACCAACTACTGTTTTGGCGAAATAACGTTAATTATGCTAGGATTTTGGGTATGTGGTCGTAGGATTTGGTAGGTATACATAACTTTAGCCAATATAAGGAACCTAGACATGCGTGGTTATCTACGAAATGGTTGACTATTTGGGGAATGGGAAGATTCCATATAAAGGGCTATGCCACACGAAAACGGAAATGAATTTTGCAAAGTTATTAATTCAGAGTTTCGTGAATTCCGAGGACAGAATTCATTTTGTTAGGGGGGGAGAATGTAATACCCCTAGTTTTCAAAAGGATAAAATGGGGATTTAATTTTGATTTTTATTGCATTTTTTTTTATTTTAATTA
The DNA here is from genome assembly GCF_030987335.1 of Cornus florida. Lineage (NCBI taxonomy): Eukaryota > Viridiplantae > Streptophyta > Magnoliopsida > Cornales > Cornaceae > Cornus > Cornus florida. Next base: position 37,442,442 of record NW_026775575.1, read on the forward strand.
TGTGACTTATGTGTTTTGTTTTCTTAATTGTTATATAGTGAAATGGTTTGTTTAATTGATTAAGTGTGAATTATTTGTTTTAGATTAATTGATTTATTTTAATTGTTTATTGGTTTTAAATTAATTGTTTAATTGAATTGGTATTTTAAATTAATTATATATTTATTTTAATTTAATTGGTTTTAACTGACGTGTCTTGTTTATGGCTTATATGGTTCATATTTTAGGGTTATTTTAATTTAAGTTAGGGTTTCATTTATTCATGGTGTAGCCGACTTGTAAATTTAATTGAATTAAACATAGGTTAAATAATAGCCTATATATATAAAACTGTATGGTCTGCTAGGGTTGGAGAAACAAAAACAAAACCCTATTCACGGAATAGTATTTTGAGAGGAAAACAGAGAGGGTTCTTGAGAGAATCTGTGAGGCTAATGGAGGAAGGATAGAGGACGAGCAGAGGAGTTGCTCGTGGGTAAGTCAAGAAGCAACAGAGGAATAGAAGGTTTATCAAAGGAGGAAAACAATCTGTGGAATTCTGAAATGTAGAGACGGTGTAGAGGTTTTAATTCAAAATCTCATAGGCAAGTTTCATTCTATCTCCTTCCTGTAAACTTGTGTTCTGTGCATTCTAAATAGTCTCCAGGGGATTAATTAAAGTTTTAAAACTAATAATTGATGCATGTTTGCCGGACTGTAATTAAGGAACCTTTGAAATAACTGACGCTTGTTTATTTGCATAAACGGTGAGGATTATGTGTTAAACTCTTGTAAATTAATTCATAATGGAATGTGAGGAGTTGCTAGGATGGTTAAGAAGTTAAGTAAACTTTAAAACAGATGTGTATGCATGACAAACTAAATTGTAATCTGTGTATAACTGTTTCACGTTCTGTAACTGAAGTTACTTCGTATGTATAAACTGTTGTGAGCTGGAGTTAAACCTCTGTAAATTAATTTGGAATGGAATGTAAAGAGTTTCTAGGATGGTTAGGAAGTTAATTAAACTTTTAAAATGGATTGTATGCAGGTTAGAGTATTTCTGTAATTAGTTCTGCGTTTTTGAAATTGGAACGGTGGGTGCATAAACTGCCCTGTAATTGTTTGGATTTTTATAGAACAATTGGCAGTAGAATCAAGGGAGTTTATAGGAGTATTAGGGCTTAAATTGAACCTTTAAAAATCCTTAAGAAACTTAGGACAGACAGTTGGAACTTCTGCCGGAAGCAAAGATGAAGCAGTGAAGAGAGGGGCTCTCAAGGGTGAGAGCCGGCTCCTAAATGGTGGGAGCCGGCTCCCATGAAGAGAGAGCCGGCTCTCCATGAGGGAGATCCGGCTCTAGAAGCCTAAGAGCCGGCTCCAATAAAGGGGAGCCGGCTCCCATGGGAAAAAACCCCTACGGGTGTTTTCTGTAATTTTTCTGAAGTTCAGGGGCTTAAAGGTAATTACTGGAAAGTGATGGGGGGTTTTAAATGATTAAAATTAACTTGTTAAAGCCTTCAAATAGTTGGTTTATGCTAAGGTGCTAAACCTAAATGCATGTCATAAAACATAAGCTTATATTAGGCCTACTGTCAAGAAAGGAGGAATGCTTATTTTGCTAAGTTGTTTTGACAACTTAATTTGGACTGACATTGTAATTATTGTTAGAATTTATATCAATGATATATTTAGCATACTTCAGTTCCAGGAATGTTGGTTATGACGTCATGTACTCGTATTTAATAAGTTGTATATTGTCGGGAGTAGTGGAAGGTTAGTTGCTAGTTTCGTGTTAGCAAATTAAATGAAACTGGTATAAAATACTTTTGAAGTTTCATATGATGTGCTTAAACTTTGGAGTGTCATTATATCCGACACAGAATTTATAATGGGGAATTACATAGATGTCATGAGATTTAATTATAGATTTGCATGCCGTAAAGGATTTGGGAGGATACTAGTCATCATTTTAACATTTAAAATGAACTAGTATGGATGTGTTGATTTGGAATTCTAGTATAATGTGCAGTTTAAAATTCTGATATTCATTATATTATGTTATGGAGGATAATTGCTGAACTGTCTTAATTTTGGTTCTGTCAATTACATGGAAATGGATGGTTTAAATTGTTTATTCTTATTTTAACAACTTAAAAGGAGGATCTATGATTATAAACATATACTGGATGCATGATAGGATCTTATCAATATCTGATTTCTATTGTGTTGGTTTCCGGATGGATTTGATGTTCAAACATGTGTGCATCATTGATGGATCATTTGCATTATATGTACCAGTATGGGACGGTGACATATTAGGGATGGATTAGATAAAAAAAAAAGCTAAGTCCTACCCCTTTCATACATATGGAATGGATTAACTCAAACAGTTAACTCCTACATGGATGCATGTCCTGTCAACTAAAACAGTTGAACGACATAATGGATGGTTGCTTTACTTTTCTGTATTAGGAAGAGATTTAAATATATACTTAAGTGCCGTGATACGAGCTTGAGTCTCCTGATCATGGTTAGGGTGCGTATATCCCCTAGGATTGATAACCAGGCCTGATGATGTTTCCTTGGTTGTTCTACTCGGGTTGAGATGGATTATGTGGGCTGGTGAACGTCCTATAGTGTGTACTTATATCTATATGGACTATCTTAGCTATTGTTGAGCTATCTAGGATATATCTGCGTATCGGGTTTATGTATGGATTGTAGTGGCATGGAACTTGTATGTGGGTCTGACCCACCCTTATTTTTTAGGTGATCGTCTATAACAGGTTTAGAGCTTGTTCGTGGTGATGCAGATACAGTCATTCACTCTTCCGACTAAATAGGATTTTTCTTTTTGGTTTTAGTTTTGGATTTTATTCTGTAAAGTTTTATCAGTTGAGATTATCAGGGATCCACTAGTTGGATTCCCGAGTTGTACGGATTGGAAAGTTAATTTATATTAAAACTTTTATATTTGGAGGTTTTACAATTAGAATTCTTTTCAGCATGTCATTATTTTATTCTTAATTCAGTTTTATTCCTGCTTGTTTATATATTGATTATCTGGTATCATTCGGATCTGTGCCCGGACTTGATCACCCGTGGTTCTAGAATCGAGGGGTATCACAGTTGGTATCAGAGCACTCCAGGTTCTAGTGTCCTTAGGAGTGTCTTTCGTTAGAAGTCTTCCGCGTTGCGTCTCTTAAAACTTAGAGCTATGTTAGGATTCATTGTACTCTTTTACGGTTCGTTAGGAGAAGCAGCTGATGTCAATCATATTCTACCAAACACCAATTGCTATCGATCTTCTGGCTTTGCGACTCCCCATCCAACAACAACTTGACCTCAGGCTTATGCTTGATATCTGTAAAGGGTAACAGGTAGATCAGATAACATTCTTCGAATGCTCTAACCCTTTCAAAGTGTGATCACTTTTACTTATGTTCTTCAAGATCTGAATCGATGTAGAAATAGATTTGTTTTTCGCTGATCATCGTAGATGCAACTGTATGACCATGATCAGGATTTGAACACCACAACTCTAAACTCACTGTGTGTTTATGTGTATGTGTTCCAGAAAGATGACAGATAAATCTCTTGGATGTTCTAAAAAAATAATCTTCCTAAAGCTTTTACAAATAATGAAGCTGTAGAACTAAAGCCATGAATAAACCTGGACGTGTAGCAGGGTTTATATAGAGTTTTCAAAGTCCCATTCCTTCTGAAAATAAAGAAAATTTTGTGCATAGGACTTTTGGTAAACTTCTAAACCAACCTGGAAATCCAAAACTGATCAAGACAAAGTTTCCTTAAAGTGAAACAACAGTGGTACCGGTAGGAGAATCTTGGTACCGGTTCTTAAAGGACAGAATGGAATTCTTCGAATCTTAGTTTCTTGAACCGGTTTCTAAATTTAATTACCGGTTCCCACTTGACAGAATCCAATTTGAACTTGGATTTTCTATTTTTGGTAACTCTGTAAAATATACCTTATAGGTATTTGTGTCCTAAGTGGGAAATGACTTCCTAATGTGTTGTTCTTTCCTTTTCAATGATCAACATTAATTTTTTCTTCTGAACAACCTTCCATATTCTGCAGTCGATGTCGATTCTGATATGATAACCGAAATTACAACTCGACTAAGACTTGTTTTGTTACCGAAATTAAATTTGCCAATTTACAAAAATATATCTCACAATGAATTCACTAACAGCCTATATTATAAGATGATAGCCATTTCTATGGGACAATGGTTGTACAAATGACGTTATGCGAGAGCGAAAGTCTGAAAGTAATAAAATTTAAGTCACATGGAATGGAATAGAAACAAAAACGTATGTGAAACGTGAGAGCAGGAGTGTACTCAAAACGTAAGAGCGACACTTATTGAGAATAATTGTATGACTTAACCTATATTTATGTCAAGTTGTGGTTGACAAGCTCTTTGTAGGTTATCAATGATTCAAAGATATATATGCACACTCCTGAAAAAGCCCAAAGTTAATTAGGGCATGTCCAAAGATTATGACTCAATTAAAATAACTGCATAATTTAAGTAGGATTTACACCGGCAAGAACTTGACACAATGAAAGTGAATACAAACAACAAACATGTAACTCATGATACTCATCACGAAATTATTGGATGCGCACTTGCAAGTTCTTCTTAATTATCACTTATGAGGCTAATTAATGTGATTGCAAGTCTAAAGATTATGATTCAATTAAAATTAGTGCCTAGTTTAACTAGGCTTAATTTGTTAATTAAAGGGGAAAAATCCTAAAAAATCTTACTTTTAAGCTCTAATGACAAATATGTCCTATAAAATCTTCCCAAAGACAATAAAGTTTTAAAAAAATATTTTAAATAAATCCAAATTCTATGAATAATGAATATTTTTTTCCAAAATTACCCTTAATTACTATTATTGTTATTAGAAGCTCTCAAAACTCAGATATCTTGGTGACAATACAATATATACTTGTAAACTAAAATTTTCACATGGATCACATGTCTTCCATATCCATACTCTCTTCCATAGCTTTCATATCATTGAGCTCTCTCTATATTGTATGTATCTATTTATAAACTCATATGCCAAATTCTCGGGGTAAATAAGAATTACAAATCTTTATTGATTTCCAAATACTAATGGTTAAATAAGACTTTCCAGGGAAAAAAAAAAAAAAAAAAAAAAAAAATCCATTCTTAAATATGGATTGTAAATCAATAATTTGTTATTTCCATGAGATCGGCCTCGTGGGCCAATTACCTTCTGGATTGGGACCCGTCGACTGAAATCCCTACAACTAGACCGTCACTGGCCAATTTGATAAATTGACTTTTTCAGATCAAATTACTTGGGTCAGACAAGAAATTTGTTTATGCAATCAGTATAGTAGGCTAGGCCTGGTCAAATGTCCCACATTGCCGACATTTTACTCTTTTAGCTCAGGTATTACGCTTGCTTGTGGACATGTCGTTATTTTATTGATCAATGTCGTTATTTTATTGATCATTCCCGAGCCATTTTGACGTTAAAGGGTGTTTTTTTTTTTTTTTTGGTGGTTTTAAGTTATTTGAGTTCAATGAATCACTTCTATAAAAGGAAAATTTAAAATTTAAATAAATTTCTTCGGTAGTTTAAAAATATGATATAAAAAAAATTTTGGGTGAAAAAGTCACTGAGCATAACTGATTATTAATAAATTAAAAAAACTAATTATTAATATGATAAATATAAAAATGTTTCATTATTCATAGGGATTTGTAGTCAATGGAATTACCAATTAATGTTAAAGTTCTTGTTAATTTTTGCTAAAAGAATGTGCTCCTCCTCATTCAATCTTCTGGTCTGAAAGGATAAGATCTATATATATTAGTTTATGAAAAAATGAATTTTAAGTTTTAATTAATTTATCCCAATTGCATAGAGCTTTGATATCACATTTTAATTGTTTTTACTTAAATTTGAGAATTGTGAAGCTCAAGATATCATGGAAACAAGTGGAGCTCTCCACTTAGTTATATTTGGTATAAATAGCTAATTAAAAATTATTCGATTAGGCAGTTAACTGCAAGGGTGTGAGTATCACTACTATATATATATATAGTTTACCAAAAAAAAGATTTAGCAAATATGAAATAATGAGAATTATCCCGGGCTATAGGTTTGTACAGCTTTTGCATTACAACTTCATAAATCCTAAAAGCCTTAGAGAGGTTCTTTTTGCAGAAAATCTATTCGATTTCTCTGGTAGAGTGAGAGCATGTCTTTTTAGCAATGATTTTATGCATGTGAAGCTACTTTGGTGTCTCAAGCAATTTTAATAGATTAATACATCATGTATGTGGAATTAATGCTATTTTGGGTCTAAACCATTCCCTGTTATATAAGCACTACTCAGCGGAGGACTGAGTTGGCCGAGTCTAGGGCTGAGGCAACAGAGTTTCGTTTTGCGCATTTCGAGGCATTGAATATCATTCGAGGCCTATTGACTGATCAGCGGAGTACACCGGATGAGCTTCTTCGCCGTACTTCAACTCCCACTTTTCTCAAGGATTTGTGTACTCAAAAATGCATTTCCAAAAGCAATATTCCAAAGAAGGTGAGGTTGATTGAACAAGTGAGTGCTATTATTCAGCACAATACACCTTTTGGGTAAAACCTTGCTAGTAAACTTTTTGATGAATGACTCTCACTCCAAAATTCACATCAATATCATTGGTTCTCTTAAGGTACTTTATGATTTTTTTCACAACAGATCAATTATCAAGTCCCAAACTTACATATTGCTAGTTCTATAGAAATACAAAATCTAAGAAGCCGCTCTCGTTGGAATTATGATTGTATTTAGCCTATGCAACAAGCCTTTAAACCCCTACGAGAAAAGAAATGATTGGAAATTGAAGATTTGAATGGACATCCCTCCAAATCCTTCATGTGGTAATTCGTTGGATTAATATATATATATAATGAATGATTAAATATCACTCAAGAGTTAATTGTGCTAAAAAAATATAATGTCAAACTTTTTTTTTTTTTTTTTTTTTAAAATTTTATGTACTTATAATAAGAGTAGTCAAGGGCGGTTCAATATAATTTGAGGCCTTAGGCAAAAAATTTAAAGTGGCCTTTTAATATCTAATATATATATATATATATATATATATATATATATATATATATAGTCAATTCAATTAATATTTCTTGTTACATAATTGATCTTAGAGTTACACGATTTATACTGAATGAAAAATGAGGAAAAATATGTCAGAAATCAGAATGAAAAAAAAAAATAAAGAAGATAAAAGTTAAAATAAGAATATGAAAAGTTTTACAAATTATGGAGAAAAAAGAAACGTGAATGAGGAGGAGAGAGAGAGAGAGAAAAAAAGAAAAAAGAAAAAAAAAAAGAGGTAAGATAAAGATAGAAATCTTTTGACCCCTATTAAATTTCTATTGGTTAGGGTTTAATAATAGATGCAAATAAAAATTTTAAAGAGGTTATAATATAAGGAAATAAAAAAAAAAAAAATTGGGGTCTTTCTATTGGACAGAGTTTAATAATAAGAAGGAAATAACATTTTTAGGAAGGTTGTAATATAAACAAATTAATTTTTTTTGGAAATTTATAATATAAATAAATACAAATCTTGGGGCCTTTATATTGGCTGGAATGATAATAGGAAGGAAAATAAAAATTTTAGAAAGGATATAATATGAAGATATAAAAAAATTTGAGGCATTCCTATTGGCTGGGGTATTAGGCAACCGTCTAAGGGTCCAGCCGCCCTTGGTATTGTCAGTTAATACACGTTGCTGATAAAAGACCAAATACACAACAACAATTTAGAAAATTCACGTAATAATTCTTGCCGTGCACTTATCTAAATTTAATTTAAGACTACAACAGTAAAATTGTAAGAAAATATCGTATTATAGTTTAGATATTTAAATTATTCTTATTTTATACTATCGAGCACATGGCTTATCCCACATGCACCATTTAATTGCTTAAAAACTTTAGTATAAGCGACTTGAGTTTGGGACTTCAGACACTCAACCTATGACAAGTGAGTCTAGTCTATCTAAGTGGTGAGTGACCTTCCAAAACAAAATGAAAAAATTAGCAATTTGTTGAAAATTCCAATGTACTCAATTAGTGTATCGATGGGTGTTTGTCTATTTATTTAAAATTTTAAATTATTTGATAATATTACATATTTACCTATTCATACCCATTCAACAAGTACCTTGTAGTCACTTTTTTTTATAAAAAAAAGTTAATTACACCTACACTTTTTAAACTTTGGCTCTATTACAGGTAAAAGCAACTTTTGGCCGCCCTTATTATTATTAGACAGGTAAAAGCATCTTTTGGCCCTCCTCATTTGACTGGACAAGGATCCAAGCATTGAATTCTTGCAAAATTATCTATATACTCCTCTAAATTATGAAAAGATATTTTTGACACATTAAATCACCAATTTATTTGCCAAATGCAATCTTTTCATGGAGCACGCTTTTCAAATATTAGTTATATTATATAATTAGATATTATTTTATATATTTCTCCATTAAATATATAATTAGACAATCATATGAATATTTAATTGGAAGATGATATTCACTTTTTACTTTTCTTCAATTACAATACAATTACCTTTTGGGTAAATTGCAGTGACATGTCTTTAGATTTGCTTAAAAGACAGATAGATATAACTTAAGTCATTTTTGGACAATGACACCCCGAGATTTTTAAACTTGAACAATGACACCCTATTTTCTAAAAAAATAGCCAAACACAACTTTAATTAACATGAAATATCTAATATGCCCTAAATTTTATTTTAATCCTCCTATAAAATGACCAAACTACCTTCTATTTATCTCTATCTTTTCAATCATTATTTCTCCAAATAGACTTACATCTCTCTTTCAATCCCTCTCATCTCATTGGGTGGTGATGAATGGGGTGGACAGAATCGGCAATGAACTGTGGCGATGAGCGACGGCTAGTTGGAATCAGCTATGGATGGTTCGCAGCAGAGAGCGCGAAACAACAGTAGACCGGCGGCGGGACATTAATGGGTTCAGTACGACTGTGGAGAAGTCGGCTGATTCATCAGTGAATGACTCACGTCGGTGAGCTTGCGACTTCGCTCGGAACGGTGAGGTCTGAGATGGAGCGACGAAAGCGGGTTGTGTTAGTGGTTGTGATGAATCGGCTATGATGGACGGCGGGCAGCTTAGCCGGTGGAGGGCTCGGCCGTGAGAGGAACTGCGGCATGGAACCAGTGGGTAAGAATCGACCGGCTGGTTTTACCGATTTTTATTCAAGCGGCAGAAAGCTTGGAACAGAGGACTTGGCTATGATGCATCGGCTGATGACGAGCTTGTGGCTTCGGATGATGGCGGCGTTGAGCTCGACGGTAGATGCTCGGCTGTGATAGGCAATGGCAAAGTGCTCGGATTATGGCAAGCAAATTAAGACGGCCAGAGAGGAAGATCTGGCGGTGGTGAAACTGCGCTGCAGAGAAGAGTTCGGTGAGGAGGAAGACGGGCTTGGCTGAGGATGTTCTGTCCAGCAAGCAAAGAGGACCAGAATCCATGAACATCAGCGGTAGGTTATGTGCATCGTGGGTGTGATATGGTGGTGGTGGGTTGAATTTGGTTGTGGGCGAAGAAGATGGTGGTTGTGGAGGATGCGGTGGTGGTGACTGGTGAGTGGCGGTTGTGTATATTAGTTGGGGCTACTTTGGTCATTTTACGTGATTAAATGGTGGTTAAACACATGTACTCTCATCATATTGTCTGCCGAAGTTTGCAAACCTTGGGAGTGATATTATTCAAAAATGCCTAAATTGTATCCACTTGTCTTTTAAGCAAACTTAAGAGGGTGTCATTAAAATATACCTATCTTTTTTCTTTTAAAGGGAATGACAAGAAGGTCACTGAATTCATTAATGCATTATACCTGAATTTATATTGTCATAACTACCCTTTATACAACCCCTTTTTTTTTTTTTTTCCACCTTTTTTACTTTATTTATTATAATTTTTCCTTTCTCTTTATTTTTTTTCTAGATGTCCTCTCAAAGAAAATAATTTATTTTATACTAATAATTTAATTTTTGATAGTCAAAAGAAATAATTTATTTCATAATGACTTCTTTTCAATTTTATTTATTATTGTTTTTTTAATTTTTTTTTTTTTTTTTTTTTACAATTGAAAGGGATATTTATTCAATAAAGTTAACTTTTTTTTAGTCAAAAGAGGTAACTTTTTTTTTTTTTTAATTATATTTATTGGTCTTATTAAAAGAAATAATTTATTAGATAAAAATAACTATATATATATATTTTTGGTCTTATAAAAAGAGATAATTTATTCAATATCGATAAAAAAATTTTAATCCTTTTCTTTTCATACTTTTTTTTTTCTTTTTTTTTTTGGGAATCTTGACAAAAAAAGATAATTTTTTCAATAAATATTTTTTTTCCGACCTTTTTTTTTTTTTTAATTATTTTCATGTCAAAAGAGATAATTTTTTTAATGGTTACTTTTTATTTTTTTTGGTTCGGTCAAAAGAGTCAATTTATTCAACATAAATTTTTATTTCTTTGTTCTATAAAAAAAAAAAAAAAAATTCAATTATTCAATTAATTTTTTTGTCTTGTCAAAAGAGACCTAAAATAATAAAGATTAGAGAAAAGGAGAGGAAATCTAAAAGGACAGTTTTGTAATTTAAAAAGTAATAATTATTTACTTGTAAAGTTAGGGTTTGAATTGTTTTTTCGTTTAATAATTGTAGTGCAAACGTTGAAAAGTGAAATGCGGATATCGCCTCCCTATTTAATTTTAATACTAAATAAATTTAATTGAAGTCCACGGTCTCTTCCTATATTACTCTAGCTGCACAGTGGTGTTACACTTCCCATAAAAAAATGTGAAAGAATAACTTACATCAACAATGATTTCACTTTTTATTTTTCTTTTCCACGTCATTCTCTTTGTATTTATCTTTCTTAACTTTCTTTCATAAATTTGTGGTCATAAATTCATTTTAAATTTTTAGTTAATTAGAATGTGGGACCTCCTTCAAAGTAACTATAACAGATTGTTGGAATTCTTCCAAAATTATAACATGTAAGCCATGTTGGGTTAGAAGGTGAGTCGTTGACGGCTCAAACATAAATTAGCGAAGTAAAAAGCCTCTTGTGAGAAATTGAGTCAAGCTTAAGTTGAACTCAAATACTCTTATTGTTTAATTGAGTTGGGATCGTACATATTGTAATTCAATTTAGTTTAGCTCATTTATAAGTACTTTTTAAAGACTTTTCAAAAGGAATAAAGTAGAATTACAATCGAATTAAGTGATGGTTCAATTGTTCATAAGCTCGTTTAATTTATAAACGAGTTAAGCTCAATTTTTAAGTGCATTTCATAAAAAAAGCCTAACATGAACAAACCCAAACTTAACTCGTTATATCATGAGTATGAAAAAATATTTAGGTTGAGGGTTTATAATTTAGAAATTGGAGTGTTTTTTTAAAGTTTAGAGAAATTTATTTCCAAAATTTCACTAATTTTAGGGTTTTGCCATTGAGGAGTCATTTTAAAGAAAATCATGAATTATAATTGTATTTTAACATAGTTTTGTTTTATGATGTACAATTGTTGTTGATCTGTAGGGATGGCAAAATTCGACACGACCTGCCAACACGATACGTACACAACACGAGTTAAATGAGTAATGGTTTACTATGAATGGGTTCATGTGGTAAACGGGTTGACACGATTAACCCGTTAAGTTAAACGTGTTGTGTTCGGGTTTTAGGGCATAACCCGTTTAATTAAATGCATCACCTGTGAACCCGTATAACCTGTTTTGATCTGATAGGGGACATTTTGGTCATTTCATAGTATATATAAGAAATGCTATTGTACATATTGTCACTATACGCCTTTAGTCATTAGACTTATTACGCAGTGGCAGATATTTTCTTTCTCTTCTCTTCAGTCTCTCTCTCTTCTTTCTTCTTAAGAGTTCAGACAAGAGACAACTCCCCTTCTCTTTCAAATACTCGATTTTTCATTTTTTCCTCAGAGAAAAATCATCTTTATCATCGATCTATCTTCAGTTCAGTCTCCAGTCTCCAGTCCTCCATCTCTGTTTAGATCTAGCCAATCATGGAGGAGGTAGATGTGGTCATGGAATCAAGCTCTAAATATGGCTCTATCTTCTTCTTTCTCTTCTTCTTCTTCTTCTTCTTTGAAGCTCTAGAGATAGAGAAAGAGAGTGGTCTAGAGATGGATCTTGAGATGTGCCTCTACTTCCCCTCTTTTCTTCTAACCCTAATCTCTAACTTTCTAGAGAGAGAAATAAAAAATACAATGTAAAAAATAAAAAGATAAAAAGCTTCTTTACAAAATGGGTCACTTTCCTTTATATAGAAGGTCATTTTCTTAGTCACTAAGTCAGGAATATAGCTCCAAAAATATCTAATCCCGTACTATGTGAAAGGTGGACTTTTGGGCGCGCATGGGAATAAGACAGCTCGCTGCCACCAAAAGTTCTTTGATCGATCTCACTTTCTGCGATCGATTTCATGATTGATCTAACTTGGCAGCTCTTCAGGATTAGCCTCTTTTTGCTCTAAATCAGACTCCTTTTGCTCCGGATCCTCACCACGACTTAGTTTGACTCCAAAAAGGCCTTAATAAATCATTTTTAGCCCATTTTAACATTATTGACCTGAAATAGATAAAAACACAAATAAGTGCTAAAACGGGAAAATACGATAGATAAAGGTCCTAAAATACTCAAGCTTAAGGGGTTTAAAAGTGTACTTTTCAGCGCTCATCACACCCTCAAACTTAAATATTGCTAGTCCCTAGCAATAAACTAGAAAGTAAATGAATGAAATGAATAACTAAACAACTATGAATTAGAAAACAATAAATGGATAACGCCACTTTCGTAGGGAACACAATTGCACTTAGCACATGCAACAAGCCTTTTAAACCTCTAGGTTAGCCCTAGTGGACGAGTGAAGTCTTGTGAGGGTTTCCAGAAATGGTACCCACAAACATTAAGCTTATTCTTTCAAAAGAGGTACCAATATTGCAAACAAGCATTAGGAGAAAACTACCTCAAGTATGCAATTTTTCAAACATTTCTAAGTAATCTCCCAAAATTTCAACATCAAGCAAACAAGTATAGTCCTCTACACATCAAGAAAATGATCATGAAAATCAAAACAACCCTAGAATCCTTTTGAGTGGACCGGCATTAAATATGTTGTTATCTTAACTAACTAAATAATTAATTATATCCTTACCCTCAAACTAGCACACAAATCTAGTACCGATCATCAAGACAAAAAGTGAACCTTTTATTAAAGCTTTATTATTCTAGATGCACTTACTCTTTTCACTCGAATTTTATTTTACTTTTTTATTTTTTATTTTTTATTTTTTATTTTTTATTTTTTATTTTTTTTAGGATCAAAGATGGTAGCATGGTGTAATGTGTTGATCTATTAAGCTTTTTAGTGATTCATGAGGTCGAGCGTTAGGTCAATGACTCCCAAACCAGAAGGCTTTAGGGCATTAGGAGTTCAAACACCCCTACGGACTTACAAGCTCAAATCAACTAGATTACAAATCAAGACAACCTCTATTTAATCATTTCCCACTTCTCACCTTTTGGAAGAAGTCCTCACTTTTTTTTATTACTTTTGCAACTTTTTTTTTTTTGTAAACAATTATTAACCTAGAGTTTGGGCCCTCCACCTTTCGGCGCAAGAAGTTCAGTGCTTGATGAGACTAAAATCCCGGCTACTTAGTGAAACGGGGTTGTTATCCACCTTTATCAAGAATGAAAGTTTTCAATGCACTATTAGCTTAATTGGGATATAACTAATTCAATAATCAACAAAGCATGTACCCCACAAATGAATGCTAGTGTGCGCCTGTGCTAGTGTAGAATCCTAGAATGAATCTCAAAACAATCACAAAATCAAGATAATGTGGACCACAAGTGCAAGCAAGATATTAATTTTTCGAAAAATTAACTCCTAAATGGCATCCACAAGGCATACAAGGAGTATTAGACTCTCAAGTCAAACAATTTTTAAATTTTAAGCAATATAGTTCTCAAAAGATCAAAATCATCGCTAACCATGGATCTCTAATCTCAATCATGCATTTAAAACTCAACTTTAAGTAGAATGCAACAAGACACCTTACCCCCAAACTTAAATTGCACATTGTCCTCAATGTGCAATGAGAACAATGGAAAAGATGGAAATAGTATACCGTGGTGATATAGACATGAAGTCCGGTAGCGATCCAATATGAAAAGGGTCTCCCCCAAACTTGGAATCAACAACCTACTCAAATAACCACACTAACAACTCACATCAAACATCAAATGGGATAAGAATAATCAAATCATGCAATCTAAGGCAATATAGCACAAGATAAAAGAGAGATATGAGATCAAGCCCAAAATAAATTATAAAGTATGCATAACTACACATAAGGGCACAATTTTTTATTTATTTATTTATATATATATATATATATATATATTTTTTTTTTTTCATTTAATGAAAACAAGTATATACAAAATGCAAGAAAAATAAAAAAAATAAAATGCATGAACAAAATCCAAAAAGAAAAAATAAAGAAGTTAAAATGTAATGAAAGAATATATATAATGGAAGAAATGAAAAAGAATATGTACAAAATTTTCTTACTTATTTATTTATTTATTTATAACATAACAAGTATGTACACACACACAAAAATAAAACAAATAAACATGCAAGAAATGAAAATGTAAGGAAATAAAGGATGCAAAAATTTGTTTTTTATTTATTTATTTATTATTTTTTTAGGAAAGTATGTACAATGAAACAAAATGTAAGAAAAATAAAGAAATAAAAATGAAAATGAATATGTATGAAATAAGAGATAAATGACACAATGTGTCATATAGGTGCTAAGTTTAACGTATCTACCAAGACGGAATGCTACATTGAAAAATCGATTTTTTTTTTATTTTTTATTTAGACAAAACAAATATGTATACAAACAAAAATAAAAAGGCAAGTAAATAACAATGCAAAGAAATAAACAATGCAAAGAATAATAATTTTTTTTTCCGAAATTAAAAATTAAAAATTAAGAAAAATTAAAAATTAAAGTTAAACAAAATATTTTTGGATTTTTTGGAAATAAGATAAAAGGAAATAAAATAAAATAAAAATATTTTTGGGATTTTTTTTTTTCAAAGTTTGAAATAAAAATAAATCTTGAAAGTAAAAATGAAAATAAAATAAAAATCTTTTTGGAGTTTTCGAAAATAAAATAAAATAAACAAAAATATTTTTGTATTTTTAACAAATTTGAAAACTTTTTTTTTTTTTATAAGAGAAAATAGAGTAAATAAAATAAAAGAAATAACAAAAATCAAAGAAGATGAAAAATAAAATAAAATAAAAATAGAAAGAAGAAAAAGTCAAAAATTCAAAGGGGCAAAGCTATGATCGATCTATGCTCGCACGATGGGATAGAGAGTCTGAAATTTGCAGTGCTTTGAATTTTTTTTTTTAAGTATGGAATCTCGATCGATCCAATAATGAAGTTGGATCGATCGAAGAACTTTAGATCGATCTAGGAATGTTTTCGATTGATCTAACAGAGAGCTGAAATATGCAGGTTGATGCAGGCTTAAAATTTTTCTAAGCGTTGATACTACAAATCGATCGAACTTGATGTTTGGATCGATCGAAGGTCTTTTGATCGATCTAACTGAGAACTAAGATCTGAAGATTTTCTTGGACTGATGAGACAGAGAGTGATTTGGATGCAGATTTGATGCAGGTATGAAGTTCGATCTATCGAACTCTCATTTAAGATCGATCGAACTTATGCAAAATGCTCAATTTTCAACATGAAAGTGCAGAAAACCCTATGCTAAGCCCCAATGATGGTAACAAAAATAGAGATTGAAAAATGGATAGAAGAATGTACACAAAAATGAAAAAATAAAAATAAATAATAAAAAGAAATGGGAGAGGAATAGAGTTGAAAACTCTACGAATACTAGTGTTTAATGTCTCTAGCAAAAGGTTGGGTCAACTCACTAATCAAACGAATCAAAAACTGGATATGAAACATCCTTATTTACTCTCTTTTCACTTTTCTCATTTAATGTCCCATTTACAACAATGAAATCATCCTCCAAAAGAATGACTTGAAAAGAAATAAAAGAGATGATATTGTTCCTTTCATCCACGGTCTTAAAAATAAAATCAATCATGGTTAGGCTTGCCTCTTTGTTGTGTTCTTGAAACACATTCAAATGATTATCCACTTTGATAATTGGTGAGGCATTTTCTTTCAAAGACTCATTTGGAATATCAAGAAATATCTTCTCTTCATCCCTCTTCTCTTCCTCAAAAATAACCATCTCCTCATCTTCCAAGTTAGCTAAGGAGTCCATTAGAAAGTTTATTTTATTTTTGGAGCTTTCAAGGTTAAAACCACAATTTTTATACATTTCGAAAAGGCATGTCTCAAGCGGGTCTTTGGAGATAATAGAAGGAAGGCCCTCTTCAACAAGTTCCTCCTCCTCTTCTCGTACCTCTGTAGTGGTCAACATCTCCTCACTCTCTAAAGTAGCAATGTCCGAGATAAAATCATAATCAAAACAAGGAAAGTCCTCATTAATCATGTTATGATCTATTGGATTAGCCACTAACTCACTTGCCACTTCCTCCTCTATACAAGATAGAGTGCTAGGCATTAGCTCACTTGTTTCATCCTCTTCACTCTCATCATCCTCATCTATATACATTGAAGTTCTTGTCATTTTTTCATTTGTCTCTTCCTCCTCCTTGCAATTTGCTCAAAAGAGTACTTGCAATTTGCTCAACTTGAGCTTCAAGATTGGCTAAAGTTTGAGAATGAGAATTAATAAGTGGAGTTTGTGAAATATGCACATCAAGTAAATCTAATATTTTTTCTTCAAATCCGGGTGAGTACATAAAAGGTGGTGGATTTGGTTCATCATAAAATGGTGGTGGAGGGCAATAGTGATAAGAAGGATTAAATGAGTGATCAAGTCCATAATAAGATGATGCATGAAATGAATTGGACTTAATCGTATAAGGATTAAAATATGATGGAGGAGCATAAGGTGAAGGGATATAATTTCCCCCCAAACTTGGATCAAACAATTCCTCCATTCATAATTAAAACCCAAATGCAACAAATAATGGCCTCAATAAGTGCCTATGCTTGGACAAAGATAAAGCAATATAATGAGCCTCAACAAGGGCTATCACAAGCATGCAAAGAAGTACACAATTGAAATACAAGAGTTCCAAGAATTGCTCACAACGGGCCTTAAGCAACTTCAAATTTTAATATTAGCTTTAAGCTCCAATTATTGCTTCAAGTTCCAAAGTTTGCCTTCCTTGTAGTCAAGTACCTAATTGAACAAATAATAATGAGAACAAAAGAAAAGAATATACAATGGAAATACAATAAAAATAGAAGCAATCGAATGAACACTATTGTCTAGTCTAATTCTATCAAAACCGTTAATCCATGACAACGGCGCCAAAATTTGACAATGGCCGCTTGATATACGCCAAAATAATGTAGTGAATGTGCGGTTCAAGAAAAGTCTTTTGGGTTAAGTTTAAATTTATAAAAATCACTACCAACACTACTACTAAAGTAATAAGAGTGAGTAGGGATCGTCCCAAGGGATTATACGTGTTGGAATTTAATTTCAACTCTAGCGTATCACAAAATTGCAAAAGATAGAGATTGGTTGATTACTCTAGAAAACAATTAATTAAAATGAAAGTGAAATAAAACAAATTAGAGATAGAGATTTAAGAGATATGAAGAGAGGACTTAGGGTGTTGGAATCACCACTAAGCTCGTGTAATTAACCACTTGCTTTCCATTAATGGAAAATACATTGTTGTGAACAAAATGCGGCTACCAATTGCAATATTAAGCATGGACCATCTAATTTATGTATGAATTGTCTACCTAAACTAAGTGTAGCACAACCCATCAATTTTAAGCATGACCCATCTAAGTAGCAACAATTGTAGCACACATCAATATAGAGAATCATGGAATTTGCAATAATAAGCCATGGAATATCTAAGCAAGTATAGATTGTCTATCTACCTACAAGCATGAATTAAATTGTAGAACAACCCATCAAGCATAGGTATAAACCATCAAATTAATTGACAAACCCATTCAATGAAAACCCACACTTAGCCATCACTAAATCCTTAATTAATCACACATAGACATGCAACCAACATAAAGAATCTAGTGTAGAGATTAATTCCTAAATAATCACATAAAACAACATGTAATCAAATAGAAAATCAATAGAAAGAATTAATCCATATGAATCATGTAAGAAATAATTCCTAATTTAATCACGCATAGACATGTAAACAAACTAGAGAATTAATAGGAAGAATTAAACCATAGAAATCATAGAAATATACCAAGATTCATTAAATTCATAAGGTTAGCATAATAATCATAACAATATATATAAATCCCCAAAAATAGAAACACGAGGGTTTAGATTACACAAGACTTAGGGCTCATCGAAGCCGCAAGTGTAGATCTAGCCAATCATGAGGAGGTAGATGTGGTCATGGAATCAAGCTCCAAATATGGCTCCATCTTCTTCTTCCTCTTCTTCTTCTTCTTCTTTGAAGCTCTAGAGATGGAGAGAAAGAGTGGTCTAGAGATGGATCTTGAGATGTGCCTCCACTTCCCTCTTTTCTTCTAACCCTAATCTCTAACTTTCTAGAGAGAGAAATAAAAAATACAATGTAAAAAATAAAAAGATAAAAAGCTTCTTTACAAAATGGGTCACTTCCCTTATATAGAAGGTCCTTTTCTTAGTCACTAAGTCAGGAATATAGCTCCAAAAATAGCTAATCCCGTATTATGTGAAAGGTGGACTTTTGGGCACGCACGGGAATAAGACAGCTCGCTGTCAGCAAAAGTTCGATCGATCAGAGAAAAAGTTCGATCGATCCAACTTTGATTTTCGATCGATCCAATTTTGATTGATCTCACTTTCTACGATCGATCTTATGATCGATCTCATTTGGCAGCTTTTCAGGATCAGCCTCTTTTTGCTCCAAATCAGCCTCCTTTTGCTCCAGATCCTCACCAAGACTTAGTTTGACTTCAAAAAGGCCTTAAGAAACCATTTTTAGTCCATTTTAACATTATTGACCTGAAATAGATAAAAACACAAATAAGTACTAAAACGGGAAAACAAGATAGATAAAGGTCCTAGAATACTTAAGCTTAAGAGGTTTAAAAGTGTACTTTTCAGCGCTCATCACTCGGATCTATCTTCTTGTAAAATATTAAAATTATTTATGGTTTATCTAAATATTGTTTTGGTCCTTCTCTCTCTATCTAAATTTGACAAGATTTGTTCAATATCTGATTTTTTAAACCCTCCTTCATAGCCTTGGGTTTCTGGTCGAATCGATCCTGATTTGTGAGTTCTTATAGAGATATTAGGGTTATTTGTTTCATTAGAAAATAATTTGCAGCTTTTACGATTACATAGTTATATCAAAGTTTTGATGCCATATTTCTTGGAATTTTGTTGTGTTGAATGAGTTCTTGAGCAAGACAAAGATTTTTTGTGTTTTTCTCCAAACGATGTTCTTCGTTGGTTTGAAACTTTTTTGTTGAATTAAATATTTAATTATTATAATTACAAATTATGAGGGAAAAATTTGTTCTTTCCATATAAATGATTTGATCTTTAAAAATTTCAAGGTATGATTATCCATTATTTTTCATTCATGACTCTCTCTCTTACACTTGAATTCCTACAATATTAATTTGAAGTTTCGATAAAAATGATTTTTTCTTTTATTTGGAAGAAAAAAAATATGCCATATTTATTGGAATTCTATTGTGGTGAATGATTTATTGGTGATTGGGTGGTTTTTACTTTTTATGTTGATTATGATGATTGAGCAAAACAAAGATTTTCTGTGTTTTTCTCATATTGTTGTTCTTTGCTGGTTTGTAACTTTTTATTGAATTAATATATGTATTTTTTTTCTTCATATAAAATGGTTTGAACGAAATTCTTTTTCTAATCAAAATTATTAACTAAAGACGAAAATAAAACATATAATATATGTTGGAGTTATATTTCAAATTAATTTTTAGTAACTCTATATTTATGAAGAATTCAAGTCTTGGCTTTACTTACGAAGACATAAGGTATTTTTACAAACTTTTACTCAAAGGTTTTTCACCTGATGCATTTAATTTACTATATTAATATGTTATTTATGAGTTAAGTTTAAGGTTACATTAAATACTTAATTAATGTCTTCTAAATATATTACTATAAATAGTATGGCATATGAAGCCTACGAAATACACACACTCTCAATACAAGTAAGAGAGAAAAGGAGATTTGAAAAAGTGTTTTCAAATTATTGAGTTTGAGTGTGTGAGTTTCATATTTTCTATTGATTGAACGAAGATAAATACACAGGTTCATGAAGAAGAAATGCAACCTTCATGAACACACATATTTGATATTTGGGCTTAGTTGAATCCCGGAGATAGTACTACCATTTGTCTTCCGTTGCACATGGGAGAAGCTTCAACTATCTTCAAGAAGCGATTACGTTCCTCTAAGCCTCAAAACTCACTGTTTTAAATATATCGGGTCCAACAATTTAAAGATAGTTTTCTCTCAATGGATTCATTTTCGTTGTTGTCCAACACTATTTATTCGGTTTCTCAATCGATATCGAGGCTTTTGATGGTAAAAAAAAATACCAATGGCGAAAAGGAAAATTTTTTATTTTTCTTCAACAATTGAAAAATCGCTTATGCCATGACTAAGTCATGTCCAACTGCTCTGGATGACAAAACACCATTTGATAAAATTTAAATTTGATTAATGAGAATATCACAAGGTCGATTGAATTGGCATCTTATCCTACTAAAGGTGACCAGAATTCTTCTATGCCTAGTGGGGGAATCATGTAACCTAATATCCTATGTTGTGGGCACAAGGGCAATTTGATGAAATTGCATTTCTGGTAAGCTGGCCATTCTAATGGATAAACACCATATTCCTTATATTCATATGAATATGGTTTATAATTCATTTCCTTTCAAGTGTGACTTCAAGGTTATCTTTGAATCTGGTATGTTCCTTGAAATAATCTTTTCATAAAGGTATGTCTAAATTTGTGCAATAATTTATGTTTATATTGCCAAATTCATTGATTAATAATATGTTATAAACTTAGTCAATGAACTGAATCCTTTTATCAAAGGATTTGTCAGGGATTATCGAAAGGTTATGGTAAAACCTATATGGGTCAATATATTATAGGTAGCATATGAAAATTTAGTGGTCTAGCTTTTATATATGTTGAAAGAAATATGGTACCTTAGAATTGATCTCCATCGATCACATTATTGATGCTCATTTTGAATATACTTATGTTTCTTACGTGAAAGCTGAAAGCTTTATCAGGTCACTTTCCGCCTGATTAGATCATATTCTGCGATGAATGAGAAGATCACAAAAGAAGTTTATTATTTTTCGGACGCGTGCCATCAGTTAATTGAAACTAGATTATCTCTCCACATTACAATTAGTCAAAATCATACAAGATCTATGACTAGTGGGGGATTAGATGACAATATAAGAGGAGAACTCTTCAACTTCTAAAGTGGCATGCATAAGCATAATTTCTGGTAAGTGATGCATCTGAAAGAGGTCTTCAGATTTGCAAATAATGGCTTTGAGATGAGTTCTAAATTCATTAATTTTTCATCCAAAATTGGTATGATTGTCAAAATGAGCCACTTTATTAATGGTATGCTTTCTAGTTATAAAATTGATTTTTGGTTATTACTAAATTTCTTAATTTATGGCATGTCATATACTTGATTACATGAGTTTAAATTCATTAATCAAAAGGATAACCAATGGTAAGGTTTATGTTGATCAAAGCATTACACGTCGCGTGTAAACTTTTATTGATGTGTTGAAAAGATACTAATACTGGATATTTGATCTATATTGACATGTTTGAAATAAGCTAATTATAGTCATGAAGGAAAGTGTTATGTTATCATTTTATTGAGATACTAATTTTTATCCTTGAAAGCTTATTTTTTGAAAGCTCCTAAATAAAGGAGTGAAAGTTTAAGAAAGCAATGATTGTAGCTGAATTTCAAATTAATAAAAGGAGATTCCAAGGAAATCCTGGCAATTATTATTTGCCTATAAAGTTCTTAATTTGAACTTTTGACATGATGGATCTTACGGAAGCTGGTGTGATTGTGTAAATCAAAGTGTAGGGCCTCAACATGAATTTACTCTCACGCAATCCAATTTTACCTTTAAATTTTGAAAGGTTTAAATCTTATCAAATGTTGCAGTCTCTGTTCTTATTGATCCTAGATCAGAGTCAGTTTGCAATCAAGGCAGTGCAGAGAATCAACTTGAATTCTCAAATTATTGGTGGTCTTTACAACGCGATGAACTGCACCAAGGCAAACACAACTTGTAATCAAGTACTAAAATAATCTAGGAAGAGATAATTGAATTTCTCTAATGAGAATATAGAGGTACTTGCAGAGTATTATGGATCATGGGTTAGATTATTGTAAATACCCAGTTGTTCTTTGCTATGGATGCTCAAAGTTCGTACTAACTTGGATCTTCACCATGGGTGGAGTTATGATTTCTTGGAAATCAAAAGGATGGACTTGTATAACTTATTCCTCGATGGAATCTGAATGTTATTACACTTTCTCTACTGGAGAGGAAGTTGACTGGGTAAGGATCTTACTGGAGAGTATTCCAATATGAAGTAAGCCTATACTGCTCTTGAAATATTTTCGTGACAATAAGGTTGCGATGCTTTAAGCTCACAACGAGTGTTACAATGAAAAGTCCATACATGTGCAGTTGAAGCACAATCATCTAGAAGAGATCCTGGCAAATGGATTATCATAATTTACTGTGTGAAGGCTAAATCTTATTTGGCAGATCCACTGTCGAAAGACATGTGAAGGGACTTAATGTCTAAAGCCATATCTCATTTGACATATCCACTGTCGAAAGATATGTGAAGGGACCTTGTGTCTAAGACATCTAAAGGGATTGGAAAGAGCCTGTAATTGATGTTGTGATGTTATGGGAACCCAACCCAGTGATATTTCTCCTGGGTTCAATGGGAAAAACAAGTAACATAACAACTTGTGTGAGCACATCAATGTTCCTTTCCCTATAATGTGATGTGGGTGCTCAATCCTGTAACTGAGGATGTTGAGATTTTAGATCTCTTAATGAATCTATAGATCGATTTTCGACTGGAGTGTACATGATCACTCTTGATAGATTCACCGTATAATCAGTGAGGAGGCTGAGACATGAGTCTCTTAATGAATTCTATATATCAGATTTCCGATTGGGGTGTACATAATCACTCTTGATAGATTCACCGATTTATCTTGCAACGAGGAGGATGGGATTAAATTCTCTTAATGAATCCATAACCGATATTCGGTTGGAGTGTGCAAGGTCACTCTTGATGGACACACCGATCTGAGTGTGGAAGTAAGGCCGCTTCTATAGGATTTAGACAGGCTTGATCCTTAACGACGCTCAGAAGTATGGATTCCGGACATATGGCCGAAACGTGTCAAGCTTTAGTATTTTATCTCCGAACAGAAGTGTATGTGTGTAGTATTTCTTATCCATCAACGTGGTTCTTGGTTCAAGACATCGTTCACCAAGTTCCTAGATGAAATCAAGGGTACTTGTACTAGGTAATGGTTCAAGTCTAGAAGACACCGTTATTGATGCACATGACTGTACCGATCAACAAAAGGAATTTGAAACAAGTGGGGGATTGTTGGAGTTACGTTTCAAATTAATTTTTAGTAACTCTATATTTATGAAGATTTCAAGTCTTGGCTTTACTTACGAAGACATAAAGTATTTTTACAAACTCTTACTCAAAGGTTTTTCACCTGATGCATTTAATTTACTATATTAATATGTTATTTATGAGTTAAGTTTAAGGTTACATTAAATACTTAATTAATGTCTTCTAAATATATTACTATAAATAGTATGGCATATGAAGCCTACGAAATACACACACTCTCAATACAAGTAAGAAAGAAAAGGAGATTTGAAAAAGTGTTTTCAAATTATTGAGTTTGAGTGTGTGAGTTTCATATTTTCTGTTGATCGGATGGAGATAAATACACAGGTTCATAAAGAAGAAGTGCAACCTTCATGAACACACAGATTTGATATTTGGGCTTAGTTGAATTCTGGAGATAGTACTGCCATTTGTCTTCCGTTGCACGTGGGAGAGGCTTCAACTATCTTCAAGAAGCGATTACACGCCTTTAAGCCTCGATACTCACCATTTTAAATATATCGGTTCCAACAATATAATACTTTAAATGGGTAAACATGTTAAACAGGTCGTGTTTGGTATGTCTAATACGACTTGTTTATTAAACGGGTTACACGTGTAGTGTCGTGTTCGGGTTTAGGATATGTGGCACGATTATTAATCGTGTCGTGTTCGGGTTGACATGTTTAGTGTTATACCCCTAGATCGACACGACATGATTATGACACGTGAATCTGAATTGCCACCCCTATTGATCTGGGCTATAGGCCTTTATTTTTTATTTTGTTGTCTTGGGCTCCTGGTCTTCGGGCCTCTACCTTCGGCCTGTGTTATTAACCAATAAAAAGAAATGCCTTGTGATTAACCGATAAAATAACACGTCCATGATTATTAATATTATTTTTATTTTATTTTTTCTTTTGTTCTTTTTGCATTGAACCTAGAAAGATTACCTTATCATGTTGAAAGACCTAGCATATTTTATGAATTATGATATCTATTTTGATTTATTAATTAAGTAAAAATGTAATTCAAAGACTTCTTAACTAACAATAGTGACTTATAATTCATTAATGTCATTACTTTTGTTAAATGATCTTTAAAAATTTAATAAAACATATTAAAAATTCATCTTTATCTAGAAAGTCGGGTATGGGTACACTCTAGGCAGTTTGTGCAAGATCAAGAAAAATTCAAGATTGCAATAATTGATTTCTGATTCCCTTATACTCCAATTAACCATAGACTAGCCTACTATGCAGTCTTGGCCCAATGATGGTTGGTAGGGATTTGAGTCTTTGTCTTGGGCCACTAGGTGACCCACAAATTAACAAATTATTAGTTTAAAATTCATATTTAAGTTGAAACAAAACATGGCTTCTCTCAATTCATCCCTAATGCTATGTTCAATAATGCTTCAAATGGATATTTAGTAAATGAATCTTGTGCTTTTGGTGCCAAAATCTGTGTTTTGAAAAATAAAACCAAATGGGAGTCTTTGTTAAAGGTATAGATTCCTAATATTTGAGATGGTGATTTCACTTGGAGGCTCGCTTAATCAAAATTGGTTTCCAAGATCCATTATAATAAATATTTTAGTGTTGGTGGAAGGATCAACTATATTATCATTTGTTCAATTTAAATTAACACTTACATGTATATATATATATATATATATATACATGTATATATTCAAACTAATTTTGGTTTGATCTTTTCTTTTCTTTTTTATTTTTATTTTTATTCACAGAAAACAATTTTCTCCTTTTCCTTATATCAGGACCTTATTACTCTCCCCTAAATTTGAGGATAAATGTGAAGACCGTGTCTTTTTTTTTTTTTTTTTTGAATTTTCATCATTAATTTTTTTTATATATATATTTTATTAGTATTATTTATTTAATCATTTGATTTATTCTTTTTCTGCGTTGCCTTAGGGTTTTATTGCGCCCGAGGTAGGCTTCGGTGCTCGGAAACGATTTTTGATACCACGTTCATTGCGTTATATTATCTTTTACTGCCCGCGAAGGTCTTTAATTTCATTAAAAAGCATGTTCGTTTATTTTTATCTTGTAGGGATATGGATGCATAATTTCTTCGGAAACATTGTCGTTTTTCGGGGTGTTTTATGTAATTAAGTTTTTGAGATATTTTTTGTGCAATTATTTTTGCTAGATATTTAGAGGAGGTACTAAGTTGTAAATAGGGAAAAGAGTGACAAGCGGTACTCTCCCATTGTACCATTTGTTGACTTACCATTGGACACACTTAGAAGCCTAGGATGGTGACAAGTGTAAGCTTGAGATCAAACTTTGTGAGGAGGCCTAGATGGGTGACAAGTGAAGCGTGGATATGTGTGTGTGTGAGAGAGGTAGTGTTGGTGTGAGTATGTTTGGCTAACAAAGCTTAGAGTTAGTGGGAAAAGATGGGATTTTCCATCTTCCTCCCAAAACCACCATTATTGAGCCACATAACCTCAGCCACCATTTCTCAATTTCGAACCCTCTACCTTAGGAATTTGGTCTTCCACGTTGAATACCAAATCTTCTTCTCTTCCATATCTAGAACAGCGTTTTCCAGTTTTTCATTTTGACCTTGTTTGCTTCGGATTCGGGAGGGATAAACCTTTAGTGAGCAGTTTGAGAAAAACTAGAAACCTCAGCCACCATTTCTGAAATTCGACCCCCTTCCTTGAGGAATTTGGTCTTTCACTTTGAAGACTGAATCTTCCTCTCTTCTTGGTTTACAACACATTTTCTCAGTTTTTCATTTTGAGTTCGGTTGCCTTCGATTCTAGAGGAACAATCCTCTAGTGAGGTAGGTGTTGTCCTATGTTTATACTTTTGTTGTTGTTTCTTGTTTCTTTGTTGTTGATATAAATTATATGCATGTAAATTAAAGTTCTAAGGTTGTATTAGATGAATATTGATTTTATCTAACTAAGGGTTTCATTCAAATGCAATTCTTATATGTGATTATTCACTTGTATTGTTGTTGTTTCACATAGTAAAAGTTGGAAATCTTATATTAAATTGTTGTTGTTGCTAAGTTGTTCTAGAATTATTATTGTCATTATTTGTGTTGTGATATTTAACTATGTCATTGTTAAGCTAGGGATTTAATGAATACCATGTTATCATGACTAAAATCTCTATGTTGATTACCTTGTAATTGTATTTACCTTGTTTCACTTAGTGGTGTTTTGAAATAATGTGAATTTTAATTATGTATTTATTGAATTTCTACATTTTGTGGTTAAAGATTCAATTGTGTATTTAGTATTATGTTAATGTTCAAATCATGAATTTGAGACTTATATTGTGATAGTGTAGATGAAATTCAATTGTTGATAACATTGATGTAGCTTAGTGGATTTCACATTGTGATCTTGTCATAGAAAATGACATTGTAGTTGAGGACTTAGGGCATTAATTGTGTGAATTTATGTTTGGTTGTGCATGTTAGGTGGTTAAGTGCATTGTACACTTAGTATATGTTGTTTACAATTTGTTGATTTTGGAAACTTGGGACGTCGTTGTCTTGATTATGGTTAGAGTACGGCTCTAATGTGGGACATACAAGTTTTCCCCGCATGTGCACACTAAGGTAGTTCCTGGTGGACTAGTAACCTAAAATAGCTATTATTTGTTTGGATTTGATCTGGCGTAATGTCCAAGTATATCCACATTGTTTGATTTAGCATTTCGTTTCAAGTTGATGACACTAGATCGTCGTAACTTGTTGTTTTGTATTGGCTATTCCAATATTGTTTAATTACTTCACTCGTCGTGGTTTGTATTTAAAATGTTCTGAGGTAGCATAGGATGATCCCTTAGTACCACTTTGAACATAGACGTTTGGTGGCATGCACCATATGTAACCGTTTATATTACGTTGCAAAGAACCGTTGAAACTTTAGGGTATACGTATATGCTTCTTCCTATGAGTAACTTTGGTTGCTCACCCTAGATGATTAGGTCTTTTTTTCAGGTAAAGATGTTCTCTTCTTGGGTGGACATCATACTTAGACTCTTGTGTAGCTTCGGTGTTGAAGACACTTTTGGTTTTACTAGCATGCAATTGTTTAGCATGCCTTTTGATCCACATTTTGTATATAATGGATGTATGATATTTGGAAACATGTTTAGCTTCTTTTGATCTGTGTAATATGTACCTTGACACCTTCCTTTTGATGTACTTGATATGATATGTAATGAAGCCAAGGGCCACTTACTTTTATGTAATAGAATGTTTACAAGTTTATATCTTGTTTTAGCTTCCATGACATTGCATTATCTTAGGGGATTTTTCGTTATTTCCTCTTGCATGTCAATTGTGGTTTGGACCATGATTGATCAGAAAACTCATTTTTAGGAAGGGTCATTTCATAAACGTTTTCCAAAGGAGCTCATCTTTGGCCTTAAAATCTACATTTTCCAAAACAAAAACCAAAACCCTCTGTTAAAATTTTACGTCAAGGTTACTACTATTCATTGATTTTTTTTTGAAAACCGGACCAACCATTTCCGAACTTCCGAGGGTCTTGTGGGTGTATTTAAACATTGAAAATTCAATTTGGACATTTTAAAAACCTTCCGAAGTCTCATTTTCCTCTCTTAGGCAACAACTTTGCATTTTGGCGGGCACTCGCGGGATTTGGCGTCCACCCATAGCTTTCGAAAATCCTCAATGTTGGCAGCTTTGAAAACCGATATTGTTTTGGCCATAACTTCTTCGTCCGGACTCCAAATCAAGTGATTCTTAAGTCTAAATTTATTTATTTTTCGTTGTCTATCTAATGGTATGCACGGTAATATCCATCTCTATATGAAAAGACCATTTTACCCTTAGGGTCATACTTAGTTCATTTTCACCCTAGCTTCCACATTGTTATCCTTTGAGTTCCATGACTTCATGGGGAGTCACGTTGGCATCTTAGGGATGATGGACATCTTTAGAGATTTCATTCTTTTTTTCGCTTTCGCATTTGGGATCCGTTATCGGGTTAGTTTCGGGTTACTCGCTGACGCACCAGGATTTGAAAACTTGGGCCGTCACAATAAATATCTTTATTATCTCTTGAGATGAGTGAATTAAAAACCTATTCTAAAATTAAAATATGGTTTTATATAAGCTCGTTCGAAAGAAACAAGGTGTCCGTAGTATGCAAGCTACTCATAAAAGACCAAGTACATGACAAACATTTGGAAAAATCAAGTAATAATTCTTGTCAACACTTGTCTAAGTTTAATTTAAGATTTTTCTTCTCCCTTTCATTAAATATATAATTATTTGTGTTTTCTTCTGTAGTTCACAAATGGTTCGGCCATGGCGATAGTTCCGAGTTTTTAAATTTTGTGACGCTAGATAATTTTAATGATCCATAAAACGATTACTTAGTAGATGATATTTTCATTACGGAAGTAAAATTTTGGCTTATGTATGGAGGGAAAAGTTTCTTATAACATTAAGGGCTACTTAATGGATGATACTTTTGTTAATTGCATAAGGCAAAGAGTTTGTTGTAAATAATAATTTTTAGTTTGAATTTATAATTTAAATTCCAACTTTGTTATTTATACATGGCTTACATTTTTATATATTAATTTATTCTATTGACAAGAGGGCATTATAGTTATTTTAAGTCTCGAGGGAGGTATTGACACCAAATCGATAGGTATATGGGGGTTTTACACTACATATGGACTTTTTTGCACTATATCGATAGTTGAGGGAAGGTTTTTTTGCACTTAACCATATATTTATATTGAAATAACCACTAATATGTTTACATAATTGATTACATCATCAATAACAATCACCGGCTTGGTGAGCAAGTTTGTTATCTTAGCTTAGCATGTACTTCGAAAGATATAAAAAGGAAGCAGTAAATTACCTACATACCCCTCTAAATTATGAAAAGACATTCTTGACACTTATTATGCCAAATGTAGTCTTTTTTCAAGGACCAGAATTGCCCTTTTCAAATATTAGTTATATTATATAATTAGGTATTAAATTATATATTTCTCTATTAAATATATAATTAAACAGTTATAAGAATATTTAATTGAAATACAAATTAAATTTAATTGAAGTCATTGGTCTCTTCCCATATTATCCTAGTGGCACGGTGGTGTTGCACTTTCCATAAAAAATGTGACGGAATAACTTACACCAACAATCATTTCACTTTTTTTGTTTTTCACGTCAATCTCTTTGTATTTATCTTTCTTTAACTTTCTCTAGTAAATTTGTGGTCATAAATTCATTTTAAACTTTCTGTTGACCAGCGCGTGGGATCTCCTTCAAACAAACTATAACAGATTGTAGGGATTCTTCCAAAATTATAACATATAAGCTGTGTTGGGTTGAAAGGTGAGTTGTCGACTCAAACTCAAGCTATCTCAAACACAAACGAGCGAAGTAAAATGTCTCTTGTGAGAGTTTGATTCGAGCTTAAGTTGAACTCAAACACTCTTATTGTTCGATTGAGTTAGGATCAAACATACCGTTATTGTTTAATTGAGTTAGGATTAATTTTTAAGTGCATTTCATAAAACAAGCTTAACATGAACAAATCCAAACTTAACTAATCATAATCGTGAGTATGATTCGTATGAAAGAATATTCAGGTTTAGGGTTTAGAATTTACAAATTGGAGAGTTTTTAGAAAATTTAGAGAAATTTATTTCAAAAAATTTACTAATTTTAGGGTTTAGCCTTTGAGGAGTCATTTTATAGAAAATCATGAATTGTAATTGTATTTTAACATAGTTTTGTTTTATGATGTAAAGTTGGACTTTTTTATTTTTATTTTTATTTTTTGTTGTCTTGGGCTTCTGGTCTTTGGGTCTCTGTCTTTGGGCTGTGTGATTAACTAATAAAATAACACGTCCGTTATTGTTATTGTTATTGTTATTATTATTATTATTATTATTATTATTATCTTTTGTTCTTTTTGCATTGAACCAAGAAAACTTACCTTATCATGTTGAAAGACCTAGTGTTTTTCATGATTTCTATTTTTATTTATTAATTTAGTAAAAATATAATTCGAAGACTTTTTTAACTAACAATAGTGATTTAAAATTCATTAATGTTATTACTTTTGTTAAATGATCTTTAATATTTTAATAGAAAATATTAAAAATTCATCTTTATCTAGAAAGTCGGGCATGGGTGGGTACAGTCTATTCAGTATGTGCAAGATCAAGAAAAATTCAAGATTGCAATAATCCATTTTCCATTCCCTTACAATCCAACCGTGACTGCAAACTTTGGGCTGGCCTATTGGTCCATTAGAAAGGCATACACAAAATTCTCTAGGCCCAGTGATGGTAGGGATTTGAGTCCTTGACCTCGGCCGCCAAGTGACCCACAAAATAACAAATTATTGGTTTAAAATCCATATTTAAGAAGGATTTTGCTGTTTTTTTTGGAAAGTCTTATTTAAACCAGGATTAGTATTTAGAATCCTTAATTCTTATTTAGCAAGGACAATTTGACATATGAGTCTATAAATAGATGCATCTGGAGAGCTGATTAGATGCATCTAGAGAGCTCATTAGTGTGGATGCTAGTGATTAAAAGAGATTTGATCGATTGATATAGAAGAGTGTGGATGCTAGTGATTAAAAGAGATTTGATCGATAGATATAGAAGAAAGGATGGATATAAATGACAAGAGCTATTATCTCATTCGCAACGGTATTGACGACGACATGACTACTGGTATTCTATCTCTATCTCCGTTTATATTTATATATATATATATATATATCCACTTATATTTGTTAATTTGGCGAATTAATTATTTAAATTTCTTCTAAATTTGTTTAATTTTTCATTAGGGAGCTGTCATTAGCTCTCCATATTTAGCTTCAAATAACTTTTTTTTTTGGTCACCATCGATTCCGGCCACTTGCCATTTGTTGTCTCCGTCTCGGCTTGCAATTGGTTTAGTTTTTGATCACCATCCATTCCGGCCACTTGCCAATCGCTTTTTTTATTAAAAAAATATTTTTCCTCCTCCGCCTCCCAACACCATCACAGGCCACCATCCCCTTGCCCTGCAGAAATCCATCACCTCCTTCTGCGTGCCACTGTGGTCGTCTCAATATGAAAGCATACGGCGGTTTGCCCCAAAATTCGCCGGGCCACGCTTCTACCGCCACCTCACTCGATGCCGTGTCCTTATACAGTATCGATTCCACCTCCACGCCGCCGCCGTTGATGATTACATCCTTCGATCGGTTATTGTGATTGATATAGAGATAGCCATGGACGGTGACAACGAAGCTTTTGGGTTTGAGTTGGGGCTCAATTATTGGGTGTTGGGTCGGTGGTGGTGGTGGTGGTGGTGGTTGGGATGTACTATTTGAGGTGGGGAGGAGACGAGCAACTGTGACACACAAACAACAAATATCTTATGGCTACCTTTGATCATAACCATTACTCAGAAACGTTTATTAGTAGGAAACACTGAATTAGGAGAAATTATTAGATATTTTTTATTTTTATTTTTATTTTTTTAAAAAATAATTATTATATAGTTTATTTGACACTTGGTGTATGAAAATCTGTATGTAACTGCATTAGCTTCTTTCACAAACCATCAGCCAATTGAACTCACACAACACACACACACACACACATTCGTATATGAGTAAATACACACAATAAGAAAGCCCTCAATTGATGGATTAATGAATTACTCCATGTGATTACCACGATACTTCACTATTTTACCTTAGGATAATTTCTTTTCATTCCATAGAATATAATCTGATTGTTTCTTTAGTGGGGATCTAATATTTCTTTTCCTTTTCATAATAACAATGCTTATCTTAGGCTGCATAAGGAAAATACATGTAAGAATCGGACAATTCTTCTCTCTCCAAAATTACACTTCATCACGACCACCACGGCCTCCTCTTCCAGATCCTTATGCAATCAATTTGCCCCATTTTTGCTTTCAAACACATATAGATATGTATGTAGATGTATGTTTATAGTAGAAGAATGACTCTTCTTTTCTTTTTCTATTAACCCAAGGAGAGTTGGGGGTGAGAGAGTAAGGGGATAGGAGTTGGCATTACAGAGAGTAAGGAAATGAGTTATTATTATTTTTTTTTAGTCTTAAAATTTTTAAGACATGTTTGAAGTTTTATTGAGCCACCTTAACATTCTTATGCGGAATAAGGCAAACATTATTCTTTCGATAATCATACCGTTTCTCTCTCTCTCTCTCTCTCACTCACTGCCCACCAATTGGACTTTCCCCACCAAATTGTTTTTAATTGTTTAATCAAATTTGACCTCTCCCGTGCTGGAGAGGTCCTGCACAGAATCCAGTCATTGATATTTAATTAATAGACCCACTAGTAATGATGTAATCTCAATCACTGAATTTTGTGCAGGACTTCTCCTCTGTTGGAGAAGATTCTGTTTCCATTTGATATCATGAAAACAGAATCCCATTCATTGTATTAAATATCACTTAAGATGTCATCAATTGTGTTAATTTATTGTCTTGTTTTTCAAGATTTTACAGGATTTACAAGAAGAAAAAGAGATGTTCCGCCCGCTGATTACATACTTAAAATAGACTCATTCTCTTTTCTGTCCAATATACTTTCTACTACTGATGAAGAAACATACCAATCAGGAATCTTTGAAGTTGGCGGTTACAAATGGTATGTTGATCAAATCATTTATTCATTATTTATTATTATATTGTAGTATTCAACTTAAATTAGAATTTAATATTTGAGTTCATACATAAAATTCATATTATATATATATCGTGCTACACTCGTATGGTTTCATTTTTTTTATTGGAATTTACTAAAGATCAAGAACTAGAAAAAAAATATCAGAGTCATAAAAGCAAATACAAGTTCTTTGTTTATCAATAGTTAATGACATTATTATTAATATTAAGTTCTACTTATTATTTTCTTTTGCAGGAAATTGTCTCTATATCCTAATGAAGACTTGAAAAGGAATGGGAATGGTTATATTTCTCTTTATTTAATATTGGAAGACGGAGATTTGCTTCCTACTGGTTTAGAGATTAGCGTAGAATTCAA
Organism: Cornus florida; assembly: GCF_030987335.1. Lineage (NCBI taxonomy): Eukaryota > Viridiplantae > Streptophyta > Magnoliopsida > Cornales > Cornaceae > Cornus > Cornus florida. The sequence continues at coordinate 37,476,539 of NW_026775575.1, forward strand.
GTTATTTTTATACAATCATATTGAAGACAATTATGTGATTGCACAAGATAACTCACACTCTTTTTCTTGAGATTGATTACCTTGGTGGTCCTATAATTTTCATTTACACAACTTTAGTTTAATTATTTTCTCTTTCAATTATTGCAAAACTTCTAGATGGTGGTGAGACAGTATGTCGATTTCACAAGTTGAAAACTGAGGCTTTTCTCAATTCATCTCCATTGCTACATTCTACAACGCTTCAAATGGATATTTAGTAAATGACTCTTGTGCTTTTGGTGCTGAAGTCTGTGTTTTGAAAAATAAATCCAAAGGGGAGTATTTGTCAAAGGTATTGAATCCTAATGTTAGTAACAGTGATTTCACTTGGAGAGTCGCTTACTCAAAATTGGATTCCAGGTTAAATTTTAGTAAATATTTCAGTGTTCGTGGAAGGAGCTGGTACGTATACTTAAAATTATCTCCTATTCAATCTAAATTAAATTTACACTTGTAATAATATATATGTTCATGGTATTTTTTTTTTTTCTTCCCTGAAATTAATTTTTTCATTTTCCTTATATCAGGAGGTTATTAATCTCCCCTAAGATTGAGGATAAATATCTCTTTCTACGTCTTGAGATGAGGGAAATGAAATCCTATTCTAAAATTTTAAGATGGTTTTATACAAGCTTGTTGAAAAGAAATAAGATTTATGTCGAATTCACGCTGTTGATAAAGACCAAATACACAACAAGCATTTGGAAAGATCATGTAATAATTATTGACGTGCACTTATCTAATTTTAATTTAAGATATATATTTTTTTTTCTCCCTTTCATTAGATATATAATTATTTGCTTTTTCTTTTGCAGTTCGCGAATGGTTCGCTCCTGGCATTAGTTGGGGCTTTTGCACTCTCAAGACACTAGATGATTTCAATGATTTCAATGATCCATCAAAGGGCTATTTAGTAGATGATATTTTCATTGCGGAAGTAAAATTTTCACTTATATATGCACCAAAGACTTTCTTATAACATTAAGGGGCTACTTCGTGGAGGATACTTTTCTTCATGGCGGAAGGCAAAGAGATTGTTGTAGACAATAATTTCTAGTTTGAATTTATAATTTAGATTCCACCTTTGTTGTTTACATTATGTGACCCACCTGAAAGTTTCAGTTTACAAGTTATGTTGTATCGTCTTTCCCTTTGCAGTTCGTAAATGTTTAATACAGAACCAAGAACACAATATAACATGGATATGGTAAAAAATAATAATATAATCATTATTATATATATAGAAAATAATTTTTCTTAATTTATTCATATAATTATTAAGAATATCACTAATTTGGAGTTTAAGGCTACATGTTTGTTGTTTTTCCATGGTAAAATTTATATTATTTTTTAACCAACTGATAATATACTTTTAATTTCATTGAATTCCATTATTCTAAAAATAATAATTATATTTGATTTTTTTACAAATAAAGAGTGAAAAATGCTTCCTTTTTTAATATCTTTCATTTGAGAACAAATTTGTGTGGCTGTACATTTCCAAAATTCATAGACATGATTTTAAAGCTTTTTCCCAATTAATTTAGCAGTGACAAATTATAAAATTCCTCGTTGTTCCAAATTAATTTGCAAATATATATATATATATATATATATATATATATAGGAAGGCTCTCATGCGGTTCAAAACAACGGACTTTTAAACAGACCAAAACTAAATTAGTAAATTACACTTTACTACTTCATCACTTAACTATAGTTAATAATATTAACTTTAACGGTCAATTTACTATAGTTAGTCAATACCTTTATTAAATCTCTCTCCTCTTTAATCTCTTCTATTTTCCTTGTAATCTCAACCATTATTGCCATATCCACACCATCACAGCCACCGTACATCCTAACTTCAGTGGAGTATTAATCGGTTATAAGGAAGACCCCTTCCTTTTGCATCCCGTGCACGCATTCCATTTGGTTTCCATAAAATTCGTATCTTTATTTTTGTAGAAAAGTACACTGGTTGTTCGCTGTGTCCACAGGGCATGGATGCAAAGGTTCTTCGGAAACATTCTTCATTCTTGGGATGTTTTTCATAAATATTTTTTGAAGATATTTTATTTTAGGGGTTTTTAAGAAAATATTTTTATAAGATATTTTCATTCTGGGTTAGTTATGCAGTTATTCCTTTTTTGGAGGGGCCATTGTGAAATTAATGAAAGTTATTGCAAAATGGCTCGTTTTGAGCCTGAATTCTCGTATGGGATTCATTTTCATATTTCGTCGAGTCGCGTACTCTTAGAATTTCCTTCTGGTCGTTTTCCCCAGTTTTAGGGTTTTCGGCTCCGGTGGGTGCCGAACTTATTTAGGGCATATCTTTTTGCTCGGGACTCGGTTTTTGACACCGTTTCTTCCATTATTCATATATATATATTTTTCCCCATTTTGGTTCTTTTTCGTTCACAGTGTTTTACCGTTTGAGAGCGTCTGCAAAGATTTCACTTTTAAAGGCCGAGCGAGACTCGTTCAGGGCACTTTTAGGTTTTTTTTTTTTTTTTTATTTTTTTTTTTTTTTTTTTTTTTTTTAAAATAGGGGGTTAAGAAAAAGAAAACATTTTTATTTCTCTTCTTCTCCCATGGCTGGCCAGCAGGCATGGCAGCCCCTTGGGGGCTACCACCCTTTTTTTCCCCATTACACCTCTTTCTACTTTGATTTTTCCTTCGATGATGAAGGCATTGTTGTAGGCCTTGGCGAGACATTCCTTTCCCCTTTATTAGAATTCAGTTTCGACCATTTTTGAGTTTGGGTTTTGAGTTCGAGTTTGGACTTTGGTATTACCACAAGGAAGATAGTTGTTCCCCTCGTTGTCCTCGTCGTAACTCCGAAGTATCGTCGGATTCGGAGGGGTTTCTTTTTGGTGACTTTTGAGATTTCATCTCAAATTGAGGTAAGCAGTGTTGTAGGATTTAAATCTTGATGTATTACATATTTTTGATGCTTATATAATATGTATGCAAGCTTTGGTATATAATCTAAAATTTAATTTAATTATTTTCTTAATTTCACTAATTACGTTTGAGTGCACAATTATTTTAGGCCATAACATCAGTTTTGATCAAATGCACACTAGACAATTGCATTTTTGTTGCATGATGTACATCTCTAGAGACTTTGTTTCCATGTGAAAATACCATTTTGCCCTTAGGGCAATACTTGGTCCATTTTTTAACTTTTTCTTCCGTGTTCGTTTTCGTTGAGTTCCGTGGCTTCATGGAAGGTTACTTTGGCGTCTTAGAGATTCATTGCATCTCTAGAGACTTAGTTTCTGTTTTTGCTTCCGCATTCGGGATCCAATATTGGGTCAAACTTCGGTTGATCATAGAACGCACTGGCTTGAAAAACCAGGGTTGTCACATCTTGCCAATGGTAAGTTTCGTTTTTTTTTTTTTGTTTTTTTTTTTTTTTTTTTTTTTTTTTGCCCCATATGAATTATATTAATATTTAGGACTTTTATAACCTTTGATAATGCTTATACAACATTTCTCTTGAATAAATACCCTAATTTCCTCAATGATCTATATGTTTATATAATTTGATAAATATGTAATCTTTTTCATAGTTATCATAATTATAAAGTCGATTTTGGAGAATGAATATGGTAGTGTCTTGGTTGTAATGGTGAAGATGGTGGATGTGATGGCGTGGATATGGTGGTAGTGGTTGAGATTGCAAGGATGATGGAAGAGATTAAGGAAGAAAGAGATTGAATAAAGGTATTAAGGAGGAAAGAAATTGAATAAAGGTATTGGCTAACTAGGGTAAATAGACTGTTAAAGTTAATATTATTAACTATGGTTAAGTCTGATAGATCAATAAAGTGTAATTGACTAATTTAGTTTTGGTACGTTGAAAAGTACATTGTTTTGGATCGCATGAGAGCCTTTCTGCTATTATAACTATGTTGGAGAGTCTACCACTACAATAAATGATGGTTTTGGCGGCGGTCTAAATCGCCATTGCCAGTAATTCCTTTACCGGCGGTTGGGTACGTATAGCCACCGCTGCTAGGTTTCACTTGCTTTTTCTAAAATGGTTTTATACAAACTCATTTGAAAGAAATAAGGTGTTGTCAATTAATGCACGTTGCTGATAAAAGGACCAAATACGCAACAACCATTTAGAAAATTCACGTACTAATTCTTGTCGTGCACTTATCTAACTTTAATTTAAGACCACAACCATAAAACTATAAGAAAATATCTATTATAGTTTAGATATTTAAATTGTTCTTATTTTATACTATCGAGAACATGGCTCGTCCCACATGCACCATTTAATTGCTTAAAAACTTTAGTATAAGCGACTTGAGTTAGGGACTTCAGACTCTCAACCTATGACAAGTGAGTATGGTCTATCTAAGTGGTGAGTGACTTTCCAAAATAGAATGAACAATTAGCAATTTGTTAAAAAGTCCAATGTACTCAATTGGTGCAATGGTGGGAGTTTGTCCATTTATTTAAAATTTTAAATTATTTGATAATATTAGGTATCCACCCATTCATACCCATTCAACAAGTACCTTGTAGTCACTTAATAAATAATTTTTTTTTTGGTTAATTACACCTCCACATTTTAGATTTTGGCTTTATTACAGGTAAAAGCAACTTTTGGCACTTCCTGAACTTTGGCCTTATTATTATTACACAGGTAAAAGCAACTTTTGATCCTCTTCCTTTAACTGGACAGGGATTCCGAGTTGAATTCTTGCAAAATTATCTATATACCCCTCTAAATTATGAAAAGATATTTTTGACACATTAAATCACCAATTTATATACCAAATGCAAACTTTTCATGGACCACGCTTTTCAAATATTAGTTATATTATATAATTAGATATTAATTTATATATTTCTCCATTAAATATATAATTAGACAGTTATATGAATATTTAATTTTAAAACTAAATAAATTTAATTAAAGTCCTTGGTCTCTTCCCATATTACCCTAGATGCACAGTGGTGTTACACTTTCCATAAAATATGTGAAAGAATAACTTACAACAACAATTGTTTCATTTCTTCTTCTTTTTTTTTTTTTTTTTTTTTTTTTTTTTTTTCCTCCAGGTCATTCTCTTTGTATTTATCTTTCTTACCTTATCATGTTGAAAGACCTAGCGTATTTTATGATATCTATTTTTATTTTATTAATTTAGTAGAAATGTAATTCAAAGACTTTTTAACTAAAAATAGTGACTTCAAATTCATTAATGTAATTACTTTTGCTAAATGATTTTTAAAAATTTAATGAAACATACTATTAAAAATTCAACTTTATCTAGAAAGGTTAATTTCACTGACACCCCCTCAGATTTGGCCAAATATCACATTGAAATATTTTTCGAAAATAACTATCGCTCACATTACAAATGTTTGGTCTGTTTTTCACTTACACCACAAAAGTTACTTTTCAAGTGTGTCAGATTCCTTTTTGTATGTAAAATCACATTGCTACCCTTCTAACTATTTGTTGACTTTAAAAAGTGTTGAAATGACTTGAATACCCTTTCACCTTTATTTTATAAATTTATAATTATTCTTTACACACACACACACTTACACACACATATATATATCATTTACACCCACCTCTAATTTAAAATTATTCTTTATATATATATATATATATATAATTCTCATTATGTACACCAACAAAATTAAAATTATTTTTAAAAATTATTCTTTATACATATATATATATCTACACACACACACACAATATATCATCATGTACACAAACCAAATTATAATTATAAATTTATAATTATTATTATATATATATATATATATATATATATATATATATATATATATATATATTTCTCATCATCTACACCACCAGCTTTCTCCACTTTTGGTTCCTTACGGTTCTGGTTGGAATCAGAACCGGAACCGGAACCATTCACAACGGTTCCTGAAAAATGGAACCGGAACCGTTCACAATGGTTCCTAAAAAACGGAACCAGAATCGGAACTGGAACCGTATAGATTAGAACCGAACTGGAACTGAACCGTAGAACCAATTCAGTTCCATTAGAATCGTTGACCATGAGTTAAGAGACAGTGGCTGAAGCTTGCAAACCCGAAATGGAACAACGACGATGAAAACTAAAAGATATGGGTTTTGATTTTTTGAACAATCTGAAATGATATGCCGATATGGGTTTTGAACTTTTGATTCTTGCAGACAGATCTGAAATATATGGGTTTAGAACTTCTGATTCTTGTAGATTTTGTAGTTTATAGTTGTAGAGATAGATGGCAAGTTTAGCAGTTGCAAAGAAAGAAAGAGGGGCAAACTTGAGAGTTGAGAGACAGCGGTTGAAGCTTGCGAACCCGAACTGGAACAGCAAGCGACGAAAACTGAAAGATATGGGTTTTGATTGTTTGAACAATCTGAAATGATATGCCGATATGGGTTTTGAACTTTTGATTCTTGCAGACAGATTTGAAATATATGGGTTTTGAACTTCTGATTCTTGTAGATTTTGTAGTTTACAGTTGTAAAGAGAGAGAGAGAGGGCAAGTTCAGAGTCGAGAGAATAAAAATGGAGGCGATTGGGGAGGCTGCCGCTAAAATGATTTGCCCCAAAAATAAAAAATTATAATCAAATAATATATATATATATATATATATATATATATATATATATATATATATATATTACGATTCTGGTTCCAGAACCGAACCGTGAGACCGGAACCAGAATTGAATCGAAACTCAACTATTCCTCATGTTAGGAATCGGAACTGGAACCGGAACCGTGAGAACTGGAATTTCGGTTCCGGTTCTCACGGTTCCGGTTCCACGGTTCTTTTGTGCACCCTTACATAATACATCTATATATCTTTTTCTTTTTTCTTTATTTTTGTAGGTACCTGATTTTCAGGTGGGTTCCAAATCATCACAAAATAACAAATGGTGAGGTAAATCTTGTAACATGATGGAATCCAAGGTGGATTGAGAGAGGTGGAAGCCCAAGCAAACAAGAGAGAGAGAGAGGGATGGCAGTGTATATGGAAAACGCCATTAACTCCTTGATCCATCTTTTATGGGTTGTGTAGAGAACCCATTTGAGAGAGAGAGAGAGAGCTTAGAGCTCTCTGTCTAGGAGGAATTTTCCTTCCTTTTTTGTCTGCCCTTTCTTGGCCTTAAGTCATTTTCTTTTATAGGCCAAGTGAGGGTGGGTGATATCATTGATGACATCAAATGTGGTCCATTAACAAAATAATTAAAAGAGATTAATTTCTCAAATAATTAGAAAGTAATGTTAAATAAGATGGAGTTAAATACTCGGGAGTCAAAATGGTTTTTCTCTCTTGCAAGTCAGGCTAAGTGTCGACTTGGCGAACCCTGAACTTCAACCACCAAACCAAAACCTCCTCAGATCCTAAGGAATCCTGAGTCCTGCTCCTAACTCAGGTCTTCGTTCTTCTATTCGAAGCATGTTGATGTCGTGGCAACTTTGACCGTTGACCAGGTTATGTGGGTCATCGCTACTGATGTGGCGTAACTCGTTGACTGTTTTGACCAAGCTGTGTGGGCCATTGTTAATGATGCGCCGTTTACCATATGGACTCAAAATATAGGTATCAACATGTAATACCCCTATATTTTAAAGACTTATTTAATTAAATTAAATGAATTTAAAGGCAATAAATTTAATGAATTTATTTATTTTAAATTAATTATTTGTTTACTTATTGATTTGATTTATTGGTATGATGATGTGTTTGATTGTTGATTGATTTGTTGGCGTGTTGATTTTTATTTGTATGGTATGACTTGGTTATTAATTCTTGTTTGATAATATGCATCATGTATTTAGTTGTTTTAATATTAAGTATTTATTTATTTAATTATTTGTTTAAGTTTAATGGACTGTGTTTGGATTATTTGGATAAAAGGATTTGAGTCTTGGGTTGGAGAAGGAAGCTTCAAAGGATTTAGGATGGTTTAAAGGCCCATAGATTTATGCATGAGTGTATATATATATATATATATATAAATAAAATTATATAGAGAATTATATATTTATAGTAAATATATATGTATAGGATTATATGCATATATATGGTAAATATAGTTAAAAAGGATTTATAAATATATATATTTATATATTTTATATATATTAATATAGTTGGAGTCCTACATAGAAGAGGATTTGAATTGGCAATATATTATTTATTTATTTATATTTATATGTGTCATGTATATTAATATAACTAGAGTCCAACACGGAGGAAGATTTGAATTGACAATATATATTATTTATTTTTATTGTGTGAGGAATATATATATATATAAAATAAATAATTATGCATATAAAATATAATATATGTGTATATATTTTATTTAAGATTATTATTATTTTTTATTTGGGTAGTCATACTAGATATAGGATTAGGATATTAATGTGTATAAATATACACATAAGGTTATATTGTTAAAAGGTTTTTCACGTTAGAAAAAAATAAGAAAAGCAGAGAAAAAGAAGAAAGGAAGGCTGACAACGAGAAGGCCGAATCAGAGAAATAGGACGTCGGATTTGGAAGAGACAACCAAGGTTAAAGTGTCGGTTTCGTTTCGAAACCTTTAAGCAAGATCTTTTCTAACTCTCCTCTTAGAACCCATAAGTTTATCACCTTGGGTATCAAAATTTATAGATTAAATTGGCATGTTAATCACCTAGATATAGGATAAATGTATGTGAAGAAATTGATTAGAAGAAAAGGAAGAATTCTTCTTCAACTGGGAAACTTTCTTCAATTCCCGTTTTAGTATTCTATCTGTATCTCCTTGCTCGAGTGCCAAAGCGGCTCGAATCTCACACAGTTGAATGGAAATTTGATTATCTACAATTTTGTATTACACGAAAATTTCGTGAAACGGATGTTTACCTTGTCAAAACTGTGTTGGAAGACAGTACGAATTTTGTATATATATATATATATATATATATATATATATATATATATATATATATATATATATTTTATCCCATAATTGTTTTAACCAATTTGGATAATTTGTATTGGTTGGGTGTTGACCAAATAATTCTTAATATTTATATTTAACATGTAACGTGTTATTTGGACATTGCTAGATTGTGTAACCTTCGTATTATATACACCTGCATGTTATACTGCTACACATAAAGAAATAAATATAACCTAATCAACTAATAAGTTGTTCATTGAAATTCATCATGTTTATATATGTGATGGTGATGTTGATGAAATCATAATAGGTTGTTTATTTAAATTAATTATATGCTTATAACTTGCAAGGAGTACCTATGTATGATTTATTTCATATTTAATTGTATAGTTTGATACATGGTTAAATTGGAGGCATAGATGAGTTACTAAAGGCATAAATAAATTGTCTTATTAATTGTATGAATAAAATACATACATGGGAAGTATGGATGAATTGCTAATTAATAGTATGGATAAAAACATAAAAACATACTTTTGGAGGCATGGATGAGTTGCCAAGACATAAATAGATTGTCATTTAATAGGTATGGTTGATTTGCCAAAATATAAATGTATTACTTGTAGAGGCATGGTTGAGTTGCTATCGTATAAATAAACATACTTCTAGAAGCATGGTTGATTTCCCAAAACATAAATAAATATTTGTGGAAGCATGGATGATTTGTCAAATTATCAATAAATTGTTAGGTAAGTTAGATGATTAAATATACATCTATGGATATTGTCTTTATAAGTTGGAGGTGAGAAATATTCTTATTAGAATAAACTAATATTTAAAGGATAATATATTATTTTATAGTATTAATAAAATATTACTAGTGTAGGCATGGATGAGTTGCCAAAGTATAAATCTTTGTTATGTGATCTTTATAAATAAAATCATATATTAGAGGAAATTGGGATTTGGATTGAAGGAAAATATTTCTTGAATTATTATTTATTATTTAAATGGTTAAATAACTGTTCAAATATGGAATTTAGGTTTAAAGGAGTTTTCTCTTAAAAGTGGAATGTACTTGATAGTTAGTTTAAATATGAAGGTAGTCTTATTATTGTTTATGGTCTCGAATTTTAAGGAATATATTAATGAATATATTCTTTATATATATATATATATATATATATATATATATATATATAATATATATGTATCATCTTATATTAAAGGTTAAAACTTTAATTAGGATGATTTTGGTTAGAGATGTGATGAGCACTGAAAAGTGCGTATTTAAACCTTTTAAACTTAGGCATTCTAGTACCCTTATCTATCTTAATTTACTGTCTTAGATTGAATTCGTGTTATTTCTATTTTCAGGCACTTATCCCGAAAATAAGCTAACTCAGCCAAATAAGAGCAGAAATGAAGCAATTCTAGGATGAATCAAAGAAATGAGCTAAGTGGAAGCAAAAGGAAGAAAAAGGTGGAAATTAACATCTTCGATCGATCTCAAATCAAAGTTCGATCGATCCAATATGATCGATCTCAGCACTTCAAGATGGATCAGAGCCATGATGACATTTTCAGAGATCTCAAAAGTTCGATCGATCCAACATCATTCTTCGATCGATCGAACTACCTTGTCCTTATCCAAATGATTAATCTTATCTAGTTGTACCACCCTACCAACCACTTTTGTCCTTTTCCCAAAAATATCTTCAAAATATCTCAGATTTGTTTTTATCCAAAAAGCGCCGCCATTGAGGATCAACCCAACTTCAGTTCAATAGATCTCAGTCATGTTCGATCGATCCAAGTCTAAGGTTCGATCGATCGAACTTCCTTTAGTACGAAAAAGTTAATTTTTCAGCTCACAAAAAGTTATCCTTTATCCAATTATTGGGGAATATTTGCTGTACGACCCCAACTTATTTTGGGTGTCATTTGACCTACCTATATAAGGATAAGGATTACTTTTTACATCATATCACATTATATCATATCATATCATATCAATCATACCTTGTAGAACTCTTAGAGAGAAAGCTTAGAGGATGAGGAGGCTAGAGACACCATTGGAGACTCTTCATCAACCAAGGAGCAAATCTCTACCATGGAGTTAGCCCTTAAGGGTTGGAGAAGCACTACTATGAGTGGCTAGACATCCTCTTAGAGTTAGAGTTAACCCCAAGCATACTTTCTACATCTTGATTTTGTGTATTATTGAGGGATTAGTGTTGTAATACATGTTTTGGCACTTATATATATATAGATCTTATTTATTCAATGATTTATGTGGTTTAATGCTTCCAATTGATCATTTCATTCTATCCATATGTCTATGTATGCTAGAATAGATGTTCATGTGTTTGTTTCTATTTCTTGTGTTATTGATGCATGTCTGTGCGTATTAATGCCATAGATCTAAAGATTGTCCAAACATTGTACTTAATGGAATGCTCTTGTAATTTTCTTGATGGTTCATGCTCATTTCTTGATGGATCGTGCCACTCCCTTAGCTTAATTAGTTTAATTTCATGTCTTTAGCTTAATTGTAGTGTAGTGGTAGCATAATTGTTAGATGGGAGAACAATCCATACTTGTTGTTTGATATTCCATACTTTTGCATTTTTATTTTAATTTTTTGAATTTTTTTTTCTTACATTTTGTTTCATTGTACATACTTTCTTAATAAATAAATAAATAAATAATTTTTTTTTTTTTTTTTTTTTTTTGCATCCTTTATTTCCTTGCATTTTTATTTCTTGCATGTGTATTTGTTTTATTTTTACGTGTGTGTACATACTTTTTATGTCATAAAGAAAAAATGAAAAACAAAAAGTAAGAAAATTTTGTATATGCTTGTATTGTACATATTATTTTTCATTTCTTGCATTGTATATATTCTTTAATTACATTTTATTTTCTTTATTTTTTTTTTTTATATTTTGTTCATGCATTTTATTCTTTATTTTTCTTGTATTTTTGTATATACTTGTTTTCATTAAATGAAAATATTAAAAAAAAAAAAAAAGTTTCACCATTGTGCCCTTGTGTGTATTCATACTTTAATTAGGGCTTAATCTCATACCTCTCTTTCATCTTTTGCCATATTGCCTTAGAATGCATGATTTGATTATTTTTATCCCATTTGATATTTGATGAGAGTTTGCTAGTGTGGTTAATCAAGTAGGTTGCTGATTCCAAGTTTGGGAGAGATGTCTTTCAAATTGGATCATTGCCGAGCTTCATGTCTTTGCCACCACGGTATACTCTTTCCATCTTTTCCATTGTTCTCATTGCACATTGAGGACAATGTGCGGTTTAAGTTTAGGGGTAAGGTGTCTTGTTGCATTCTACTTAAAGTTGAACTTTAAATGCATGATTGAGATTTGAGATCCATGTTAGCAATGATTTTGATCTTTTGAGGACTATATTGCTTAAAATTTAAAAATTGCTTGACTTGATAGTCTTATACTCCTTGTATGCCTTGTGGATGCCATTTAAGAGTAAATTTTTCGAAAGATTGATATCTTGCTTGCATTTGTGGTCTATATCATCTTGATTTTGTGATTGTTTTGAGATTCATTCTAGAATTCTACACTAGCACCAGCACACACTAGCATTCATTTGTGGGGTACATGCTTTGTTGATTATTGAATTGGTTATATCCTAATTGAGCTAGTAGTGCATTGAAAGCTTTCATTCTTGATAAAGGTGGATAACAACCCCTTTTCACTAAGTAGCCAGGATTCTAGCCTCATCAAGCATTGAACTTTTTGCGTCGAAAGGTGGAGGGCCCAAACTCTAGGTTAATAATTGAACTTGCTTACAAAAAAAAAAAAAAAAAAAGCAAAAGTAATAAAAAGTGAGGACTTCTCCCAAATGGTGAGAAGTGAGAAATGATTAGATGGAGGTTGTCTTAATTTGTAGCCTAGTTGATTTGAGTTTGTAAGTCCATAGGGGTATTTGAACGCCTAATGCCCTAAAGCCGTCTGGTTTGGGAGTCATTGACCTAACGCTCGACCTCATGAATCGTTAAAAAGCTTAATAGATCAACACATTGCACCATGCTTCCATCTTTGATCTTTTTGTTTTTTTTTTTTAAAAAAAAAAAAAAATCTATTGGAAAGAACAAGTGCACCTAGAACAATAAAGCTTTTATAAAAGGTCCACTTTTTGTCTTGATGATTGGTACTAGATTTGTGTGCTAGTTTGAGGGTAAAGATGTGATTAATTTTTTAGTTGGCTAAAATAGCAACATGATGCGGTTCGTGCCGCCCCACCGCATCAAGCTTGAAGAGTGTGTGCATTATAAGGCGAGGGCCAAGAGTTTTACATTTATAGAAGCCACTACACCTTTCACTATAAATATAGCTAGGGCGAGTATAGATCATCCCAAGGGATTTGTGAGGATCGAACAATGTTGTGGAATCGTTATTAGGGCTAGTAGGTCGAGTGATCAAACAAATGGTTGGTTGGTTAATTAAATTAGAGAGTAACTAAATTAAACTAAGTAATTGAATGTAACAAAGAGTAAGTGAGAGAGAGAGAGATCTTGGGGTTTAGAGGTCACCACCAAGTAATGCTTTTCTACACTTCTAGCTAGTGACTAATGAGGGTAATATGTGTTGCAATATTGGTGTGTGTGTGTTTGGTTGATTCAATTAGCAAGGATGACCAATTAAGCATACATTTTCTAATCAACATGTGAAAAGCACAATATATCTAGCAATTAAGTATATATTGTCTAAATAACATGTGAAAAGCACAACATATCTAGTAAGTCATTAATCCTTTCATTAAGCTCATAAGCCAAATACACCACAAGGTTAAAGACATATGCTATTTGCATTCAAAAGTATAGAACATCAAACAACTAGCATGGATTGTCCTCTCATCTAACAACTATGCTATCACTACACTACAATTAAACCAATGACATGAAATTAAACTAACTAAGCTAAGAGAGAGGCATAATCCATTAAGAAATGAGCATGGACCATCTAGAAAATCACAAGAGCATTCTTTTAAGCACAATGTTTTGAAAATCCCTAAATCCATAGCATTAATACACATAGACATGCATCAATTACACAAAAAATAGAGACAAACACATGAACATCTATTCTAGCATACATAGACATATGGATAGAATGAAATGATCAATTGGAAGCATTAAACCACATAAATCATTGAATAAACAAAATCTATATGTATCAAAGTGTCAAAACATTAATTACAACACTAATCCCTAAAAAATACACAAGATTAAGATATAGAAAGTATGCTTGGGGCTAACTCTAGCCCCAAGAGAATGTCTAGCCACTCATGGTAATGATGCTCCAACCCTCAAGGGCTAACTCCATGGTTGAAATCTGCTCCTTGTTGATGAAGAATCTCCAATGGTGTCTCTAGCCTCCTCCTCTTTGCTTGCTCTCCAAGAGATGATATGAGAATGATATATTGGCTCCCCTTGGTAAAAGCAATCCTTATCCTTATATAGGTATGTCAAAATGACACCCAAAATGAGCTTGGGTCGTGCACATAATATTCCCTAATGATTGGATAAAGGACAACTTTCAATGAGATGGAAATTTAACTTTTTCGCACTGGAGGAAGTTTGATCGATCGAACCTTGGACTTGGATCAATCGAACTGGCTGAGATCTATCGAACTTAGGCTGGATCGATCCAACTGGTTGAGCTTTTTGGGAAAAGACAAATTCGAGATATTTTGAGAGATATTTTTTGGTAAAGGACAAAAGTGGTTAGTGGGTGATACAGTTGTGGATAGGATCAATCATTTGAATAAGGACAAAAGTGTTCGATCGATTGAAGGGTGGTGTTGGATCGATCAAACTTTTAGGACTTTATACTTTTGGGTTAAGGCTTGGATCTCTCTTGAAGTGTTGAGATCGATCATTGTTCGATCTATCGAACCTTGAACTTGGATCGATCGAACTTTGCTGCTTCCCACCTTTGGCTTCATTTGCTTCCTTCTTTCTCCACTTTACTCTTTTCTTTGTTTAATCCCAGAATTGCTTCAATTAAGCTCTTATTTGGCTGAGTTAACTTATTTTCGGGATAAGTGCCTAAAAATGGAAATAATACGAAATCAATCTAAAACGGTAAAGTAAGATAGATAAAGGTGCTAGAATGCCTAAACTTAAGGGGTTTAAATATGCACTTTTCAGCGCTCATCACACCCCCAAACTTAAATATTGCTAGTCCCTAGCAATGAACTAGAAAGTAAAGGAATGAAATGAACAACTATACAAGTATGAATCTAGGAAACAATAAATGGATAATGCCACTTTCGTAGGGAACACGATTGCACTTAGCATATGCAACAAGCCTTTTAAACCCCTAGGTTACCCCTAGTGGACGAGTGAAGTCTCATGAGGGTTTTTAGAAATGGTACCCACAAACATTAAACTCATTCTTTCAAAAGAGGCACCAATATTTCAAACAAGTATTGGGAGAAACTACCTCAAGTATGCAATGTTTTAGATATTTCTTCGCAATCTCCCAAAATTTCAACATCAAGTAAGCAAGTATGGTCCTCCACACATCAAAAAAATGATCATGCAAATCAAAACAACTCTAGAATACTTTTGAGTGGACCGGCATCAAATGTGTTGCTATCTTAGCCAACTAAAGAATTAATCACATCCTTACCCTCAAACTAGCACACAAATCTAGTACCGATCATCAAGACAAAAAGTAGACCTTTTATTAAAGCTTTATTGTTCTAGGTGAACTTATTCTTTTCACTCGATTTTTTTTATTTTTTTTTATTTTTTAGGATCAAAGATGGAAGCATGGTGTAATGTAGTGATCTATTAAGCTTTCTAGCTATTCATGAGGTCGAGCGTTAGGTCAATGACTCCCAAACCAGACGGCTTTAGGGCATTAGGCGTTCAAACACCCCTCCGGACTTACAAGCTCAAATCAACTAGGCTACAAATCAAGACAACCTCCATCTAATCATTTCCCACTTCTCACCTTTTGGGAGAAGTCCTCACTTTTTTATTACTTTTGCAACTTTTTTTTATTTTATTTTATTTTTTAAAGCAAGTTCAATTATTAACCTAGAGTCTGGGCCCTCCATCTTTCGGCGCGAGAAGTTCAGTGCTTGATGAGGCTAGAATCCCGGCTACTTTGTGAAAAGGGGTTGTTATCCACCTTTATCAAGAATGAAAGTTTTCAATGTACTACTAGCCCAATTGGGATATAACCAATTCAATAATCAACAAAGCATGTACCCCACAAATGAATGCTAGTGTGCATCTGTTCTAGTGCAGAATTCTAGAATGAATCTCAAAACAATCACAAAATCAAGATGATGTGGACCACAAGTGCAAGCATGATATCAATTTTTCAAAAAATTTACTCCTAAATGGTATTCATAAGGCATAGAAGGAGTATTAGACCCTCAAGTCAAACAATTTTTAAATTTTAAGCAATATAGTCCTCAAAAGATCAAAATTATAGCTAGATACACAAATCATGCTCAAAATTTTGAATTTAAAACTAACACTGCAAAGCACCATCCCCCCAAACTTAAATAGCACAATGTCCTCAATGTGTAAAGAGAACAAAGGAAAGAGTATACCAGTGCAACTAAGCAATAATGATCAGGACTGAAGTATCCGAAGTGGGTGGCATATACCCTCCCCCCCCAAACTTGGGATGAACTGCGATCCTGAAAATTGGCACTTGGATAAACTCATCAGATAACAAAATGGGATAATCAGTGCACAGTGGACATGTAAGTGTAAATGGGATAAACAGATAAAGAAATGAGAGAGGTGTAAGGGTGATCCTGAAAATTGGGTAACACTCTCTCACTAAAATCACTAAGATGCACCTTATGGAATTAAAAGGACAGATGTATCAATAAAAATATATGACATCCATCATAGAGAAAAACAACAATAAAGTGTAATACATCCAGTGTCAAAGCCGACAGACCCGGTTGCAAAAATAATAGTATCACAAGTGTAGTAGACACATAACATAGATAGAAAACATAAAAAAAATAAAGAAACTAGGAGTCTTAAGCAGAGGGAGCTCCGCGGATCTCCTTGGCTAAGTCATCAATGGCAGTTCAAGATCTCCGTACAGAGGCGAGAAATGTCAACTCGAATGGCAGCCATCATATTCAGACGAAGGGTACTAATGTCGGCTCTAAGGGCAACTAGCATATCCTCCAAGCTCTGAAGGTGCTCCTCTAAGCGACATATCTGATCATAACCTTCAAGTGTGGCTAAAGTGGAAGAACTATCATTTTTAGTCATGATCTGCAAAAAAGAAATCTTGCAATGGGATTAAATACTAGAATAATGAATAGAAGGCACAATAGAAACATGTTTGTCAAATAGGATAGACAAAACATATATGACATGAATTTATGCAAGTGATAGGATGTGAAGTATGCTAAGCAATATAAGTATGAAATGCATCCAATGTGGAATATCACAGGCATTGGGCATAGATATGATAGCATGAAGTGAATACAAGATGAATGAAATGTGTGTATGAGATCTGTGAAATTCGATCGATCTGAAAAAGAAGTGAGATCGATCGCAAAAGTTGGATCGATCGAAAATAAGTGAGATCGATCTCACAACTTCAAACGATCTGAGGCACAAGTTCGATTGATCGAACTGTGTTCTGTGAAAAACGAAAAGTCACAGATCCGTGACTGTGGGAGAACAGGACCCACACGAATATGTTCGTGGGCCCATCAACATAACAATCATCAATCACAATCACCTAGAATGGCTCACACTCCCAAAAATCAAAGTAATTTATTACAATGGCTATGACATAAAGACGAATATGGATATATAGACATAAAAAGCTTAAAACTTCATCCATGGCCAACAATCATCATGAATATTGGAATGGATCAAACACTTAAAGCATACTCTTAACAAATCAAGGTGTGAAATCAATAATGGGGTCTCAGATCTTACCTTGAAGTAAAGAGAGGAGAGATAAAATGTGAAGAGGAAGAAGATCCGAGAAGAGGGAGAGATCGACACCTGGTTCACTATGGAGATCTCGCCAGAGATGGAGGAGATGGGTGAGGTTACGGCAGCGTAGGAACTAGGGTTTGGAAATGGGGGAGAATGAGATCTTATCCTCTATTTAAAAACTGTCGCACATAAGTTCGATCGATCGAACTAGAATCTCAGATCTATCGAACTTTTATTTATTTATTTATTTTTTAATCATTGAATAAACATGAAAATAAAATAAAGTAAAATAAAAAATAAAAATATTTTTGGATTTTTGAAATTTGAAAAGTCAAAACAAAGCCAAACAATGAAATGGAGAATTGAGATCGATCAGAACAAGAGTTAGATTGATCAGACAGAGAGAAAAAATATACAGGTTTTTGGTTCAGAAAATTGGCTAAGTGGTGGAACTTGAAGATCGATCGAACTTGAAAGTTAGATTGATCGAAGAGCTTTCAGATCGATCTTGAAATGTTTCGATCGATGAGACAGAGAGGTGAAATATGCAGGTTGATGCAGGCTCAAAATTTTTCTAAGTGTTGAATCATGAGATCAATCGAACGTTGAAGTTGTATCAATCGAAGATCTCTTGATCGATCTAAGAGTTAGTTCAAACGATGGGACAGAGAGGTGATTTGGATGCAGGTTTCTGCAGGTCGAAAAATTTTCTAAGTGTTGGATGCAGAATGGAGTTCGATTGATCGAACTTAGGTTTAAGATCGATCGAACTATGCAGAATACTTAATAATGACATGAAAGCTCATGTAATCCTCACCAAAGTTCCTTTCAATGCATATAAAAACCAAAAACAAGTATTTAGACTTCGCATAAAATGAAATGAAATATAGAAATGAGGGAGGAATAGGGTTTTGACACCTTACGAAAGCCTTTGCTAGTCTTTAACGTCTCTAGCAAGACGTTGGACTCTTTTAGCCCGGATCAACGAATTTGTTATGCATCCCCTCCTTATTGGGGTGATGAATGGTTCTTTAAACTTTTCCCAACAATTAGTTCTTTGAAGAACTTGTTGGTGTAAGCTTAAAAGGAGCTTTTGGTTCCTTGTCAATGCAATCTTCTATGTGCTCATACACTGGGTCAACTAAATGTGCAGCTTCCAAATGTCTTTGAAAGACTTGACCCTCTATGTAAGGTTTCAACCTTTAACCATTAACTTTGAAAATGTTCCCCTTCTTCAAGTTTTTGATTTCAACCACCCCATGAGGTGCAACAGAGATGATTTCATAAGGAACCTCCCATTTGGTTCTCAATTTCCCAGGAAAGAGTTTCAGTCTAGAGTTGAAAAGCGAAGCTTTTTGACCGGGTTCCAAAGACTTTTTTACAATATGCTTATCATGAAAGGCTTTAGTTCGTTTTTTTGTAGATTTTGGCATTATCATAAGCATTGTGTCTCAACTCTTCTAACTCACTCAATTGAAGTAGCCTATTCTCTCCGGCTTTATCAAGGTCAAAATTTAGCTTTTTAACTGCCCATAAGGCTTTATGCTCTAGCTCAACCGGAAGATGGCAAGGCTTTCCATATACAAGTCTATAAGGAGACATGCCAATGGGAGTCTTGTATGCCATCCGATAAGCCCACAAAGCATCATTTAGTTTTCTTGACCAATCCTTCCGGGTGGTGTTAACCGTTTTCTCAAGAATATGCTTAATTTCCCAGTTAGACACTTCGACTTGCCCGCTTATTTGAGGATGGTAGGGAGTGGCTACCTTATGAGTGACGGAGTACTTAAGAAATAAGTGTCTCAAGAATTGATTGCAAAAATGTTTTCCTCCATCACTTATTATAGCCCTTGGCTTACCAAAACGAGCAAAGATATTGGATTTAATGAATTAAATGACCACGGAGTGGTCATTCGTTTTGGTAGCACATGCTTCCACCCACTTGGAAACATAATCAATGGCAAGAAGAATGTATTGAAAACCATAGGACATAGGAAATGGACCCATAAAATCATTGCCCCATATATCAAAGATCTCAATAAAAAGTATATTGGTCAAGGGCATCATATCTTTTCTAGTTATTGTTCTCATCTTTTGACATCTCTCACATGATTTGCAAAAATTGTAGGCATCTCTATGAATAGTGGGCCAAAAGAGCCCACTTTGAAGAACCTTCAAGGCAGTCTTCTTTGCACTAAAATGCCCACCACATGCAAGACTGTGACAAAACACTAGGACACTTGGAATTTCACTCTCTGGAATGCATCTTCTTATAATTTGGTCCGGACAATATCGGTATAAGACAGGGTCTTCCCAATAGTAATTTTGGATGTTGGCAAAGAAATGATTCTTTTCGTTCTTCGACCAAGAAGTTGGTAGCTTGCCTACTGCCAAATAATTCACAATGTCGGCAAACCAAGGCATTTTTCCATTAGAAATTTGAAAGAGTTGTTCATCCGAAAAAGAGTCATAGATTGGTAGACTAGGGAAATGTTCTATCGATAACCTAGAAAGATGATCGGCAACCACATTTTTGGTGCCTTTCGTGTCCTTAATTTCAAAATCAAATTCCTGAAGAAGCAAAATCCATCTAATTAGCCTAGGTTTTGTTTCCCTTTTTGTCAATAGATGCCTCAGGGCGGCATGATCAGAATAAATAACAACCTTGGACCCTAAGAGATAAGAACGAAATTTATCAAGAGCATACACTACGGCAAGTAATTCTTTCTCGGTAGTGGAGTAATTCAATTGAGTTCCCGAGAAAGTTTTACTTGTATAGTATATGGCATAAGGAAGCTTACCCACTCTTTGTCCCAAAACTGCCCCGTGGCGTAATCAAAAGCATCACACATGATTTCAAATGGCAATGACCAATTGGGAGGTTGCATGATAGGTGCAGATGATAATAATCCACGCAATTTATGAAAAGCGTCTAGGCATGCTTGGTCAAAGACAAAAGGAGTTTCCTTGGCAAGAAGATTGCACAAGGGTCGAGGAATTTTGCTAAAGTCTTTGATAAAACGGTGGTAAAAGCCGGCATGACCTAGAAAGGAGAGAACTTCTCTGACCGTTGAAGGTGGAGGCAATTCAGAAATAAGCTCGACCTTCGCTTTATCAACCTCTATTCCTCTCCTTTAAAAAACGTGACCCAAAACAATACCCTCTTGAACCATGAAATGGCTCTTTTCCCAGCTAAGTACAAGGTTGGTTTCACGACATCTCTTAAGCACTAGATCTAAGTTTTTAAGGCACGCATCAAATGAGGACCCAAAAATAAAAAAAAAAATCATCCATGAAGACCTCTAGATACTCTTCCACTATATCCAAGAAAATTGACATCATACACCTTTGGAATGCGGTGGGTGCATTACACAAACTATAAGGCATCCGTCTATAAGTAAATGTGCCGAATGGACATGTAAAAGTGGTTTTCTCTTGGTTTAATGGGTCGAGGGCTACTTAATTGTACCCTGAATAGCCATCAAGGAAGCAATAGTACCGTTGCCTGGCCAATCTCTCTAAAATTTAATCAATGAATGGCAAAGGGAAGTGATCCTTTCTAGTGGCGGCATTCAATTTGCGGTAATCAATGCATACACGCTATGAATTGGTGGTATGCTTAGAGATTTCCTCACCCCTTTGCATTCTCAACCACCATAATCCCCAATTTTTTGGGAACTACTTGAGTTGGACTCACCTATTTGCTATCGGAGATTGGGTAAATGATTCCGGCATCCAAGAGTTTGACAACTTCCTTCTTAACTACCTTCTTCATGTTTGGATTAAGTCTCCTTTAGGCATCCTTAAAGGGTTATACATCATCTTCCATAAGTATGCGATGCATACAAATAGAAGGGTCAATTCCCTTAAGATCCGCCACACTCCATCCTATAGCTTCTTTATTTTCTTTAAGCACACTTAAGAGAGCATCTTCTTGGTCTTTTTCAAGACTTAAAGAAATGATAATCGAAAGAGTCTCTTTTGGTCCTAAGAATGCATACTTGAGATTGGAAGGTAAAGTTTTAAGCTCAAGATTGGTGGAGAGACTAAAGATGAGACCGGTGGAGTGCTAGAGAGTGGAGGAAGAGGTTCTATTGGAGTTTTTCAAGATGAAAAATCTAAGCTTGCAACATATTTCATGAGATTGCTTACTTCATTCATTGAATTTTCATCATCAAATCCACAACTTCCATACACTTCAAGAAGGCAAGAGGCTAGAGGATTATCGGATAAAAGAGATGAAAGACTATCCTCAATTGGTTGTTTCATTACCATTGTTGGAATTGATTCCTCAATAACCTCATATAACACATCTACAAGGTAACACTCATCTTCATCCATGGGATGTCGACTTGCATGGAAAACATTAAGTTTGATCATCATATTGCCAAAAGAGAGATCCATTATCCCGGATCTACAATTAATTGTTGCATTTACGGTGGCAAGGAATGGTCTTCCCAAGATGATTGGGATATGGTTGGAGGGATTAACAACCGGTTCGGTATCAAGAACTACGAAATTAATCGAAAAGTAGAATTTATCCACCTTGATAAGAATGTCCTCAACCATGCCTCTAGGTGTTTTGACTGATCTATTGGCCATTTGAAGCACCGAGGTTGGCTTCAATTCATTCAACCCTAATTGGACATATATGAAGTAAGGAATCAAATTGACACTCTCACCTAAGTCAAGAAGAGCTCTACAAATTTCATGAGTTCCAATTACACAAGAAATAGTCGGAGCATCGGGATCTTTGAACTTAAGTGGAGTGTTTTGTTGAAGAATGGAGCTCACTTGCTCCGTGAGGAACACTTTTTTAGGGCTTGGTCCCTTGCTCTTCCTCTTTTGTGTGCAAAAATCTTTTAAGAATTTTGCATAAGGTGGAATTTGCTTAATGGCATTCAAAAGAGGAAGATTGATATTGACTTGCTTAAAAACTTCCATCATGTCATGTGTTTTCCCTTCTTGCCTCCCATAAGGCGAAGTTTCTTTTAAAGCATAAGGGAATGGAGCTTTTGACTCGCAAAACTTTGTAATTTGAGAGGATGATGGAGAAGATTGAGAATTCTGGTTAGGAACATTTTCATTCAAAGGAGTAGGAGTGGAATTGGAAATTGGATGGGTGACAACTTTAGGTTGCACCGATTCACTATCTTCCTTTGGTAGCTCAACCCTATTGTCCACTTCGTTATCACTTCTCAAGGTGGTGATGGCTTGCGCCTGAGCTTGGGAAGAATACCCTACTATAAGGTTTGCTTCTACACAAAATTGGGCCTTTGGATTCCTCTCGGGTTGACTAGGTAATTTCCCAATCTCTCTTGCATTCAATGCATTAGCTATGGTCCCAATTTGGGATTCAAGCTTTGATATAGATTGAGAGTGGGAACGCAACAAGTTGGTATCCTTTTCTAAGCTACCTAAGGCCATCAAAACCTTGTCTTCAAATGTGGAATTACTAGAAAGTGCTTGAGGATAATGAAAGCCAACTTGGGAATCATACAAGAAGTCATTCATTCTTTGATGATTGAAAGAAGAAGAAACGAACTCTTGAGAACCTCCATTTCTTTTATGAGGTGGAATGTATTTTCTTTCAAGATTTTAGCTTGATAAGGGTTTTCATTCCACAATGGAACATATGCTTTTGAATAAGGGTGAGTAAATATGGCATTAACTTGTTCAAAGTATTCATTAACAACATGTCCATGGGGACAATTGAAAGTAGTATGCAAAACACTTGAACATGTCATGGAAGGCTCACAAAGATGAGTTGTATAATGAAAAAGAGATGTATTGATAGCCGATTTTTGATTCAACAAGAATTGATCAAGTTTTTGAGAAAGAGTTTTAACCTCGGCTACAATTTTCAAAGAGGTGCCAAATGTCATCTTCATGTTTTCCAAAATATGAACCTCCATATGAGGTATCAACTATGTCCTTTTGCATGTCGGATAGGCTTTCATAAAAGTATTGGACAACTTGCCATTTTGGAATACCATGGTGTGGATACTTTCTTAGCAAGTCATTCAATCTCTCCCAAGCCTCATGTAACAACTGTCCTTCCCTTTGAGAAAATTCTCTAATTGAAGCACACATTACATTGGTCAAACTTACGGGGTAAAATTTTTTTAAAAACTCATTTGCATTTGTGCCCAAGATGTTATTGAATTCACCCCTAGAGTATTGAACCAATGTTTTGCTTTATTTTTAAGTGTGAAAGGGAAGATGAGTAATTTAAGGACTTCCTCTGGGACATCCATGTACCTCACGGTGGAACATAGTTCAAGAAATTCATTAAGAGCCTATATGGTTCCTCTTCATCCAAGCCATAAAAGAGTGGACACATTTAAATGGTCTCGGGCTTGATTTCATATTGATTAGCCTCAAAATTAGGCAACACAATGCAAGTAGGTGCATGGTCTGCATGAAGATTATAATGATCACGAAGGACCATTGGAGGAATTGGAGCTTGAACTCCAAGGTCATGTTGATTAAAAGGTAGGTTTTGCATGAAGCGTGGGCTTAAGTAGCCATGATTACCCTCTAGATTTTCCATGTGAATGCCTAGAATGTATGACAGGACAAGGTCTATACAAGACTACAAATGACACACAAATCACCACAAAATAAGCAAGCACTCCTCCTTCGCAACAAATCAACAAACTTCCTCCACATACAATGTTCTCATACTCCCATGCTTTGATAACAATGCAAAGAAAAGTAAATTGCCTCCACGTGGGCTCACGATTTATCGAAGAATTAAAAAACAAGCCTCCACGCGGGCTCACGATTTGACTAAGGGATTGAGTAAGAAAGTCTCACAAAGATCCTTTAGCACTTCAACTCCAAATTTAAAGCTTAGCTTAGCAAATTTTTAAAATTTTTAGTACTTTTCCTTGCTTGCTTAGCTCTTTTACTTGATGGCTCCTTTGCTTGCCTCCTAACTCAATGCTCCTTGTCAAGGATGAACAAACACAATAAGTAATCTAAAGAAAAATAAAAACAAAGTAAAGACACGATCAAAAGAGTACTAATTCCTAATTGATTCCACAAATACGACGTTGCCTGATCCCCGGCAACGACGCCAAAATTTGACGAGGCCTTTATAGAAGCCACTACTACCTTTCACTATAAATATAGCTAGGGTGAGTAGGGATTGTCCCAAGGGATTGGGTCGTACTAGATTGTGGAATCGTTATTAGGGCTAGTAAGTCGAGTGATCAAACAAATGGTTGGTTGGTTAATTAAATTAGAGAGTAACTAAATTAAACTAAGTAATTGAATGTAGCAAAGAATAAGTGAGAGAGAGAGAGATCTTGGGCTTTAGAGGTCACCACAAAGCAATGCTTTTCTACATTTCTAGCTAGTGACTAATGAGGGTAATGTGTGTTGCAATATTGGTGTGCGTGTGTTTGGTTGATTCAATTAGCAAGGATGACCAATTAAGCATACATTGTCTAATCAACATGTGAAAAGTAAAATATATCTAGCAATTAAGTATATATTGTCTAAATAGCATGTGAAAAGCACAACATATCTAGCAAGTCAATTATTTCATTAAGCTCACAAGCCAAATACACCACAAGGTTAGAGACATATGCTACTTGCATTCAAAAGTATAGAACATCAAACAACTAGCATGGATTGTCCTCTCATCTAACAACTATGCTATCACTACACTACAATTAAACCAATGACATGAAATTAAACTAACTAAGCTAAGGAAGAGGCATAATCCATCAAGAAATGAGCATGTACCATCTAGAAAATCACAAGAGCATTCTTTTAAGCACAATATTTTGACAATCCCTAAATCCATAGAATTAATACACATAGACATGCATCAATTACACAAGAAATAGAGACAAGCACATAAACATCTATTCTAGCATACATAGACATATGGATAGAATGAAATAATCAATTGGAAGCATTAAACCACATAAATCATTGAATAAACAAGATCTATATATATTAAAGTATCAAAACATTAATTACAACATTAATCCCTCAATAATACACAAGATTAAGATATAGAAAGCATGTTTAGGGCTAACTCTATCCCCAAGAGGATGTCTAGCCACTCATGGTGATGATACTCCAACCTTCAAGGGCTAACTCCATGGTTGAAATTTGCTCCTTGTTGATGAAGAATCTCCAATGGTGTCTCTAGCCTCCTCCTCTATGCTTGCTCTCCAAGAGATGATATGAGAATGATATATTGGCTCCCCTTGTAAAAGGCAATCCTTATCCTTATATAGGTAGGTCAAAATGACAGCCAAAATGAGTTGGAGTCGTGCACATAATATTCCCTAATGATTGGATAAAGGACAACTTTCAATGAGATGGAAATTTAACTTTTTCGCACTGGAGGAAGTTCGATCGATCAAACCTTGGACTTGGATCGATCGAACTGGCTGAGATTTATCGAACTTAGGCTGGATTGATCCAACTGGTTGAGCTTTTTGGGAAAAGAAAAATCCAAGATATTTTGAGAGATATTTTTGGGAAAAGGACAAAAGTGGTTAGTGGGTGGTATAGCCGTGGATAGGATTAATCATTTGAGTAAGGAAAAAAGTATTCGATCGATCAAAGGGTGGTGTTGGATCAATCGAACTTTTGGGACTTTATGCTTTTGGGTCAAGGCTTGGATCTATCTTGAAGTGCTGAGATCGATCATTATTCGATCGATCGAACCTTGAACTTGGATCGATCGAACTTTTCTGTTTCCCACCTTTGGCTTCATTTGCTTCCTTCTTTCTCCACTTTGCTTTTTTCTTTGTTTAATCCCAAAATTGCTTCAATTAAGCTCTTATTTGGCTGAGTTAGCTTATTTTCGGGATAAGTGCCTGAAAATGGAAATAATATGAAATCAATCTAAAATGGTAAAGTAAGATAGATGAAGATGCTAAAATGCCTAAGCTTAAGGGGTTTAAATACGCACTTTTCAACGCTCATCACAACACATTTGATGCCGGTCCACTCAAAAGGATTCTAGAGTTGTTTTAATTTGCATGATCATTTTCTTGATGTGTGGAGGACCATACTTGCTTACTTGATGTTGAAATTTTGGGAGATTGCTTAGAAATATTTGAAAAACTGTATACTTGAGGTAATTTTCTCCCAATACTTGTTTGCAATATTGGTGTCTCTTTAGAAAGAATGAGCTTAATGTTTGTGGGTATCATTTCTGCAAACCCTCACGAGACTTCACTTGTCTACTAGGGGTAACCTAGGGGTTTAAAAGGCTTGTTGCATATGCTAAGTGCAATTGTGTTCCCTACAAAAGTGGCGTTATCCATTTATTGTTTTCTAGTTTATAGTTGTTTAGTTATTCATTTCATTCTTTTACTTTCTAGTTCATTGTTAGGGACTAACAATATTTAAGTTTGGGGGTGTGATGAGGGCTGAAAAGTGCGTATTTAAACTCCTTAAGCTTAGGCATTCTAGTACCCTTATCTATTTTACTTTACCGTCTTAGATTTATTTCGTGTTATTTCTATTTTTAGGCACTTATCTCGAAAATAAGCTAACTCAGCCAAATAAGAGCAGAAATGAAGCAATTCTGGGATGAATCAAAGAAAGGAGCCAAGTGGAAGCAAAAGGAAGAAAAAGGTGGAAATCAACATCTTTGATCGATCTCAAATCAAAGTTCGATCGATCCAACATGATCGATCTCAGCACTTCAAGATGGATCAGAGCCATGATGACATTTTCAGGGATCTCAAAAGTTCGATCGATCCAACATCATTCTTCGATTGATCGAACTACCTTGTCCTTATCCAAATGATTGATCTTATCTAGTTGTACCACCCTACCAACCACTTTCGTCCTTTTCCTAAAAATATCTTCAAAATATCTCAGATTTGTTTTTATCCAAAAAACCCCATTATTGAGGATCGATCCAACTTCAATTCGATAGATCTCAGCCATGTTCGATCGATCCAAGTCCAAGGTTCGATCGAACGAACTTCCTCCAATACGAAAAAGTTAAATTTCCAGCTCACAAAAAGTTGTCCTTTATCCAATCATTGGGGAATATTTGCTGTACGACCCCAGCTTATTTTGGGTGTCATTTGACCTACCTATATAAGGATAATGATTACTTTTTATATCATATCACATCATATCCTATCATATCATATTATACCTTATAGAACTCTTGAAGAGAAAGCTTAGAGAATGAGGAGGCTAGAGACACCATTAGAGACTCTTCATCAACAAAGGAGCAAATCTCTACCATGGAGTTAGCCATTGAGGGTTGGAGAAGCACTACCATGAGTGGCTAGACATCCTCTTGGGGCTAGAGTTAGCCCCAAGCATGCTTTCAACATCTTGATTTTGTGTATTACTGAGAATTTTCACATGGGGATGGAGAAACATTTCATGAGGCATGGGAACGCTTTAAGGAATTGCTTAGAAAGTGTCCACATTATGACATGTCCAAATGGCACTTAGTTCAATGTTTCTTTGAGAGCTTATCGGACAATTACAGAGGCATGGTTGATGCTTCCATGGGTGGCTCATACATTAATAGGCATGAGGATGACGTGTGGCATCTTTATGGGAGCATGAGTGAAAATTCTTTGCATAGAATATTATCATCCAAAAATGGTAGAAATTCACAAGGTAGGAAGAGTGTTGGCTTACATCAAGTCGACCATTTAAATGAAATAGCCGCCGAAATGAAGTCTTTATCTTAAAGGTTTGATCAATTTTTGATTAACCAAAACTCGGCGAACCAAATATCTTCCTTCTCTAACCATTCTCATCGTGCATCAAATGAAACATGTTTGACTTGTTCTAGTGTTCTTCATTCTACTTCTCATTGACCTCATGGACAAGTGCAAATTGAACTTAATGAACAAGTCAATGCAGCTTTTGTGAACCAAGGGAACAATCCTTATGGTACTCATTATAATCCAAGTTGGAGAAATCATTCGAATTTCTCTTGGAAAAACCAAGGAGAGGGCTCAAACCCTTCCCAAGGTAGTTTTCAAGGGAAGTACATTCCACCTCCACTTTAAAACCAAGGATCCCAAGGTTATAGACCTTATCAATTATAAGGGAATCAATTTGCTAACTCTCATTTTCCCAACCAATCTTATTCCCAAGGAAATGCTAAAAGTCCCGCCTTTGAAGAAAAAGTTTTGAATGCTTTGGGCACTTTAGAGGCTAACACTCAATTGCTTCATTCTCACTCTCAATCCATTGCAAAGCTAGAAACCCAAGTAAGGCAAATAGCAAGCACTCTTAATGCAAGAGAGAAGGGAAAGATGCCTATGAATGCCCCACCGAAGCAACAATGTGTTGTGGAAACCCATTCCTCAATGGAAAGCCACACCATTGAGCATGTTAATGCGGTGACTACCTTGCGAAGTGGTAGGATTGTGGACAATCAAGTCAAAAAGTTCAATGAAGAGAGTGAACCAGTGCAACCTCAAGTTATCACCCGTCCCGTTTCACATCCCATTCCTCCTTCATTGCATATATATGATCTTGTGAATGAGAAAGCTTCAAAATGTGATTTGAAGAATGATTTTGAAAATGATTTGAAGAAAGATTTGCCGAAAAATGAATTTGAAAAGGTTTTGTTGAAAAATGATTTGAAACAAAGTGATTTGAAAAATTCTTGTGTTGAAGAGTTTTCAAAGGAAGTGCTGAAAAAGTGTTTGAGCCAAAAGCTCCATTTCCGGATGCCTTAAAAGGATCCATTTCAAAAGACAAGTAAAAGGCAAAAACCAATGAAATCATGGAAATGTTTAGGCAAGTGAAAGTCAATCTTCCACTTTTGGATGCAATCAAGCAAATTCCGGCTTATGCCAAATTCTTGAAAGACTTGTGCACCCAAAAACGGAAGAACATGAGCTAAGCACCAAGAAAAGTGGTTTTGACTGAGCAAGTAAGCTTAATTTTGCAACATAACACTTTACCAAAGTTTAAGGACCCCGGTTCACCTACTACTTTATGCATCATTGGTGATCATATCATTAATCGGGCGCTTCTTGACTTAAGAACAAATGTTAACCTTCTTCCATACTTGGTTTATGTCAAATTGGGTCTAGGTGAATTGAAACCGACGTCAGTAGTTTTACAACTTGTCGACTGATCTATTAAGAAGCCTAGGGGTATAATTGAAGATGTTTTGATTAAGATTGACAAATTTTTCTTCTTCGTTGATTTCGTTGTCATTGTCACGAAACCGGTCCCCAATCCTAAATGCCAAATTCCCGTTATCCTTGGCCGTCCTTTTTTAACAACCGCTAATACCAACATCAATTGTAGGACGGGGATAATGAAGATCTCATTTGGCCACATGAAGGTGAAGTTGAATATCTTCAATCCCACACCCAACTCATTTGACAAATATGAAGGAGAAGTTAATATTGTAGATAAATGCTATGATCTTCAATGTCAAGGAAGTGAGCTTTTGTGTAAGACCAAAACTTTAAAGGGATCATCTTCAGCCTTGCATTCTCAAAGTCTTGTTTCAAATTCTTGCCTTGAAAGGGCATGGAAGCCTAAAGATTGTGATTGGATTGACAAGGGATCAAAAGTTTCTTTTGAGCTTAATCCAACAAGTTCTTCAAAGAACTATTTGTTGGGTGGAGTTCAAAGCATCTATCACCGCAACAAGGAGGGGATGCATTACAAGATCTTTGATCCGGGCTAAAAGAGCCCAACGTCTTGCTAGAGACGTTAAAGACTAGCATGACATTTCGTAGGGTGTCAAAACCCTATTCCTCCCTCATTTCTATCTTAAATTTCATTTCTTGCGAAGTCTAGATACTTGTTTTTGGTTCATATGCATTGCTAGGAATTGTGATTAGGATTGCATGAATTTTTATGTTGTGATTGAGCATTTTGCATACGTTCGATCGATCTCAAATGGGAATTCGATCGATCGAACTCCCATCTGCATCCAACACTTAGAAAAATTTTCGATCTGTATCCACCTGTATCCAAATCACCTCTCTGTCCCATTGTTCGAACTTATTCTCAGATCGATCAGAATACCTTAGATCGATCCAACTTCAAAGTTTGATCGATCTCGTGCTCCAACACTTAAAAAAATTTTGAGCCTGCATCAACCTGCATATTTCAGCTCTCTGTCTCATCGATCGAAAACATTTCAAGATCGATCTGAAGTTCTTCGATCAATCCAACTTCAAAGTTTGATCAATCTTAAGTTCCAACACTTAACCAAAATTTTGAACCAAAAACCTGCATATTTTTGCTCTATGTCTGATGGATCGAACATTTTGTTCAGATCGATCTCAGTTCATCAATTCTCTATTTTGACTTTTATTTGACTTTTTTTTTCAAAAAAAAATCCAAAAATATTTTTATTTTATTTTTACTCTTATTTTTTAAAAACCAAAAAATATTTTCTATTTTTCAATTTTAATTTTTAATTTTAGTTTTTAATTTTTCAAAAATTTAAAAAAATTCCAAAAATACTTTGAAGAGAAATCATCACAGTTCGGTCAATCTGAAATCTCAGTTCGATCAATCGAACTGATCGGGAAAAGTTTTTAAAAATAGACCTTAAGGGTCTCAAGATCGATTCATTAGATCGATCCAACCCTCCAAACCCTTGTCCTTCATTCCCGTTACCACTGTGCACCCATCTTCATCATCATCTTTGGCGAGATTCCCGGCGAGATCCAAACATCGATTCTCTCTCTCTCCTCTTAGATTTTCATCTCTATCTTCCTCTCATCTCTCTCGCTACTTGAGGTAAGATCCGAGCCACATCTTGTGATTTCAAGCTTCAACTTGTTAAATACACGTTTTAAATGTTGAATCCATGATGTATTGATGATGAAATCCACCATTGATGAAGCTTAAAACATTATGTTTATATATGTATATATGTTGTGTATATATATTTATGTGTTTTGATTCGATTTGTGGGAGTATGGGCTTTGTAAAGTGAGTAGGATTGAGGAATTATTGTGTTGATGGGCCCACGACACTGTTCATGTGGCCCCGTTTTAGTTCTGTGACCTTTCAGTTTTCATCTTCGCATAGTTCGATCGATCAAACTTCTATCTCAGATCGATCTTGAGAGATCGATCAAACTCATCTTTTTCAGTTTCTCAGATCGATCGAAGTTTTGAGATCGATCTCACATTTTTTTGTGATCGATCGAACTTCACATATTTCATACACAGATTTCATGCATCTTATCTTGTGTCTATGCTATCTCATTCATGCCTAGTGCCTGTGATATTTCACATTGGATGCATTTCATACTTACATTGTTTAGCATGTTCACCTCCTGTCACTTGTATAGATTCATGTCATATATATTTTGTCTATCTTATTTGACATGCATATTTCTATTTTGTGCTTTCAATTCTTTATTCTGGCATTGACTCCCCTTGCAAGTTTTTAAATTATTTTTCAGGCCATGACTAAGTGCAAGACTGTTGCCAAGAGGCAACACAGGCCTCAGAGACATATCCGACCTAGGATAGAGGAGCCAGCAGAGCCCTCTCATGCACAGGAGGAGCCATTAGAGCCTACTCCACCTTAGTCACCTATTTATGAGGCTGAGAATGATCATATTCCATCTACTTCTGAGGCTCAGCCTGCGTTTACACTATCTCCATCTCCATCACATGCTGAGGCTGAGCATTCACCATTACCATTTCCACCACACCAGCCAGCTCAGCCAGCTCGAGAGTGTGACAAGCCCATGCCTAGATATGCGTATATGACAGTGGACCATGAGTCAGTGTTTGACACAGATTTATTCTCCAGATCAGTACTACCCCGATCAGCTTACGATGATATTATCCAGAGGGGCCTTGCAACTATTCTTGCCCCAGTTACTGAGCCAGTCTACCCGCGGCTAGTACGGATGTTCTTCCAGAACCTCCGACCGTCCCCGCGTACCACGGCAGAGCTGGTCACTACTATAGATGGCCATCAGATTACTATTATCGTGGACACACTAGCCAGATCATGCCATTGTCCACACCGTTGCCCTTCGGAGCTACATGAGCTATATCCGAGGCTATATAGGCCCTCTTATGCCGACATGGCAGTTTTCTTGATAGGTCACCATGCTGATGGCGAGACTTTCGCCACCCGCACCTTTCTTCCAAATGACCTATGGTTCTTTGATTCCGTTCTCTTTTGGAACATATATATGGCCGGGCATAACATTCAGCGGCGAGGAGACTATCTAACAGCCTTCTATGCATTTTATACAAGCCACTCGGTATCTATCCCCGCGCTCATCTGGAGCGTGATGAGGAAGCTCTTCGATGAGTATATTAGCAAAGAGAAGCCCGGAAGGGCTAAGTCTCTCCCATTTGGCCACCTCATCGCCCAGATACTGATCGATCAATGCTATCCTTTCCATCCTCAAGAGCACCTTGAGAGAGGTTCCTGTCACTTCTTGAAGAATGACTGGAACAAGAGCTACAATGCTATTATCACCAGACTGCAGGACCATGCAGTAGTGGCTGTAAAGGAGCTCGAGGCTGAGGAGGCAGAGGCAGCAGCTGAGGCAGTAGCAGTAAACCCCGTAGTAGGTCCAGCTGCTGAGCACATAGACATCAATTTAGAGTGACCTGCAAATGACATAGAGTAACACTCTCCAGCTGGGTCGCCAATACACGAGGAAGAGCAGACTTAGGATCTTTCTTCTGATTCATTTGTACCTAAGGCTCTTAGTCAGACCCCCGGTTTTGGAGAGCGTCTTCAGGCTCTTGAGGATGCAGTGGTTGCTATCAGAGCTGATACTGCTGCCATTCGAGCCGATATTGTAGCCTACTGAGCTGATTTTGCTACATTCCGCACGGATGTCATGACTGCACTCCGAGATTTATCTAGGGATATCTGCGGAGCTCGCCCTGCCCGTCCTGCCTCCTCCACCTGAGATTCTAAGTTCTTCTATTTTTTCATATTACACCTCTGTGATCTATACTTCATTTTTCTCACTGTATATTATTTACAGCCGGATATGTCGGCTTTGCTCTTTTGATGTACTCTATACTTTATTTCCTTTATATATGTTTTTGCTATGGATGTCATCTATTATATTCTTATCTTTGTATGTTTGACTCTATCAGGTACATCACAGTGACTTCAGTGAGAGAGTGCTACCCGATTTTCAGGACCACCCTTATACCTCTCTCACTGTTTTATTTCATTTACACTTGCATGTCCACTGTGCACTGATTATCTCTTTTTGTTATTTAATGAATTTATCCGAGTGCCAAATTTCAGGACCACAGTTAATCCCAAGTTTGGGGGGGCCATGCCACCCACTTTGGATAGTTCAGTTCCAGCCATTCTTTACCTTAGTTGCACCGGTATACCCTTTCCTTTTATTCTCTTTGCACATTGAGGACATTGTGCCGTTTAAGTTTGGGGGTAATGGTGTATGTTACAGTGTTTGTTTTTAAATTTAAAATTTTGAGCATGACTTGTGTATTTGAGAGATTTTCTATGATTGGTCTATATCTAGCTATGATTTTGATCTTTTGAGGACTATATTCCTTAAAATTTAAAAATTGCTTGACTTGAGAGTCCAATACTCCTTGTATGCCTTATGGATACCATTTAGGAGTAAATTTTTTGAAAGATTGATATCTTGCTTGCACTTGTGGTCCACATCATCTTGATTTTCTGATTGTTTTGAGATTCACTTTAGAATTCTACATTAGCACAGGCGCACACTAGCATTCACTTGTGGGGTACATGCTTTGTTGATTATTGAATTGGTTATATCCCAATTGAGCTAGTAGTGCATTGAAAGCTTTCATTCTTGATAAAGGTGGATAACAACCCCTTTTCACAAAGTAGCCAAGATTCTAGCCTCATCAAGTACTGAACTTCTTGTGCCGAAAGGTGGAGGGCCCAAACTCTAGGTTAATAATTGAATTAAAAAAAAAAAAAAGGGTTGCAAAAAGCAAATAAAAAGTGAGGACTTCTCCCAAAAGGTGAGAAGTGAGAAATGATTAGATGGAGGTTGTCTTGATTTGTAGCCTAGTTGAGTCCGTAGGGGTGTTTGAACGCCTAATGACCTAAAGTCGTCTGGTTTGGGAGTCATTGACCTAACGCTCGACCTCATGAATCGCTAGAAAGCGTAATAGATCAACATATTGCACTATGCTTCCATCTTTGATCCTAATAAAAAATATAAAAATAAAAAATAAAATAAAAATAAAAAAATCAAGTGAAAAGATAAGCGCACATAGAACAATAAAGCTTTAATAAAAGGTCCACTTTTTGTCTTGATGATCAGTACTAAATTTGTGTGCTAGTTTGAGGGTAAGGATGTGATCATTTCTTTAGTTGGCTAAGATAGCAACACATTTGATGCCGGTCCACTCAAAAGGATTCTAGAGTTGTTTTGATTTGCATGATCATTTTCTTGATGTGTGGAGGACCATATTGCTTGCTTAATGTTAAAATTTTGGGAGATTGCTTAGAAATGTTTGAAAAACTGCATACTTAAGGTAGTTTTCTCCCATTGCTTGTTTGCAATATTTATGTCTCTTTAGAAAGAATGAGCTTAATGTTTGTGGGAATCATTTCTAGAAACCCTCACGAGACTTTACTCGTCCACTAGGAGTGACCTAAAGGTTTAAAAGGCTTGTTGCATATGCTAAGTGCAATTGTGTTCCCTACGAAAGTGGCGTTATCCATTTATTGTTTTCTAGTTCATAGTTGTTTAGTTATTCATTTCATTCATTTACTTTCTAGTTCATTACTAGGGACTAGCAATATTTAAGTTTGGGGGTGTGATGAGCGCTGAAAAGTGCGTATTTAAACCCCTTAAGCTTAGGCATTCTAGTACCCTTATCTATCTTACTTTACCGTCTTAGATTGATTTCGTGTTATTTCCATTTTCAGGCACTTATCCCAAAAATAAGCTAACTCAGCTAAATAAGAGCAGAAATGAAGCAATTCTGCAATGAATCAAATAAAGGAGCCAAGTGGAAGCAAAAGGAAGAAAAAGGTGGAAACTAACATCTTCGATCAATCTCAAATTAAAGTTCGATCGATCCAACATGATCGATCTCAGCACTTCAAGATGGATCAGAGCCATGATGACATTTTCAGAGATCTTAAAAGTTCAATCGATCAAACATCATTCTTCGATCGATCGAACTACCTTGTCCTTATCTAAATGATTGATCTTATCTAGTTGTACCACCCTACCAACCACTTTTGTCCTTTTCCCAAAAATATCTTCAAAATATCTCAGATTTGTTTTTATCCAAAAAGGGCCACCATTGAGGATCAATCCAACTTCAGTTCGATAGATCTCAGTCATGTTCGATCGATCCAAGTCCAAGGTTTGATTGATTGAACTTCCTCTAGTGCGAAAAAGTTAAATTTTCAGCTCACAAAAAGTTGTCCTTTATCCAATCATTGGGGAATATTTGTTGTACGACCCCAGCTTATTTTGGATGTCATTTGACCTACCTATATAAGGATAATGATTACTTTTTACATCATATCATATCACATCATATCATATCATATCATACCTTGTAGAACTCTTGGAGAGAAAGCTTAGAGGAGGAGGAGGTTAGAGACACCATTGGAGACTCTTCATCAACCAAGGAGCAAATCTCTACCATGGAGTTAGCCCTTGAGGGTTGGAGAAGCACTACCATGAGTGGCTAGACATCCTCTTGGGGCTAGAGTTAGCCCTAAGCATGCTTTCTACATCTTGATTTTGTGTATTATTGAGGGCTAAGTGTTGTAATATAAGTTTTGGTACTTTTATATATATAGATCTTATTTATTCAATGATTTATATGGTTTAATGCTTCCAATTGATCATTTCATTCTATCCATATGTCTATGTATGCTAGAATAGATATTCATGTGTTTGTTTCTATTTCTTGTGTTATTAATACATATCTATGTGTATTAATGCCATAGATCTAGAGATTGTCAAAACATTGTGCTTAATGGAATGCTCTTGTAATTTTCTTAATGGTTCATGCTCATTTTTTGATGGATTGTGCCTCTCCCTTATTTTAATTAGTTTAATTTCATGTCTTTAGCTTAATTGTAGTGTAGTGGTAGCATAGTTGTTACATGGGAGAACTATCCATGCTTATTGTTTGATGTTCCATACTTTTGAATGCAAGTAGTATATGTCTCTAACCTTGTAGTGTATTTGGCTTGTGAGCTTAATGAAAGGATTAATGACTTGCTAGATATATTGTGCTTTTCACATGCTATTTAGACAATATATACTTAATTGTTAGATATATTGTGTTTTTCACATGTTGCTTAGACAATATACACTTAATTGGTCACCCTTGCTAATTGAATCAACCAAACACACACACACATCAATATTGCAACACACATTTCCCTCATTAGTAACTTGTTAAGGGTGTAGAAAGGTATTGTTTGGTGGTGGCCTCTAAACCCCAAGATTTATCTCTTACTTACTCTTTATTGCATTCAATTATTTAGTTTAATTTACTCTCTAGTTTAATCAACCAACCAATTATTTGTTTGATCACTCGACCTACTAACCCTAATAGTGATTCCACAACCAAATTCGACTCCAATCCCTTGAAACGATCTCTACTCACCCTAACTATATTTTTAGTGAAGGTAGTAGTGGTTTTTATAAATGTAAAACTTGGCCCTCGCCTTAATGCACACTTTCTAAGCTTATGGTGTAGGACGGCGAAACCCACCATCAAGATGGTTTAGATATTGGTTTTCAGAGGCTTGGTAGAAGGAACTTACTCATGGGTCTAACCCACGATTTATTTTTCAGGTTATTAGAAATTCCAGTCTCAAGGTTTAGGATCCGCAGCTGGGAGACTGTCATTCATCTACTCATCTTGTTTACTTTTTAGTGTTCTTATTTATGGTTAGATGTCTGGTGAAATACTAGTTTATGGTTTAGGGGTCCTTGACTTATAGGATTTCCGAGTTGTATTTTAGAATTTTAAATTGATGAAATTTATTTTTATAAAGGAGTTTTTATTTTATTAATAGAATTTCATTTAGCGATTTATTCATTCTTTTTATTCTTCTTGTATTCTGTGTTCATTTAAATACTAAATTGTTTTGATATTCCCGTATTTTCAGGTATGGGCCTGGTCAACCTACACGTGGAAATTCGGGGGTATCGCACAATATTAGTCCCCCTGCGCGAGTAAGCTTCGTAGAAAGTAGAAGGTTATTCGGGCATAAGATGATATGTTGTAATCGTAAAAGAAAATGAGGAATCTTTTGAGATTCCTAAAGGAAAAAAATAAAATTTATAAGAAATACATTTAAGCAGCAAAGCGTATCTCCATATGAGGTAACGCATCTCGGGTAAGTGTTTTAAGTCTTTTAATGGATTTGATTTGGTTAAAATATGAGTTTCTAGGTAGCTTGATAGGAGTCGAATCGAGGAGGAGTCCTTCGATTGACTAGTGAGTTTAGGACTAGGTTGCTCGATGGGGTCGAATTGATGAGTGCTTTGATCAACCAGTGAGTGTAAGATTAGGTTGCTCAATGGGGTTGGAGGAAGAGTGCTTCGATTGACCAGTGTGCAAGACTAGGTTGCTCGATAGGGACGGATCGAGGAGGAGTGCTTCGATCGACCAGTAGTGCAAGACGATTACTTGATGTGGTCAGATCGAGGAAGAGTGTTTCGATCAAACAGTAGTGCAAGATGGTTGTTCGATGTGGTCGGATCGAGAATGAATGCTTCAATTGACCAGTAGTGCAAGACGATTGCTCGATGTGTCCTCAGATGAGGTATCTCATCTGGGGTAAGTTGCTCGATGGGAGTCAAATCGAGGAGGAGTCTGTCAATCGATCGGCTAGTGATAGTTCTGGACTGGGTCGCTCGATGGACTTGATTTGTTTAAAGTCTGAGGCTCTGGGTTGCTCAATGGAAGTCAGATCGAGGAGGAGTCCGTCGATCGACTAGTGATAGTTCGGGACTGGGTTGTTCAATGACTTCAAATGGTGAAGTCTGATTGATGCCCTAGGTCATTTGATTAACTTTTATGATAGTTCATTCGAGGCTCTAAGTCGCTCAATGATTCAAACCTGGTTCTAAGTTGAGGTTGTTGGTTATTTATTGATGATATGTCACCACAAATATAGGTATCTATAGTAAGGTAGTCCTCCTACGCAAGTGAGCTTCATAGGAAGTAGAAGGTTAGTCGGGCATAAAATGATGTGTATCCAATTTAGGGAAGGCGAATCGAGATGTTGTATCCATCAATCGATTGCTAGTATATTTGAGGTTTGGGTTAGTATATGTCCAGTTTTGGTGACCTGGTTTGGATGCCAGGGTTGGATAACTCGAGGGTGTGGCATGTCGAGGTTTTGGATGACCGGGTATGGATGCTAAGGGTAATGACCTAAGCGCGTGACCCGTCGAGGTTTTGGGTCCGTTGCTGGACTATACATGATGTTGGGACAGAGGCTCTGGGCACTCGATGTCCGAGTTAGATAGAGGCTCTCGGTCCGTCAATTGACAAATTGTTGCATTGGGACAGAGGCTCTGGGCGTTTGATGTCTAAGTCAAATCAAGGCTCTGGGTCCATCGATTAACTAATCGTGACATTAGGACAGAGTCTCTAGGCGCTCAATATCCAAGTTAGATCGAGGCTCTGGGTCCGTCGATTGACTAATCGTGGCGTTGAGATAGAGGCTCTGGGCGCTCGATGTTCAAGTCAGATCGAGGCTCTGGGTCTGTCGATTGACTAATCGTGGCGTTGAGACAGAGGCTCTAGGCGCTCGATGTCCAAGTCAGATCAAGGCTCCGGGTCCGTCGATTGACTAATTGTGGTATTGGGACAGAGGCTCTGGGCGCTCGATGTCCAAGTCAGATCGAGGCTCTGTGTAATACCCTAATTTTAAAAGGATAGTCCTGGCATTTATTTAATTGTTTAATCTTTTATTTAATTGTTTAATTGCGTGTTATTCTATTAATTGGTTATTTTAATTATGTGTTTCTTCCATGGTTATTTAAATTTGATTTTGTTTTAATTAATTGATTAAATTGTTTTGATTTCTTTTATTAAATTGTTTCATGATGTTTTATTTGACTTAATTGATAATTGGATTTATTTAACTAAATTGGTTTAAATTAGGATTGTGTTTTCTGTATATTCACGTATTAGCCGACATAGGATATAACTTAGGTTATTCTTGGGCCGACTAAGTGTTGCATTAGGGCTCAAATTATACAAGGATTAGGATTGGACTACTACGCCTATATATATGACCTTATGTGGGTTTAGAGTTTGAGAAAAAATACATAAAACTCTATTCTCGTATACAGTGATACAGAGAGTTGTGAGAGCAGAGAAACAGAGAGGGAACTTGAGTATTATACAGAGAGATTCAAGGAAGGTTGGACGGGGTGTTTTCTGGGTTGAACCAAGAGCGTCGAAGGAGTAAGACAGTAGTCGACGACGTTGACAGACAATTCAGAGACGGAGGTTTAGAGTTTCAAAGTCTGAAACCCAAGGCCGAGGAAGGCTACTCCGACGATTCCCCTACGAAGGCCGATCAAGAAGGCGAAATTGGAGACCAAGGAGTTGATTCCAATAGGCGTTGCTTCGGAATATAAGTCAAGGAAAGTTTCTTGCGTGTGGGATTGGCCACCGTACTGTGGACCTAACATAACTTCGGTGGTGCTCGAAGCTAAGCCAAGCGGAGAGGAAGACCCCAAAGAAGATCAGGATGAAGGAGATACCGGAGCATCCAAGATGGAGGGCACCGGAGTTCAAGGGTGACCGCTCTTTTGAGAGTACTTATCATTACTAGTAATGGAGGAGGTATTAGTAAGAATGTAGTACGGATTCAATCACGTACACTAGGATTATGGTAAAGAACACCATACGATTATTTGTTTGACAGTTTTAGTTTGGACAAGTTCTTAATAAAGTGAACTAATGGTTTTGGCTATTCTATTGTGTTGTGATGGCATTTTTGTGATTTATACATATATGGTTTTATTAAGCTGTATTGGAATATGTATGTTGGGCTAATAGATGTTTATCACAGTGTAGTGATTGGTTTTGAACAGGCAAACAGATATTTTGCTTGTGGTACATTATGTTGAGACAGAACGATTATTAAGGAGTTTATAAACGAACTTGTGTAAGTTGATATGGTAGGTTTGTTTAGAAGAAGGAATTCCCAGGATAGAGCAATAATCTAAAATGGGACAATTGCATAGTGTTTCGTTTTACCTTATTGTGTTATGCTCTACGGAGTATTTAGAAACATGGGATTTTCATGGATTGGTTGGTGACACA
This sequence comes from Cornus florida, assembly GCF_030987335.1. NCBI lineage: Eukaryota > Viridiplantae > Streptophyta > Magnoliopsida > Cornales > Cornaceae > Cornus > Cornus florida. The sequence goes on from NW_026775575.1 coordinate 37,517,796, forward strand.
CATATGCAGTAGACCTCAGGATATTTCTACATTGTTAGGCAATATTGCCATTTTTCATGAGGGTGATGTGCCTGTGACACTAGATATTGGTAGACTCAGATTTCTAGCCAATCTTATGTCCTGGACATACACACTTATGACAGGATACTTGGGATTGATTGGTTATCACTACCATGCTCAAGTTAATTGTTTTGATAGGTCTATTGTGTTTACCATACCCGGTCAAGACATGCATGTCGTCGCTATGCCACGTTCTAGTGGGGTCATCAGCATCTATTTGTTCCATGTGGAGGAGGACACAGAGGAGGGGACTACTGTATCATTGGATAGCATACCGATTGTACAGGATTTCCTGGATGTATTTCAGGAGATTCCAGGGTTGCCACCTAGTCGCGAGATTGATTTCGTGATAGACTTAGCTCCAAGCACTGCACCTATTGCTAGGGCACCCTGTAGGATGGCACCAGTGGAGATGAGAGAGTTGAGGGATCAGATTCAGCAGCTACTCAGCCAGGGTTTCATTCGCAGGAGTACTTTACCCTGGGGAGCAACAGTGTTATTTGTGAAAAAGAAGGACGGTTCGCTCCGCTTGTGTATAGATTACAGGGAGTTGAACAAGGTTACGATTCGTAACAAGTATCCTTTACCCAGGATTAATGATTTCTTTGATCAGTTACGGGGAGCCACATACTTCTCTAAGATTGATCTGTATTTTGGGTATCATCAGCTGAGGGTTAGGGAGCAGGATGTTCCTAAGACAGCATTTCTCACGAGATATGGTTCTTATGAGTTTCGTGTTATGCCGTTTGGGACAACTAATACACCAGCAGTGTTCATGGACTTAATGAACAGAGTCTTCCGGTCTTATTTGGATCAGTTTGTTATTGTCTTTATTGATGATATCTTGATCTATTCTCAGTCGGAGGACGATCATGCTAGGCAACTATGGATAGTGTTGCAGACGCTTCGTGAGCACCAGTTGTATGCCAAGTTCTAGAAGTGTGAATTTTGGCAGCGGGAAGTGAAGTTTCTGGGTCACGTGGTGTCAGAAGGGGGGATAGCAGTTGATCCGGCTAAGGTTTCAGCTGTGGTAGAGTGGGGACAGCCTACTTCACCTATCGAGATTCGGAGTTTTCTCGATTTGGCAAGATATTATCGTCGGTTCATCCAGGGGTTCTCCAAGATTGCAGGACCACTCACTCGTCTGACCAAGAAGGGTGTACCGTTCGTGTGGGATGAGCACTGTCAGTGAGCTTTTGATGAGCTAAAAAGGAAGTTGACTTCTGCACCGGTTCTGGCTACTCCTCAGAGCAGGATCGAGTATCTTGTTTACACGGATGCTTCGTTGCAGGGTCTTAGATATATTTTAATGCAGGAAGAACGACCAATTTCCTATGGATCTCGGAAGCTGAAGCCTCATGAGCTTAATTATCCAACACATGATTTGGAGTTGGCAGCTGTTGTCTTTGCCTTACGTATCTGGAGGCATTATCTGTTGGGTGAGTCCTTCAGCTTATTCAGCAATCACAAAAGTCTATAGTATTTGTTCACTCAGCGGGAGCTGAATATAAGACAGCGCAGATGGTTGGAATTTGTGAAAGACTATCACTTTTCTATACAGTATCATCCAGGGAAAGCGAATGTGGTGGCGGATGCACTTAGTCGCCGACCTGTTGGCAGTCTTTCTGCTCTATTTTCCACTGAGTGGAATGCTTTGAGGATAGTGGATGAGTTGTCCGACGCTTTTATGGCTTGTATGGTAGTTACACCTTCCATCATTCGCAATGTTTTGCAAGCCCAACTTACCGATCAGTAGTGTATCGATAAAGTTACAGAGATAGGTTCTGGACAGGTTCCATTCTACTATGTTGGGGTTGATGGAGGTTTGCGGTACAAAAGACGGTTAGTGGTACCTTCTGTTGATGATTTGAGGAAGGATGTGATGACGGAGACTCACCACTCTGTGTTTTCTGTTTATCTAGGAGGCAATAAAATGTATCAGGATATGAAGCGGCAGTTTTGGTGGGCAGGTATGAAGAGGGACATTGCTCTTTTTGTCTCGCAATGTAGTACTTGTCAGATGGTCAAGATTGATCATCAGAGGCCGCCAAGAGCTCTACAGCCACTACCAATTCCGGTGTGGAAATGGGAGAGCATATCTATAGTTTTTGTGGAAGGATTGCCAAATTCTTTCAAGGGGCATAATTCCATATGGGTCATTGTGGATATGTTGACCAAGTCAGCTCATTTCTTGCCTATTTGCACTGATTTCACTTCGGAGCAGTTGGCAAGGCTTTACATCTCAGAGATTATGAAGTTGCACGGCATTCCATTGTCTATTATATCGGACAGGGATTCGAGCTTTGTATCTGGATTTTGGAAGAACTTTCAACAGGCTTTAGGTACGGAGTTACATCTTACTACTGCTTATCATCCTCAGACTGACGGACAGACTGAGAGTGTGAATCAGTTTATGGAAGATATGTTTCGATCATGTGTTCTTGATTTCAAGGGCCATTGGGAGGATTACTTGCCATTTGTGGAGTTTGCGTATAACAATAGTTTTCAGACTATTGGTATGGCACCATTTGAGGCATTGTACGGTCGACCGTGTCGATCACCTGTTTGTTGGATGGAGGTTGGAGAGAATTGATTCTTAGGTCCTGAGTTCATCAAGGATACCTCTGAAAAGATTGCTCTTATTAGAGATCACATGGGTACTGCCCAAAGTAGGCAGAAAAGCTATGCTGATTGTCGTACTCGGGCATTGGAGTTTCGGGTTGGGGATCAGGTTCTTCTTAAAATGTCTCTTATGAAGGGTGTTATGCGCTTTGGGAAGAAAGGGAAATTGTCACCGCGGTTTGTCGGTCCATTCATGATTACGGATCGAATAGGAGCTGTCGTTTATCGGTTAGCACTTCCGGATAACTTGGATCGTGTTCGTAATGTATTCCATGTTTCCATATTGCGGAAATTTCTGCGAGATGAGGATCGGTATCAGCATATCAATGTTGGGTAGATTGAGTTGCAGCCGGATGCAACTTATTTGGAGCCACCATGTCGTATTGTCGACCGTCGGGATCAAATCCTTCGTAACAAGGTTATCCCTTTAGTTCGTGTGTAGTGGAGTCATCACAATGAGGCTCAATCCACTTGGGAACGGGAGGATGTCATTCGCTCGCAGTTTCCTGAAATATTGGAAGAAGGTAAGAGCGAGTTCCGAGGACGGAAATCCTTTTGTTAGGGGGGAATAATGTAATATCCCTAATTTTAAAAGGATAGTCCTGGCATTTATTTAATTGTTTAATCTTTTATTTAATTGTTTAATTGCGTGTTATTCTATTAATTGGTTCTTTTAATTGTGTGTTTCTTCCATGGTTATTTAAATTTGATTTTGTTTTAATTAATTGATTAAATTATTTTGTTTTCTTTTATTAAATTGTTTTAAATTAAATTGTTTTATGATGTTTTATTTGACTTAATTGATAATTGGGTTTATTTAATTAAATTGGTTTAAATTAGGATTGTGTTTTCTATATATTCACGTATTAGCCGACATAGGTTATAACTTAGGTTATTCTTGGGCCGACTAAGTGTTGCATTAGGGCTCAAATTATACAAGGATTAGGGTTGGACTACTACGCCTATATATATGACCTTATGTGGGTTTAGAGTTTGAGAAAAAATACATAAAACTCTATTCCCGTATACAGTGATACAGAGAGTTGTGAGAGCAGAGAAACAGAGAGGGAACTTGAGTATTATACAGAGAGGTTCAAGGAAGGTTGGACGGGGTGTTTTCTAGGTTGAACCAAGAGCATCGAAGGAGTAAGACAGTAGTCGATGACGTTGACGGACAATTCAGAGACGGAGGTTTAGAGTTTCAAAGTCTGAAACTCAAGGCAAGTCTCTGTTCCACTCTATCTCTTTAATCTGTATTCTGTACATGCTTAGAAAGACTCCAGGGATTAAACCAACATTAAAATGGATTAAATAAATGTTTAAATTTATCTTGAATGCATGTTTAAACTGTAATAAATCTCGTGAACTAAACTGGTGTAAGTTCTTAAAGTTTCTGTGATTTGTTGCATGCCGTTCTTGAGTTTAAGCTTGGTTTAATTAGGATTATTATTGCATGTCGGGGGCTTTCGAATAAATCTGGGACATTAAATAAACTACAGAGGCTCTGGACTTCGCCAGAGGCGAAGAAGATGAACAGGTTAGGGGATGCGGCTCTCAAAAGAGGATAGCCGGCTCACCAAAAGGGTAGAGCCGGCTCTAGGACTTGTAGAGCAGGCTCTACATGGGGTAGAGCTGGCTCCACATGAAGTGGAGGCGGCTCCACTAAGGGGGGAGCCGGCTCCAACTTTCTGGAGGCGGCTCCAACCCCTTTTCTTGAGGTTTTGCGTGGTTCTAGGTCCGGTTTGGCCTGTAGGAAGGTTTCTAGGTTGGTTCAGGGAATGTGGATGATCTGTATAATTATTCCAGAGATGTATAAACTGTTGGGAAGCATGTTGATGATATTATGTTGAAGTATGCACAAAGATAAGGTTCAACATTAAACTTGTTTGGGAAACAGTGGATGAAAGGATTGAATTCGTATATTGTTCTTACTATTTTCTGAAACAATTGGGGTTCTTTGTCTAAATTAAAGACATTAAACATGTCTTAACTGTGTACAAGTATATAGTTATTTATCTGGAAACATAAATCTATTTAGCTAGAATTAATTGATGATTACTTTTTTCGTTGATTGCATTAATTATGGTTCTATTTGGAGGAATTAAATGTGCAGTTTTATTTCATGTATTTAAATGACTGGAATTGAGATTCTAAAATTGTTATTGGATGCATAATTTAGTTATACACATGTTAAACTGTAATTATGTAAATTTTAGAGTATAGTTGATTAGTATCTGATACTGTTTCCATCAACTGTGTTAACTGGATGAGCTAAATGTACAGTCTTTTCATTTATATCAAGAACTGTAATTGGATATCTAAATCTTATATGGGATGCATAAATTGGTTGTGTACATGCTAAACTATATTTATGTTTATTCTGGGATGTGGTTAATAAGTAATTTTACGGTGTTATTAACTACGAAAACTGGAGGATGGTATACGCCGGTATGGGACGGTGTCATACTAGGTACGGATTAGTTCAGACACTAAGCCCTACCTAAATTTGGATTAAGGTATGATTAATCATAAACATTAAGTCCATCACCAACATATGTCATATCAATTGTGAATTGAATGATCCACTATGGTTTCAGGATGGATTTGTTATACATATCAGACCACTACACAGATGGATGGTATTATGTATTAAGAGGAGTACGGACTTTATATATATATATATTATATGGTGCCGTGGTATGAGCTTGAGTCTCATGACCATGGTTGAGGCGCGTATATCGCCTAGGATGGATAACTGGACATAGGTGTTGTTCCCTGGTAGGTCTAGGTACTCATGCCTACCTTAGGGTGCGTATTTGCATGTTGCCTTCTATTCAGGCTGAGACAAACCTACTGGACTAGCGAGCGTCCTATAGTGTGTACTATATACTTATATGGACTACTCTAGTTATTGTTGAGTCTTCCTAGGATGTATCTGCATATCGGATTACTGTTTGGATTGTAGTAGGATCAGGACTTGCATGTGGGCCTGACCCACTTCTTTATTTTTCAGGTGTTCGTTAGTTCCAGGGTTAGAGGTTGGACGTGCAGAGCAGATACAGATATTCATTCCTCCAACTATGTAGGAATCTTCTTTATGTTAGCTTTAGTTTTTATTTCTGTTTTTTAGTTTCGGTTTGAGAACCTTTAATAAGGGGTCCAATGGATGGATTTCTAAGTTGTAAACCTATGGAGTTTGGATTTAACAGATTTCAATAATTATATTATTTTAAGGATTTTCAATTAGCATTCTTCCGTTATTATTTTATTTCTTATTTCATTTTGTATTCCGTGTTCGTTATAAAATATTGATTGTTTGATATTCCCTCGGGTTTGGGTCTAGGCCTGATCAACCCGCGTCTCGAATCCGAGGGGTATCACACTCTGGGTCCGTCGATTGACTAATCGTGGCGTTGAGATAAAGGCTCTGGGCACTCAATGTCCAAGTCAGATCGAGGCTCTGGGTCCGTCGATTGACTAATTGTGGCGTTGAGATAGAGGCTCTAGGCGCTCGATGTCCAAGTCAGATCGAGGCTCTGGGTCCGTCGATTGACTAATACATCATGCACATAAAGTAAATCGATAAATGTGTGTGCATATATATATATATTTTAGATAGTTAAAGCGATGAGAAAGAAAAAAGTTTAATGCATTAACTAGTTTGTTAGAATGTGACCAATTATAACAGTCGTGAGCTATGTGAACATGCACCGGATAAAATTAATACGTAAGGTACAAAATGATGGTAGTAAGTCAATGCCATGTCATGTGATACATTTGTGTAGGTCAATTTAGTAGTGGAAATCATATCCGAGTAGGTATATATGTATATATGTATTGAGAGATAGTGGGAACTCAATTGAGGATGGTAGATTTGTTGTTCGACATTTAGACTAGGGCTTGTTGAAGGCCTTATCATTGACAAGATAATAGTCATGTAAATATATATATATATATATATATATATATATATATATGTAATGTTGTAGATGCATGTATGTGGGTGATCTGTGAAGGACCGAAGGAGTTTTTATGAGTTTTATGTGGTAGTCCTATGCTTGAGCTAGTTAAAAAGAAACAGACTGATGTAAAGAGACAGTCCTAGCATGATGACCTAGGATTGATGATGGGTTATGCTTATAAAATAGATATTAAAGAATATGTAATGGGATTGTAATTGATGATAATTTGTGGAAAGATATATATATCTTTGTGGGTGCCTATATAGACATATGTAGCTGTCAATGCAAGCTTTAGAGGCTGTGAAGGGAATAATACATAAATGTATCACATAGTTGTAACGACCCATTCCACCACATGGTATGATATTGTCCGCTTTGGGCCTAAGCCTGCATGGTTTTGTTCTTGGATTTCACCCCAAAAGGCCTCATACTAATTGGAGATGACACACTTACATATAAGCACTTCACCTTTCCTCTACCCAGGCGATGTGGGACTGTGCACCCGTAACTCTCCCCACGGCACACCCGCCCACAGGGTCATCACAATCCACCCCCCTTGGAGGCCCGACATCCCCGTCGGCACAAATGGTATCAGAGCCTGACCCAGCCGAAAGTGTGCCGATAGGGACGTTAGGCCTCCAAGGGGGGTGGATTGTGATGACCCTGTGGGCGGGTGTGCCGTGGGGCGAGTTACGGGTGCACAGTCCCACATCGCCTAGGTAGAGAAAAGGTGAAGTGTTTATATGTAAGTCCCACATCGCCTGGGCGGGTGCGAGAGATACTGATAGGTTATCACATTGGCGAGTTACGGGTACACAGTCCCACATCGCCTGGGTAGAGGGAAGGTGAAGTTCTTATATGTAGGTGTGTCACTCCAATTGGTATGAGGCCTTTTGGGATAAAACCCAAGAGCAAAACCGTGCGGGCTCAGGCCCAAAGCGGACAATATCATACCATGTGGTGGAGTGGGTCGTTACATAGTTGTAAAGCTTTACTATTATAAATGATGAGATTGCTCCTCTACACATGTGACTATGACACTGGATAAGAGATGGGAGCAAAGAAAAATTGTGTAGCAATCATATATATATATATATATATATTATTATGCCGTCAAAGTAAAAGTTGATGGTTCTATGCAAGCAGCAGGCATTTGTAAGTATGCGTGCTATTTGTAAATGAGAGCATCTCCAATACTCTTTCATTTTGGGCTATTAAACTCAAAATTTGAGAGAGGTGTACAAAGTGGGCTCTCCAATGGGCTTTCATTTGAGCTCTCAAATTTTGAGAATGCCAAATTTTCTCGCAGATATAGAAGCTGCCAAAATTTTTGGCAAGTCTTCTCTCTCTCTGTATGACGCCGTTTAGAACGGTTTCTATCTCTGTCCATTACTTTGTGTTGCCCTGTTGTGTCTCTCTCCCTCTCATCTGCAACCACCTCTCTCTCCCTCTCATCTGCAACGACAGCGACGATGACCGAGTAAATTCTCAGATCTATATTTTCTCTTCCCTTCTCATCCTCATATATATATGTATGTATATATATATATATATATCTTCTCATATCTGTAAATTTTATTAAAAAACTCAAAATTTTTGTAAATTTTGATGAATCTTTGAGATTTTTGTACACACTTAAAAAGGATTTAGTTTGCAAAACAAGAATTACAGACCTTAATTAGTTGACTAAGAAAAAAAATTAAAACAAAACCATACATACAAGTTAGCAGTTGTAGAGAGAGAGGGGGCAAGCTTGAAAGTTGAGAGACAACGGCTGAAGCTTGCGAACGGCGAACCCGAATTGGAACAGCGGGCGATGGAAACTGAAATATATGGGTTTTGAACTTCTGATTCTTGTTGATTTTGTAGTTTGCAGTTACACAGAGAGAGGGGGGGGTGGGGGGGAGGGGCAATTTCAGAGTTGAGAACGAGAATAGAGATAGAGGCGATTTGGGAGGCTAATTTGCCCTAAAAGTATATATATATTTTTAATAATAATATAATCAAATATATATAATATACATATATATATATATATATATATATATATAATATGAATTTTCGAACAAGAAAAAAAAATTTATATAAAAAAAAATTATATAATAATATAATCAAATATATAAATTTATACATATATATATTGCTTTGGGTCCTTCTTTTTAATTAGGTTTAATTTTAGTTTCCTTCTAATATTTACAACTTGACTTGGAATGTGCCTAATATTAATATTACTGATACAAATATGAATGGTGGGAATGGTAGTTCAAAAAGAATGGTGGTTGTGTCAAAAAATAGCATTTTGTATGAAATGCACCATTGGAGCAGAATTACTAAAATGTAGCATTTTTACACTGTAGCACCTGTTAAAATATAAATTTGGCAGGCGAAAATGACTTTTAGCATTGGAGATGCTCTGATAATGTCAAATTATAGTAGTCTGATAGTGTAAAAGCGAGAAATTTTGAGCCTTAAAAATGAAATGAAGAGTAGCTTTAGAATTGCTTGTAACTATAAGGCTGTGGTGCGTAGCAGTGCAGAAGACAAAGTAGGCTACGCATTGATGTAAAGGAAGGTAAATAAATTCGCGGTGGGGTTTTATATATATATATATATATTTTTTTTTTGAACATTGAGAGACAATGAAATTGAACTTGCAGCGTTCTATTAATGTGGTTTATTTGAATAAAAGTAAAAGAAATATTATATTGATGACTTTGGAACAACATTTGTTTAGCAGAAGCTCTCTAAAAGGTGTCATTTTAATATTTTTACAGAGGAGAATCATCGAGAACTTTCTTATAGATCTGATTGTTAACATTTCAGATATCAAAGTTCTCAAGTTAAATAGTCGTATTTAAGGTTACGGTAAAGTAAAAGCATGGGTTGTAACGTGTTAGAACACAAGTTCAGCTAAAGGAATTTGAAAATTTGAATAATCACCAGCAAGAAAATCGCCGGGTCATCGACCAACAGGTTTAAAATTGATAACTTTAATTGACAAGTTTTGTTGACAAAATGGTAGAATGAAATCGAAGTGCCTCAGGGACAAACTAGTTGCCCGAAATCGACCGGCCACGTTATCACCGGAGCTCGACGGGTTGGTTCGTCGAGGATTTTAAATTGGCAGGTCGTTAAGAAATTGGCGTGAATTTGACGGGCCTCGCCATCGACAGGCTTCGTCTTCCACGGAACCAGTTGCATAACATCGATGGGTTGTGAGATGTGGACAATCAAGTAGTGTGATGGGGGCATCAAATCATTTAGATGCGGACGGGCTCAGCAAAGACAACCGGCAAACAAGAAAGTGGCAGCGCAGAAGGCAAACGATGATCGAGGAGTAGCATTTTGTCGGTGACGGCGATCGACGAACCGTCTGTCGGTGACAACAAAAAGGTGACGGCGAACAGCGAAACCTGTCTATCCAGACTAGTCATGCGCATCAGCTACCCAATCGACGAGCGTGGTAGGTTCGATGAAATCGATGGGTTGTCATTGTTTGGAAAACAGTTTGAACGATTTGCAGGAGATCGACCGGCGTTTGACAAAGGCAATCCAAAGGGGTCATCGTGAACACTGGTGGGAAGAAATCGACCGGTGTTGGCGATTTTGGAAGAGGGTGTATGAAATTGACTGAGCCTTGTAGTACACAATCGACGGGCCTCATCATCGGTGGGCTTCGTCATCGTCGGGTAGGTAGCCTAAAATCAAGGGTTTTGTCGACAAAAGTAATGGAAAATCGATGGTTGTCGACCAATATGAGTCTGCAATTGACAGGTGCTGTCGACAAAAGGTGGATGAAAACGACGGGCCTCATCGTGGATACTGTGCACAAAATCAACCGGCGTCGCTGACAGGACGTTCACCTGCGGGTGGGTATTGAGACAATTGCATGAACAACGGAAGGAAATCGACCGGCGTCTACAGATGGAACGGTTGCACAACGGGGTCGACGTTCGGAAGAAACGATAGCGTGAGATCGATGAGTGGGGTCGTCGACGGTTGCATGAAATCGACAAGCCCTTGTCGATTAAAACTGGTTGCATGACATCGATGGGCGTTGGCATTTGGCAAACTAGTATCATGAGATCGACGGGTTGATCGTCAATCCAAACGTTAACGAAAGCGATAGGTCGTTGCCGGACGAGCCCATCTAAAAAAATGTGTTTATTTTGCAAATTCGTGTATGTAATACTTTGAACAGTGTTGATTTCTAGGTATGCAACACAATGGGATTATGACATTGATATTTGGTGAAGCACCGGATAGAGGAATATGCAGTCACAGCTGGTTGTGAGAACCACCAGTCATCGACCAAACTGGTAACTAGTAGCCTGAAATCAACGAGTTTTGTTGACGAGAATCGGTGCGTGAAACCGAAAGGTTGTTGCAGGAGAACAACGGGTTGGTTCGCAGACAAGGCCATCATTGAGTGCACAAAATCAATAGGCCTTGTTGACACCAAATCAACTAGTGTGGTCATCGTTGACAGTTGTTTTAATGAGATCAACAAGTGGGTGTCGTCGTGGAGACGGTTGCATGAATTTGATAATTTTCAAACACTTAGTCATCGATTAGTTTGAAATGTGAAAGAATATAACAGTTGAATGAGATATCCATTAAATGAAAAAGGTCACCAAATACATATGTGGTCGATATATACATTTGTGCATATATATGTATGGTTATACATATACAATTATAAAATAGCGCGTGGATTTTAGTTTAGTAATAAAAAAAAATGATGTAGAGCTTGTGGATAAAGATATTTGTAGATAAGGATGTCAGCTAGCGCTATATATATATATATAGATAGTCTTGGTAAATGTGCAAAAATATGGTATCAAAATATCTTTTTACTTTGGATGCTTTATTGCCTAATTTTTAGGCTTTATTGTACTGTCAAAGAGAAAAACTGCAGGAGTCCAGCTAAGAGTTTGTTTTATACCAAAGTAAAGATAAGAGAACAATATATCTCGGCAAAATGAAGAAAGCAATAAATATATACGTATATGCATATATATTTATATATGCATGCATTTATTTCAAGCAGATTAGCAAGAAGAACGAATAGCTGGTGTAGAACACAAGTAAGCCAATTGATTGAACATCTGAGTTGGGCCATTGATTTCTTTGCAGAGTCACCAGATGTAAGTGATTTTGACATGTAAGTGGTGTGCAAAATGAAATAAATGACGCAAAAGAAAATCAATTGGTAAAGTTATTCTTTGGAGACCACATCAACAGATAGCAAGCATATAATTAATCATGTTGATTTGAAAGCAGCAAATGAATTGGGGAAAATATCACCAGTTTAGAGCAGTAGCGTGTCTGCAAATGAGTTTTCCATGTCGGTGAGTGCAAATTTGTAGTACGAAATAGCAGATCTACAGAGGGCTTATGTGCTCTTCCATATCCACAAAGGACTCTTCCCATGGTTTATACGAGAATACCTCCCCAATGAAATCGCCAAATGTAGGTATCTAATTTTTAGGTGGATTTCAAATCATCACAAAATAACAAATAGTGAGGTAAATCTTGTAACATTATAGAATTCGAGGTGGAAGCCCAAGCAAACAAGAGAGAGAGAGAAGGATGGCAGTGTATATGGAAAACACCATTAACTCCTTGATCCATCTTTTAAGGGTTGTGTAGAGAATCCATTTGAGAGAGAGAGAGCTTAGAGCTCTCTGTCTCTGTCTAGGAGGAATTTTCTTTCTTTTTTTGTCTGCCCCCTTCTGGCCTTAGGTCATTTTTTTTAATAGGCCAAGTGAGGGTGGGTGATGTCATTGATGACATCACATGTGGCCTATTAACAAAATAATTAAAAGAGATTAATTTCTCAAATAATTATAAAGTAATGTTAAATAAGATGGAGTCAAATGCTCGGCAGTCAAAATGGTATTGCTCTCTCTCTCTGCAAGTCAGGCCGAGTGTCGACACTCGGCGAACCTTGGACTTCAGCCATCAAACCAAAACCTCCTCAGATCCCAAAGAATCCTGAGTCCTGCTCCCAACTCAGGTCTTCGTTCTTCTATTCGAAGCATGTAAATGTCGTGGCAACTTTGACTGTTGACCAAGTTATGTGGGCCATCGTTACTGATATGGTGTAACTCGTTGACCGTTTTGACCAAGCTGTGTGGGCCATTATTGATGATGTGACATTTACCATGTGGATTCAAAATATAAGTTTCAACAATTTTCTAATTTCTTTTATCCACTCAGCTATTTTTCTCTGTACATTCATTTCTTCAATCACTTAACAAATGTATATATATATATAAGAGTTTCACCGCCTTCACCCACGGCCAAATATTTCAGCGCAGTCGCTGCTTCTCTCTCCACATTAGAATGTTGATAACAGATTTGGGTTTGAGTTAGTAGGGAGCAGGTGGGTCTTAAATTGTTATATGTTTCGTTCAGTATCTTAGAATCATTAGCAGACTCCTCCCATCCTGCTACGACGTACGTGAACATCATATATATATATATATATATATATATATATATATATATATATATATATACTTCTCGTTATATTAATTGTATATTAAAATTATACAATCATTTTTTCTAACTTTATACTTAATAAAATTAGATAAAATGTATTTAAGAAAACATTATTTAAAAACATTTTTAATCCAACATATTTAATTATTTTATTTTTCTATTGATTTTGGTTATACTTTCAATCTTCCAAACATGTTTTGTTCTTATATTTATTAGAACAATATACATTACCAAACATGTTCTACCATGTTTTTGTTCCATGATTCGGTAGAGCAAACTTGGAACACCAAACATGTTTTGTTCTCATTTTAGAACATCACACTACAAAACACTTGTTCTGTTCTAGGCTAGAGCAGTACACTACATCACACTACACTTCCCAAACGGGCCCTTAGTATCATGCCTCTCAAAGCCTCTTATATAGGCCGTATAATGGGCCCATGGACTCAAACGAAGATAACCCAAATTTGATTTCTACTTCTTCGCATACACCAGTGACCTGGTTATCTTCTTCTTGGTGTTGGAAGCTGCCCTTTCTCCTTATACCAGGTCACCGGCGGCGACCTGGTTTGATCTCCATAGACGGCGACCCGGTTGCCATAATAGAGACCCAGAGTAAGATCATTGCGGTTAATACGATTTTTTGGGTGAACCCAAATTCATCAATGTTAGATGATTAGGATTTGTAGTGAGAGAAAGGAAAGTGAAATTCGCAGTGAGGGAAAGGGGGTAAAATTATATTTTCAAACATTTTTAACAGTGTCATTAACGGAAAAGACATTTGGGATCTGAGTGATACATTTTTAACAGTGTCATTAACAGAAAAGACATTTGGGATCTGAGTGATAATAATTGTCGAAAGGTGTTTCTATGTAATATTTTTGCCAAACTTAAGAGAGTGTTAGTAAAATTAACCTTATCTAAATAGTCCTTATAGGTACAGTCTAGGCCGTTTATGCAAGTTCAACAAAAATTCAAGATTGCGATAATCAATTTCCGATTCCCACTCCAATTAACCATGGACCGGCAATCTCGGCCCAATAATTGAGTCCTTGTCCTCGCCAGGTGACCCACAAAATAACAAATTATTTAAGAAGGATTTTGCTTTTCCTTTTTTTTTTTTGGAAAGTATATTTGATCCATTGATATACGGAAGAAAGGATGGATATAAAAGACGAGCTACTATCCCCATCTACAGTAGTGACGACATCACTACTAGTATTCTATCTATATCTCTGTTACTTTGAGAGTTACTTTATGAAACTTTTTTTTATAGTGAGGGTAAATGTTTTGAGTGAGGGGCCATTTTTGGCGAACTTGTATTGTTTCTTGAAGTTTATAGGGCATATCTATTATTATTATGGGTTCAAAATTTTTTAATTAAGTTGTTTTTTAGTCAAATTAATTATTTATATTTCTTCTAAATTTGTTTAATTTTTCATTATTCATAGGAATTTTTGTATTTAATGGAATTGCTGATGAATGTTAAAGTTGTTTTGAAACTAGTTAGTGGGTAATTTATGTTAAAAGGTTAAGCCCCTCCTCATTCAATTTTCTGGCAAAGGATCCTTTCATATATATATATACACACGCACACACATATGCATGTATAATTAGACATGAGTTGTTAGTTTATAAAATTCTTAAATTTAACTTTTAATTAATTCGTCCTAACTGCTCTAATGCTGGTGTACGAAAATGTGAATCAGGATATTTTGAAGTTGGTAATTACAAATGGTATGCTAATCAAGTCTTCTAGCAATTATTGTATTGCATTCAATTTGAATAACCATTTATTGGAGGCTTGCTTAAGCTTCGTCTTGGATTGAGGGATTTTGAGAGATAAAAAAAGAAAAAAAGAGAAGGACAGTGAATAATGTGTTTGGATAAGAAGAATATGATAGAAAAGAAAAAATTAGGAAGGATCTGGGGGGATAGCTATCGTTGCAAGTCCCTCTAACTAAATCCCTCCAAATTTGACAAGATTTGAAAGGAAAGGAAATCAACTCAAGTAATTTTTTTATAAAGACAAAACTAGCTTTCAAAATTCTGTACACACAATTTTTGTTACATTGAAGTCCTAGCTCAATCCTAATAACAGAACACAATATTAGGGCAAATCAGATTCGGTGCTTCTCTAGCTCCTCTTCTCTTGCTTCTCTCGAAAATTGGTTTCCAAGATCCGTTATAATAAATAAATATTTTTCAATACAAATTAACACTTACAAGTATATATAATTTCAAACTAATTTTGGTTTGATCTTTTCTTTTCTTTTTTTATTTTCATTCCCTGAAAACAATTTTCTCCTTTTTTTTATATCAGGAGATTATTACTCTCCCTTAAATTTGAGGATAAATATCTCTCTATCTCTTGAGATGAGTGAATTAAAAATCCATTCTAAAATTAAGAGATGGTTTTACACAAACTCACGCATTCGAAAACGCGTTCGAAAGAAACCAAGTGTATGTAGTATGCAAACTATTCATAAATGACCAAGTACATGACAAACATTTGGAAAAATCAAGTAATAATTCTTGTCATCACTTATCTAACTTTAATTTAAGACTTTTCTTCTCCCTTTTATTAGATATATAATTATTTGTGTTTTCTTCTGCAGTTCACAAATGGTTCGGCCATGGCGATAGTTCGGAATGTTTAAATTTTGTGACACTAGATAATTTTAATGATCCATCAAACGATTACTTAGTGGATGATATTTTCATTGCGGAAGTAAAATTTTGGCTTATATATGAAGAGTTTCTTATAACATTAAGGGCTACTTAATGGATGATACTTTTGTTAATTACATAAGGCAAAGAGTTTGTTTTAAATAATAATTTTTAGTTTGAATTTACAATTTAAATTCCAACTTTGTTATTTATACATGGTTTACATTTTTATATATTAGGGTGGCAAAATTGTTCAAGAACCATCAGCCCGTCCATATCCGCCCACTTTTTAGTGGTTATGGGTGAACCATATTTAATTTGAGGGTCAAGATGGGTTGGGTAATTTTTAACCACTAAATTTGATGGTTAAGATGGACTAATATTTCACCCATAACGTAATAAACACACAACACATAATCTATTTTATATTGCACTCAACTCATTTCTCTCTTTAAAATTCACTCACTCACAATCCTCTCTCACTCTAAATTTGTCTCTCATCAATCCCTTCTTTTTAATTTTCTCTCTCTAAAAATTTTTTCTAAAACAAATAATTTTAAAAAATTAAAAATAATTTAAAAAAATTTAAAATTAAAAATAAAAAAAACCTTTCGAAAAAAAAATTTAAAAATAAAAATAATTAATTTTTTTTTAAAAAAATTAAATAATTAAAAAAATTTTAAAATAAATAAAAAAATTTAAAATTAAAAAAAAATTAAAAATTAAAAATAAATATAAAAAATTAAAAATAATTAACAAATTTTAAAAATTAAAAAAATATTTTACATCCAAACAAATAGAGCCTGGGTATTAATTAAAGTAAAATTGTAGAATTTGAGTTTTTTTTTTAATTTGTGGAAGAGAGATCATAATCTATTCACAATACACACACACACACACATATATATATATCTATGTATGTAAACGAAAAAAAAAAAAAAGAATTGATGGATTCGTCACTTTGAAAGGAAAAAAAAAAACTTGCGGGATAGATTATTTTCCTTCCTTGTTTTTTTCCTTCTTCCTATTCTTTATTTTCTTTGTTTATATATATATATATATAAATCATTAGAAGAAAATAGAAAAAAGTGAAAAGGAAAGAATAAATATTTCTTTAATTTTTTCGGACATTATAATTTTTTTATTTTTATTTTTATTTTGTTCATTTTTCAGGCGTTAGACTGAAGCTGTGATATATGTGTGCGTGTGTCTGGACACATATGAAACAAGTGAAAAGAAAGAATCCATGTTCAGTCACCCAAATCTGATCTCACCAATAAGCAGCTCTTCGCCGATACTGGATCAAGTACGTACCATACATATATTATACGTACATAATCTATACACACATATATGTTGCTCCTTTGATCACACACACATATATATATATTCTTTTATAAAAAAAATTAAAAAATTACTTATCCTCCCATTACTAAATTTTCATTATTTTTCTGAAAGTATAAAAAAAATTTAAAAAATAATAATTAATGGATCCACGGGTCATAACGGGTTGACCATATCCATTTTTAACCTGTTCTGAATGAGTTAAATATGGGTCTTGACCCATATTAACCCGTCCATTTTCAACATAACCCAAACTCGACCCAACCCGCCCATTTGTTACCCCTATTGTATATTAATTTATTCTATTGACAAAAGGGCATTATAGTTTATTTTAAGTCTCGAGGGAGATATTGGCACCAAATCAATAGTACACATGAATTTTTTTACACTATATCGATAATAGAGGGGAATTTTTTTTTACACTTAACCCATATATTTACACTGAAATAACCACTAATATATTTACATCATCAATTACAATCAATGGCTTGGTAAGCAAGTTTGTTATCTTAGAAAGGAAACAGTAAATTACCTACATACCCCTCTAAATTATGAAAAGACATTCTTGACACATTATGCCAAATAGATTCTTTTTTCATGGACCAAAATTGTCCTTTTCAAATATTAGTTTTGTTATATAATTAGGCAGTTATAAGAATATTTAATTTAAATACTAATTGAATTTAATTGAAGTCTTTGGTCTCTTTCCATATTATCCTAGCGGCAAAGTGGTGTTGGACTTTCCATAAAAAAATGTGACGGAATAACTTGCACCAACAATCGTCTCACATTTGTTGTTTTTCACGTCATTCTCCTTATATTTATCTTTCTTTAATTTTCTCTAGTAAATTTGTGATTAGCGCATGGGAACTCCTTCAAACTAACTTTAACAGATTGTGTAGATTCTTTCAAAATTATAACATGTAAGTCATGTTGGGTTGAAAGATGAGTTGTCGACTCAAACTCAAGCTATCTCAAACATAAACAAGCAAAGTAAAAAGTCTTTTGTGAGGGTTTGATTCGAGCTTAAGTTGAACTCAAGCACTCTATTGTTTGATTGAGTTAGGATCAAACATACCGTTATTGTTTAATTAAGTTATGATCAATTTTTAAGTGCATTTCATAAAACAAGTTAAATATGAACAAAGCCAAACTTAACTTATCATAATCGTGAGTATGAAAGAATATTCAGCTTGAGGCTGAGGGTTTAGAATTTACAAATTGAAGAGTTTTTAGAAAATTTAGAGAAGGTTATTTCCAAAAATTTACTAATTTTAGGGTTTAGCCTTTGAGGAGTCATTTTATAGAAAATCATGAATCGTAATTGTACTTTAACATAGTTTTGTTTTATGATGCACCGTTGTTGATTTGGACTTCTTAATTTTCATTTTTTGTTGTCTTGGGCTCCTGGTCCTTGGGCCTCTGCCTTTGGGCTGTGTGATTAACCAATAAAGAGAAAGGGACTTGCCATTAACCAATAAAATAACACGGCCATGATTATTATTATTATTAATTTTCTTTTGTTCTTTTTGCATTGAACCAATAAAGCTTACCTTATCATGTTGAAAGACTTAGCATATTTTATGATATCTATTTTTATTTAATAATTTAGTAAAAATGTAATTTGAAGACTTTTTTAACTAATTATAATGACTTAAAATTCATTAATGTCATTACTTTTGTTAAATGATCTTTAAAATTTTAATAAAAAATAGTAAAAATTCAACTTTATCTATCCAATCGTTACCTGCCCATGTAGCCATTTTTATGCAATGTCCAGGCCAATGGGACTCTCTGCAACTCCCACTTCAAGAATCTCTGTTGTTCTTATTGCTCTCTGTTGTTACATTTTTGCTCTATATTTGGATGTTACGGATGGTTAAGACTGGTGCTGAAGGATCCAAGCGATTTGATTTTTCTCAAGTTTGGAAACCACCTTGGAAGGGAATGGAGCTTTGTACTGTGGTTATGCAACTTTTAAGTCGCCGAGGAGGGGAGGTTTTCAGTGTTTCTAAGGGAATCATTGGGTGCTTGTTTGATAAGGTTTATGCCCTCTTCATATATGCTCCCAAGGCAAAGATGGTGCACTTTTTTACCGCTTTCAATTGGGCGTGGCCGTTTCCCTTTCGGAAGATAGAGTACTGTGTTAATTGCCGCTACTGTCAAGCTCTCAATTGCTGACTTCAAATCTGCTATGCTTGTTTCTGTTGTCTGGATAGTATCCTTGCAATTGCAGAGGATGGATGATGTTGTTTTGTTTTTGTATGGTTGTGTTTTGTGGTCTTGGTTGTTGTAGATGCCTTAGGACTTCTGTTACCAAGAAAAAGAAAAAAAAAAAACAAAAAAAATTGTCACTGCAAACCGTGGGCTGGCCTACTGGTCCATTTGAATGGCATAAACAAAATTCTCTAGCCCAGTAATGGTAGGGATTTGCGTCCTTGTCCTGGGCCGCTAGGTGATCACAATTTTTTTTTTAGAAAGTCTTCTTTAAACTAGGATTAGTATTTAGAAACCAATGCTTAATTCTCTATAAAAAGATACACATAGAGAGCTCATTAGTGTGGATACTAGTGATTAAAAGAGATTTGTTCAATTGATATGGAAGAAAGGATGAATATAAACGACAAGAGCTATCATCCCATCCTCAATTCTGGTGGCGACGACATGACTACTGGTATTCTATCCTTATCTTTGTTAATATATATTTGTTAATTTGGCGAACTTGTGGTATTCTATCCCTATCTTTGTTAATCGCATTATCATGCAAATTAAAACTTTTTTTTTTTTTTGACTTTCTTGTGGCAAATTTAACTCGCACTCATTTGTTAATACACTTACACTCTTGGCTTATCACTGCACTATAATTGTAGTATTTGTCCAAAGAGCATTACTATTTGGGCTGAAATAGTCTTAAACCAGAGAAATTATTACATAGTTGTGCAATTATTTATCTTAGCTAGTCATTAATTAATAATTGACATTTAAGAAAAATATTGATTAAAAGTTATGCAAAAGTGACATAGTTAGTGACATTTAAGGAAAAAAATTCATTAAAACCCATGCAAAAGTGACATATTTACTGGGATAATAATTGGTGATTGATCCCGAACCAATGATCCCAATACCATATAATAATTTATCTTCAAATGGATGATCAATGGGTCGTGTGGAGCCATTACTATTAAGTTGGATTTGACACTCTCATATTACGATATTTCAATTTAAATACTGTTATCAAAACTTGCCTTAAATTATGAAAAATCAATCATGTCACACATCATCAATGCGTCAAAATTAATTTTTTTATGATCCCAAACCTCCTACTAATTTCATATTAATTTCTTTACACATTCTGTCCCCTAAAAACATTGGCCTCTAAAGAATTTTTTGATTCCATTTGTGTGGACACATTTTATTGTATTTCATTTGGCTTTGCTTAATAGGCGGGACTTTTGTCGTTGGTAGTTACTAAAAAAACCTAGGGAAGGGACATTGACCTTGAGATGATCAGGGCAACAATATCAGGAAGACCACTCTCTCTTCTCTCTTCTCAATTTATCTGTATGTGTCATGGAGGTAGGATACTGAATTCTTGTGTGCCATGGCCTGCTCACGCTGTTGATCATGGTATCATTATTCTGCCGTCATCGGCCCATCTTTCAGGGGACTTTCATCGAACACATTCACTACTTCATCACTTTTGGTGCTTACCATTATCTCCGGTATTATGCATAAACTATCTTAAATTACACCTAGTATATATTTACATACCCTCTCTCTCTCCATTCTCCAATTTCATTTCTTATTCTTTGATTAATTTCATACTATACATTTATTATAGGAGATTTGTTGGGCTTGTCCTCGGCTCTAAAGGCATCAATGCACTCCTTTCCCTCAAGCATTACTGCTGCGATCGACCCAACCCTATCTTACAGGTTTCACTTTCTTACATTTTGTCATGCATACATATGTGTAATATATATATATATACACTGTATCTACTTAAGTCACCACATAAGTCCAGTGACAGACCAGAGAATTGTATGAGAGGAGGCGGACGCATTTATAGTTGGGTATTATTAAAAATTGAGTGGGGACGTTTTTAAGATTGTAACAAAAATTATATGTATTTTTGTAAATAAAAGAATGGGGGCGGCTGCCCCCACTGATCCCTTAATAGGTCCGTCCCTGCACATAACCCAAAAGTTAGTGAGATGATTGGTTTCGATTTTTCGTGCCCTTTTTTTTTTTTTTTTTTGGGGTACTTTTTGGGTTAATTTGGACAGCTAGGGTTCACCTGTTAGTTGTCCTGCTGGGTCATTTTTTCTCTTGAAAATTGATTTTATCACCATTTTGTATTTGACATAAGATTAGGGACAACTGCATGGTGTATTGTTAAAATGCTCAGCTTGTTAGGCAGTTGAGAGCAGTCACTTTGTGCAAATAATGCCAAATATCAGGTCCCAGGGACCACACTGGATAAATGAACTTATGACCCTTTGTTGGACATAAGATTGTAAATTGAGCTCATCTACAGACAATGAAGCCGATTGTGTAAGCCACAAAAACTTTAGAATTGCATAAACACTTCCACACCCTTAAAAGGGCTTCCTATTCCTTTCATTCTATGTATTCAACACAATGCTAAGTAGAGCTGGCATCCACAACTTGCTTGCCTTCCTCTAAACATGGCTACCTTTCCAACTTCCAGACGGGATACTGAGGCATCATCTTCACCAATCCAAAGAGAGAAAAGAACACACCGTAATTACCTCACAACTGCACTAATGAAACAGAAAGTTACTCACACTTTTCTCTATCCCTTTACACATACGACCTATTTACATGGATTTAGGTTTGTCTATCAGGTGCTTGTGTGTGTCCAAGTGTTGGTGCTCCTTAAATCCCAATTTTTAAGATACAAAAAATTGACTTGAAATATGTCTAATACAGGTTTCCTTTTCTTAAAAGAAATTGGGTTGGCATGCTGTTAATAATTTATATCACTTCTTTTGTTGTAGATCATATATCTGGCAATTAATGGAGCTTATTATTACATTATTGCGAAGACATGCTTTTGCTATATTCCTGGGTATTATCTAAGTGGAGTTCATAGGTACAACATCAACCACTGCATATATTAACTCCCTCACACTTTGTAAGGTTCTCTTCTATTAAATATCTTTTTGAATCTCATTGGACGCCGTATCTTCTTGCAGGTACACAAGCTTTTTGGCGGTTGGTGTGGGTATTCTACTCTTTCTGTTGGTTTGCTTTTCTGATCCAGGAACTGTGAATGCTGAGAATGTTTCTCAATATCTTTCTGCCTATCCTTACGATAATATCATCTTTTTGGAGAAAGAATGTTCAACTTGCAAGATTTTAAAGTGAGTTCATGGGTTTGCTAGTAAGAATATTTAAAATTCACCCTTATAATATACCCTGATGGGATTTACCAGTTGATTCAGACCTGCTAGGTCCAAGCACTGCAGAATATGTGATCGGTGTGTTGCTCGGTTTGACCATCATTGCGGATGGATGGTTCGCTTTTTCTTACTCCATTCTTTTTGTTTGTGTGGAATTAGATTTTTAGGTGGTGTATATTTAACATTTTCTTTTTCTCCTCAAAGTTCTGTATTTTTTTCATTTGCTACAGAATAATTGCATAGGGGAGCGAAACACCCGATACTTCATGGCTTTTCTTCTTTGGTAAGATTTATCACTGTTAGCAGCAATTGTTATATTTCAAGTTAGCAAAATGGGTATTAATTGGATCTACTGACTTGCCCTTTGTGTACTTCTGTTCTTATGCTTAAAAAATGATCCATATTTAGGACTTTAATTTTTTATTTTTTTAACAAATGGATCCACTTATTTTTAATCTAATGTTAAAACTAGCATAGTAATTGTAATTTGTAACAGTAATGAATGGGTCACCAAACAAGGTTTTAAACATCAACTTCAGGTTGCCTATGCATCCCCATTAGTTGAAATATTTTGTGAAAACGGAAGGGGAAAAACTGAATGTAGGATTTTAGATATCAGTTTTTAAATAAAGTTTGTCAATGTGGAATTTCCAATTTTGGACTTCACAATTGTGGAGGGTGTAAACCCAATCCGCAAGTGCGCATTTGGTGTTTGCACCATCTAACCGAATTGTTTGGTCCTCTCCACCTTTGAGTAATACAGCAATATGCTGCATCCATTTTGATCCTTATATCTATTTGTAGTAAGTGTTTCTTTAGTGTTATGCAGGCATCTCCTTCTTTGTTTATATGGAACAGTAGGCATCGGGTTTCTTATTGCTGGTCGGTTGAAAGAATTAAAAGTTATATACATTCTAACAGGTGCATTTTATTTGTATATAACATCTTGTAGTTGGCGGCTGAGTAGCCTATGAGAGCTGAAAAATGGATGTTTATTTCCTTAGTTTCTCTTTGCAGTTTATTATGGCATTGAAAATTCATTCCATAGTTTGGCTCCGCATGTTGTACAGGTGAGTACTCTATTTAGCTTTCTGCCAAAGACTATTTTTTTTTTCATGTGGCCTATAGTATTTTGTTTGGAAGAATGAATTTCTGATGGCCTTTCCATGTTTTGGACTTATGTAACATATTGTTCATCTCCTTGTAAAATTTCTGAACAATATATTTCAATGGAAAATTGGTTTTTTTTTGGCATATTTGATGTTATGTGAGTTTCAAAATGATGGGAACATGTTACTTCAAGAAGATAACTCATGGGAAAAACGTCATTTAAAATGTTTTAATCATGTATTGTGTCACGAGGAACTTGTAGTAGTGTCTCTTTACTTCCTCACTACAGCATCTCTTGCCTCTTGCTGAGATTCATCCGCCCACTTTTCCCTTGTCTCAATTTCATATAATTTAGTTCTTCTGCCTGTCCTAGTTTCTCATGTTATTCTCTTTAATCTTACTTAGAACAGGATGAATGAAGTGGTTGTTCAGGAGTGTTCTCAACTAACACCTGAATAGTTGCTGCTCATGCCATTGATGTAAAAGAATATGTTGAAGACTCGATAACCCATTCTAGATGTAGGACAAAACCTTAAGTAAGGAGAACTAGGGCTACCTACAATCAAATAATGGTGGGCTAGGATTTTTATATATAGGATTTTTGGATGAGCTGGTAAGATCAATGGTTAGAAATGGTATAAGGATTAATTTGGCCGTGGTTTAAGGCTAATTTGGGTTTGAGTCGTTTGACATAAAAAAAATTAAAAAAAATATAAAAAAAATTGGAGAAGAGCTTCTCAGTAATTGGGTAGCAGCAAAAATAAAGGTTTAGGAACAGAAAGTTGGGTAATAGGATTAGGATTACATGATAAAGCACAAAGGTTTTGGCAATTAGATTAGGGTGACTAAAGGGCTGGTTGTGGCTATCTACTATGCATAGTAGTGTTGGAAATTGAAGTTAAGAAGAAAGAGAAGGTTATACTTTGAAATTTGAATCTCACTGAGGCTTTCAGGAGCCCCACTGAAGAGTGAGAGAATCTCACCCCCTAATTCAACAGTTCTTGTCTTTGAAAAATCATAGTCAACACAAGTACCCCTTTTTACAAAATATCTGATTTTGTTGATTGAGATTTTCTAAAATTACGCTTAATTTGGAAAAATTAGCGAAGTACCCATATTTATGAAATATCTTATTTTTCCGCTTACACAGTCAGGAAAAACCTAATATTTTTTCCCCATCAGTTCAGCTGTAAACCACGTAGGATTTGTCTTTCTTTCTTTCTTCTTTTCTTCCTTTCTTTTTCTTTTTCTTTTTTTCTTTTTTTTTTAAAAAAAATTCTTTCTTTCCACTTCATATACTTGTTGATTCTTATCAAGTCCCCCCCCCTCACCCGCACTCGAAGGAACTCGACTTCTACAAGTTAGTTTCTTGATAACATGCACAGTTTATTATGACTGTCATACTATTTCCTCAAGTGTTCAAGATAATTGAGGGTGATAATGTATCTTGAACACTTAAGGAAATATCTTGACCTAAATTGGTCTCTGTTGTAGTTTCCTTTCTAAAGTAATTTCTTAGTGGTTGACACTTGACACACCAGCTTGTGTACATTTTAACTTAATACTTATTCTTTTTTAAATAAGAATAATGATAATTTTTTCTTTCTTTCTTTCTTTCTTTCTTTCCTTCTTACATATATATATTTTTTAACATTGCTTGAATACAAATTTCTGTTTGGAATTGCTGGAAAGCAAATCAGTTGGTATGGTCAAAACCATTCCTTTCCCTCAGTGTCAAAAAATACACAATGGTGGAAGCATTCGTCTGTTGGTACTTTAGGGTGTATGCATTATTGCTTTGTCCATGGACTAATTATTTCTAGTTATTATTTTTCTTTGCAATATCCAATTTTCATCATCGCAATTTACTTCAAGATTGTTGAATGCTTCATCCCCTCAGAACTTTTATCTTAATGGTTTTCTGGCTTGTAACAGTGGTTGATGGGTTTCTACGACACTCAAATACTACTTATGTTGTTTCTGGCCGCAGTTTCTTTGATACTAGCTGTTTTCTTTGGGTTTCATGTTAACCTCTGTCTCAAAAATATTACCACGAATGAGGTCTATTTCACTTATCCTTCGTTATTTTAAAAATTGATTTATTCCACGCGTCTTTTAAATTTTTTTTAAGAGCACAATATAGTGAACTTGCGATAGATTAGTCATGCTGTTCAAAATATTTGGCTTCTTTTCTGCATTGAAATCCATTTGTTCGATTCCCTTTTTCTTTATCTGATGTTTCTTAAACTAGTCTGTGGTCCTGTAACTGCTTGTACATCAAGTCAGTACTAAACTCTAAAATTTATACTCACTTTCTGAAACTACAGACTATGAAGTGGGAAGACTACTTTAGCTGGCAGAGGAAGGTAAATGAGACAACGGCAAGCACTGCAGCGCCCAAAGCGAGTTTTAGTGGATTGAACCCTGAAAAGAAGCCTCGGGTTAGCAAATGGAAGGGCTGCTGTAGGAGATCCCACCTGGAGGATGTGGAGGCTGTGAAGAATGTTTACAATAAAGGATCCTGGCACAATCTTAATGAGATCATCTTCCCACTCTCGACAAGATCATCATTTTCGCAAATGAAATCAAAATCGGGCTAAGAGTAGCTGTCCATGTGTTTGACAGGGATTTCGTCTGAGCATCAAGTGCTCTCTGTAACCTGTTCTCATGATCCTCAATCTTGCATGGCCGGCAGATGGTGTTAAAAATCGGAAGCCTTTAACCTGTTTACTCCTCATCTTTGAGGTAATTTGTGACCAGGCCCGTGCTGCCTGAAAATGTGCTTGCATGGGGAAACCTCTGTGTAAATGCTCCCATATTTCATGCTCGAGTTTTAGTTCGAATGCAAAGATGTAGAGTAGTAGTCATCTTGATGTATGTATATATATAGTAACTATATATGTTGTGAAGTGGGAGTCTAGCTAAAGCAGAAAATGTGGGCTGTCATGTTACATTTGCTCGCTCTCTTTTGTAGATGTTCTGTAAAAATTAGACTGATTGGCATTTATAGTGGTGAATGATTCACTGAGCCAACATTGATCCCTTTGGTGACTTGACTATACTCTCGAATGGTTATTTCGCATTATTCCGTAAAAAATACTCGTATGTGTTATGTTTAGTGGTATAAAATTGTTATTTCAGAATTAAAATTAAGATAAAATTAATTTAAAGTTGATCTATTAGCGATCCTTCTACAGGGTTCGAGGCTAAGTCTGAAGTCGATAGCTGTTGAACGGGAAATTGCAAAGTGAGAGACATTCAGCAGATTGAGTCTTGGTAACGAAGAGAGTGTAGCGTGTCGAGAGGGTTTGAAAGGTTTTAGAATATTGGATAGAAGATTTTAGAAAAGTATAAAACTTTTAAAGGTTATTGAAAATTTACGTAGAAACTTTATGCTAATATTTATATAAGAAATTCTGGAAGGTAGACAGGATTGTCTATAAATAGAAGATGGTAAATATAAGAAGACAAATAATTCAAAAACAGCTAAATGTTCATAAAACCACTATGGCATTCTCAATATTATCAAACCAATCATAGTTGGCACCATTGGTCTAGTTCTCTGTAAAATACTACAATCGACAAGTTGATGCATAATATGGAAATTGATTAGGGAATGTTCAGCTGAAAGAGAATGAATTGGAAACCCTAGAAAGGTTATTGTAAGTCATCTAATGGGAAACAGAACGACGTTGTCTTAATCAATATTGTAGTATAGAAGACACAGTGTGCTAGATGTACATTAAATTACTACACGAAATACTGTTAAATTCTAAAAATATATTTATATTAAATGGTTTTTTATTTTTTTTTAGCCACCTGGCTACTGGGATACGCATTTAACGGTTATAGTTTTCACTTTGAATTAAATTTGATAAGGGCCCCAAGAGCAAATTACTCTAATTTATTTTGTTGGGCTTAAACTAATATTAGCAGGGCACGTGACAGCACACGGAGTCCGTCGTGTACGGCCTTGCCTTTCAGAGGGGTGATATGACAAAACTGTTGTTTTATGTACAACCTATCTACCAAAATGCCAATAAGAGGAAAGATGAGATAGGCACACAGTGGCACGTGCAAACTCCTGCTGCCAGTTTCAACTTTTAGGGGGAGGACAGTACTGTACTTTCCTTTCGATTTGTGACGTTTGTAGTTTTAGAGTATGTATGTGACAAATTCTATCATGGAGTAATTAAATTTAGAAAATGATATAATTGTATTTTTTTTTTACCGACTACGATCTGGGAATTAGTGATCGAGAGATAAAGAAAAAGTTTTGCTGTTTTTAAAATTTGAAAAGAGTTTTTGTTAATTTATTTTTAATTAAAGTAATTACAAAATTGCTAGGTTTTTGTAACATTGCTTATAGGGGTAGTTGTTTTGTGGGATTGGTAAATTGTTTGAACTCTCAATCAAGAGAACACAAATTTGAATCTTGATACGAATTGAAAGCTTCAAATGGACGCTTATAATTGGTTTGTCTTGGGGTGTTTATCAACTTAAGACTGTTTCTTATGTAGGCTAGTTTTTTAAATAGAAGGTCAAATGTTTAAATCTGTGAAGGGGCATGTGAATGTCTGAGTTTATTCAATTAATTAATAAATTAATTTTTTAAAAGAATTAATAATCATACGGTTCTACTATAGTTCAATACCTCCTCAGTCTTCAAATTAAAATGCTGATGAAACTAAAAAAAAAGGTTGATATTTAAGTTCAGGATAAAGTAAGTCTTTGAGTGAGATAGAGATTTAAGTCTAACGACAACATGGATGAATAGGGGTGTAAATTATTTGTGAAGAAATAAGATATATATATTTATTGTTGGGTTGAGGACAATAAACATTTTTATGGTATGTATATATGACATATAACTCTTTACATGGTTTTAAAAGTTCATAATCTTTACTTTTGAAGCGAACAAGAGTTGTCAGTGGAGGGATTAAAAGACTAAAATGCACTTATGTAACTGATTTAAAAAGTTAAAAAAAACTAAGTAAATGTAAAATGACTGAAATGCCAAGAGAAAATGTGATATATATATATATATATATATATATAAGGTATAACGAGTATTTTGTGGATAGCGAAATGGTGTTTTAGTAATTTTCTAACTTAAAATAGTTCTAAAAGGTCATTTTCTGACATTAAGCCATTATTTGTCACATTTTTCAACATTATCGGGGTTATATAACCAAAATAAAGAATATAGATATTATTTGTCCAAAAAATAAATATTAGGGATATTTTTCTCACTTTGTCCTTTCTTCTTCGTCTTCTTCTTATTATTATTTTTTATCTTATCTCATTTTTAAAACAGTAGCGCTATAGGGGTACATCAGGCCTTTTAAATTAGAAATTAGAAGTGTGAGGATTTAATCTCCTTGGACGCAAAGTGAACCAGCGAATTTCTTGTGAAAAAAAAAAAAAAAAAAAACAACTTAAGGACTGCTTAGTTTACTGAAAACAATCTTTAAAAATTCACAAAACAAAAATTTATTTTTAAAAAATTATAAAAACATGTATTTTGTATTATTGAGTTTTCATAATTCGGAACCAAGCAAGACCTACTTTCAGTGTGTTTGGATTGATAGGGTTAAAAAAAAAAAAAAAAAAAAAGGAAGATAGTATTAGTTAGGAGAGAAAAGAAAAGAAAATAAATGATACTAATAATTTCTATATGTGGTTGGATAGATAGGAGAGAAAAGAAAAAAAATGATAGCTATTCTTGTTTGGATAAAATAAAGGAGAGAAAAGAAAAGAAAAGATAGTGACTAAATTACTGTCCTATCCTTTCAGAAAAAAAAATATAATTATTATTCTTGTTTGGGACATAAATGGAATAATTTTTGTGTATATTAATTTGTGAAGGGTATTTTTGGTATTCCTAATTAATCACTTACTCCACTATCATTTCTCTCCCTATCTTTTCAAATTGGGTTAATTTCACTAACACTCCTTCAAGTTTGCCCGAATATCACCTTCAAATATATGTCGAAAATAATTATCACTAACTTTGGCTCTGTTTTTCACTCACACCCCAACCGTTAGTGGAACAAATTTGACACGATATAAAATGACTTAAATACCCTTTGAATTTGTCAAAACAATCTTCAACCTAAATAATTAAATTAAAAGACTAAAATACCCCTAAAAATTTGTAAATTTACAAATTACATATAAAGATATACACATATATATAGATACACACAAACATAGATACACACAGAGCATCTGCCATCGCCATCGTCGTCGCCACTACTGCCCACACAACTCCAGCCCATCACCAATATATATACACACAAACATAGATACAAACAGAGCATCCGTCATCACCGCCACCCACACAATCCCAGCCCATCACCAATATATATACACATAGACATAGATATACACCACAGAGCACCCGTCATTGCTATCGTTGCCACCATTGCCCACACAATCCCAACCCATCACCAGTTGCCGTGGCCTTCACCCATACAATCCAAATCCTAACCCATCACCATCCGTCGCAGCCACCACCCACACCATCACCAATCGTTACGCCACCACCCACACAATCCCAATCCCAACCCATCACCAATCGTCGCCGCCACCACAACCACCACTGCCCTAACCCATCACCAATCTCATTGCCATAATCTGCAAGACTCATTAAACTCTTATTTCAGCATCTTCAACTCTAGTTTAAGAATCTCGCTTTCTTGGCCGCCGAAGTCTATGACACCTTTCGGTTTTATGTCTACCCAAATATTGTTTTTATTATATGTCGCTCGAATCTGCAAAACCCATCCACCGCCATCACAACCACCTCTGTTTGCTATAATTATGCAACAAAGATTGATATGGTAATTTGATATGGATTGATATGGTAAACTATAACTTCTTTTCCTCTGTTTGCTATAATTATGGAGGCGTGGAGGGACGAGAGAGAGAGACAGAGAGAGAGGCGAGTGTGTGGGTCACTAGGTTGTGGTGGTTGGTGTGTGAAATAATAAGGGGGTATATATAGTAATATGATAAGGACAATACTTGCATCTAACCCAGGTTGGATGAAGTTTATCTAACCTGGGTACGTGGCACAATCAGGGCATGACAAGTGTCCATTACACTATTCAACTTAAGTTGGATAATACCCAACTTAAATGGGTTTGACCCGACAGAACAAATTTTTTTTTTGTTTTTTCAGAAGATCGCTCCCTACCTCGTATCTTTCCGTCGCTGCCACCACCACCACCATTCTTGACCTCCTTTCTCTTTCTTTTATCTCTCACCCAGCCAACAAACCCATCTAACGCCATCTTTCTTTCACTCACCTAACCAGTGAACCCAATTAAAAAAAAAAAAAAAAAAACCTATTTCATCATTAATCTTTCTCACCCCCAAAACCAGTAAACCCTTATACAGATATATATATATATATATATATATACACCACAACCAATACCGGCGAGCTGTCGGCGCAAGAAATGGCGTCCTGGCAGTTACAGGAGATGACGGCGGCAGGGCAGACGACCTACCATGGTGACGAGATACCGGACGACGACGGCAAGGTTGATTGGTAACTCGTCCTGACCCAATGGAGCGCCGCTACTGGGAATTTAGCCAATTCCGCCGTCAAATCAAAAGACGATGATGGCTGATTCGTTCTTCGATTTGGGGATTTCGGTGATGAATCAATAGCACAAAATGGAGTCTAAACCTAACCCTAGATTCTGACAACTGTGTGATCTAAACGGAGAGAGAAAGCTCGCAGGGATGCCGATTGTGGGTGGTGCAGGGAAGGGGTGGAGATGGTTGTTTCGTATGGTGGGTGAGCAGTGGTGGAGGGGCCGATTGTGGGTGGTGGTAGGAGGTTAGAGAGATGAGAGGACCGACGGTGGCGGTAGTCATGGTCGGCCACCAACCCTACACCCAAATCGAAGCCATCGCCGTCGGCAATGAGGTCTTCGTCAATTTGGCCGTGGCTCTACCTCGCTGCCGAGTCAACTCATCTCCAACAGCCACCAATCCAACACCACTCGCTCTATCCTTTCCATACTCTTCTTAGGCCACCTCGGCGACAACAGATTACACCGCCGACCTCAACGCCGGTTGCTTCTTCGCCAATAGCCACCAAATGAGAATCGGATCTGAGGGAAGATGGAGGAGTTGACTCGACAGCGAGGCAAGAGAACGGGTAATATCGGAAAATTGACGGGCAATATTCAACAGAATTTTATATTATTTATGACATGTGTCATGACTTGAACGGGCCATGTACCCAGGTTGGACAAACTTCATCCAACCTGAGTTGGATGCAAGTATTGTCCATCTGATAATTGAGATTAGATGAGATTAAAAAATTTAGGGCAAAAATATCTTTTATATATTTTTAACGAATTCTGTAACGAAAAAGTAAGAATGATTATTATCGAAAGATATTTGAAGTTAATATTCAGCCAAATCTAAAAGAATGTGAGTGAAATTAACCCTCTCAAATTATGTGAGAAACCAAATGAGGGAGAGGCCCTATCTTCTCTTTTATCTCCCCATTCTTCCAAATCAACCTTACCCAACACACTCCCATCCTATCCCTCCAAATCAACCCTACCAAACACACCCTAGTCTCATATTTTCTATGTTAATTATCCTTTTATTCAGTCGTTGAGAATGAGAGGCAAACGCCCGATATGTGAACTGTTTTGAAATAGCAAGCAAACAGGTTTTTCTAGTACTCCAAATTTGTTCTTTTGGTATTGCAAATTCCTTGTATGGGCAGTGTGGTTTATCATGCAGGGCTAGGGTTGTCATCATCCCATTCACGACTAAGATTACCCAGTTTTAGAATTGCAAGTTTGATTGAACCCAGTGTGTCATCAAGATGGCAAGTCTTGGAACAAGTTGACAAGGAGCTAAGAAAAGGGGGTGAAAGAGCTGCACTTTCACTTGTCAAGGATTTGCAGGCCAGACCTGGGGGTCTGCGTTGTTTTGGTGCTGCAAGGCAAGTTTGATTGCTTCAGTTTTTTTTTTTTTTTTTTTTCGAATGCTACCCATTTTAATGTTTGTTCTTTGTATTTGAAATGTTGAAGTTTATAGCTTTGCAATTTGGGATTTTTAATTAAATTGTATTTCACCCATGTGTGCTATGGAAGACTCTAATGACCCCCACAAATGTTAAGCAAATGAAAATTTTGTTAGAATTGCCCTCTGAGCTATGAATTTTTTTTAAGGATTAATGAAATGATCTTCACCCATGTGTTATTGAGGAAGGTTCTAATGACCCTAGAAAGAAATTGCTTTTTACTTGGTGTTCTTTTAAGGAACTAAAATTTAATTAGAATTGCTCATGACTGATGATGTGTGTTTGATTAGGAATCAATGAGGTCCTAACTCCTAAGTCATTGGATCATTCTATAATGTACTGGTTTATAATTTATAGAGAGCATGGTTTTCAGATTCTTATTTAGATGTGTTGTGAACCAGTTATGGTATATATGGGTGGCACCGAGCTTGCGCTTGGTTAGAGACAGTTTCAAGCAGCATCATTAGGAGTTTACCATTTCTACATGAGAATGCAAATGAATCACTATAAACTATGATAAGCGCATATGTTCTTTCTGTTGGGAAACGTGTTAGTTTTAAAAACTTTTTGAGGGATTTTAATTCATAGATCTTGATTCATCACATAGAGACAAATTTTATGCAAAAAAAATAAAAATATGATATATCATTCAATTAATGGATTGAATACTTACATCAAAGGTCTGAGTAAACCTTTAAATCTTTCCTCTAAAGTGAATGTTCTCACTTATTGTAGATCCCTTAGCAAGATGCCTTCTCCTTGGATCTCCATCTTCTTAGTAATGGTCTTGCCTTTAGGAATCACTCATAAGCCTCCATGAATGACCTTGGAAAACTAGGCTTGTGGGAGCCTTTATTAGATGAGAACATAAACCCTAATTTTCTAGAGAGAGAAAATAAATTCCTTTTTCCTCTCATTAAAAATCACCCACCAAAATATACATAGACCATGTATATTTATAGGCAACATAAAAATAAAGAAAAGGAAACAACAAATCCTTCTCCATCTCTAATTCATATGTCTCAAATCTAATATGATTTCAATATCAAGTTGGGCTATGAGTGAGAATCCATTGGGCCTATTATTTTATTGGCTACAACGAATTAATAATTGGCCCGGTCCATGGACCCAATTTAATTAATTCATAAATTAATTTCTACTCCACTAAAAGAAATTAATTGAACTCCAATTAAATAATAAATAACCTCTAAGTCAATATTGCACTTTGACCCCTCTATGCATAATTAGTTATCGGATAAATAAAGCCATCAATCCGATTACTTAATTAATATATCTATTTTGGTACCTCTGATTATTTCTGGCTCGATCACAATAAAACATTTGTTTGACAAAAATAATAATTTAAATAAATATATATATAATAAATCATTTTGTCTAAAAACACACGAAGGCCTTCGAATTTAGTTTGTGATCAGCCATAATCAATACAAAATAAATACAAGTAGCAATGATGCAAATATTGAAAATATAATCCTCTAACTATTAATTACATAACTACCCAAAGTGTCGGTCTAAGGATCCCGAAGAATCCACCGAACAAATCAAAGTAATTATTAATTAATAAAAGAGTCTATACTTTTCTCATGCTTAAGAGTCAAATGCCATGACGGTGATAGGGAGTAATTGCATACGACGGCTCTCGCAATATATCTCAACCTAACGCGGATCCAGTTCAAGTCTTAATTAATTATGAGTCCATCCATAATTACCGACTATGAACAATTTATAATTACTATTTATATATCATGCATTGATTGCCATCACATACATATATATAAATATTTCTTGTAATTACATGGACACTATCAATCTCATAGTGAATCGAAACATAATACATTGAATTCACCAATTATATAAATCATAAATATTTTAGATATGTCAGAACATATGTCATTATAATCCGGATAGAAATTTGTTATGCCAGGGCCTATAAATCCCAACACTTTCTCGCAATTTATGATATTTATCTTACAACAACGCGGAGCTTGGTATACTGAATGAGTGGATTTACTGCACAGGTACCCCAGAGGCTCTTCACCTTGGATGAACTAAAACTGAATGGAATAGAAACTTCGTCTATTCTATCGCCAGAGGATGCAACTCTTGGTTCCATAGAAAGAAACCTGCAGCTTGCAGGTGTCTTAGGAGGAATTTCTGCATGGAATGTGTTTGGATTTAGCACGCAACAAATCTTCTATTTCTCCTTGGGATTGTTGTTTCTATGGACACTAGACTCGGTAACTTATTCATGTTTATCTGACTTTCACTGTTGATCCATTTCGTTATAGAAACATGTTGCCTTAGTTGGGCAATATTTCACAAACGCGAACGGACTTATTTGCATTCAGTTGTGGAGATATCTTGTTTGCTTTACATTCCTTTTGCCCAATAATAACCTTGGACACCATTTGGGTAGCCTTGATGTAGAAAGTTGGAATCTTGTAGATTTCTTTAAATAGTTTATGACTTCTATTTGCATGTGAACTTTGAAGGCTATGATGAATTACCCCATGTCCTAACCTTTTCCCGAGAATCGTATATTAAAGAAAAAGAAGAAGACTAGTTTTGTGATCATCTGCTGGAATTACATTGTTAGTTGTTTTACATGTAATAGATAAAAACACAAACACTGGATTTGCCAAACCTCATGATCATGTCCCTAACTTTTTTAGAGTTGAGCCTAATCCCTATGGGTGCACAAAATTACTCGCAAACTGTCTGCATCTGATAAGGATGAGGAAAGTTCAACTTGGGATGAGCTTCTTCTTTTCTTTTTTCTTTTTTGTTGAAATCCTTGTGTTTGATTTTAATGACTGACTCAGATATCGCTGTTGGGAAACGTGCTAGTTTTAAAAACTTTTCGAGGGATTTAAATTCATAGATCTTGATTCATCACTTAGAGACAAGTTTTATGCAAAAATAAAACATGATGTATCATTCAATTAAAAGATTGAATACTTACATCAAGGTTTGAGTAAACCTTAGATCTCTCCTCTAAAGTGAATGTTCTCACTTATTGTAGATCCCTTTTGCTAGACACCTTTTCCATGGATCTCCATCTTCTTGGTAATTCTTTTGCCTTTAGGAATCACTCATATGCCTCCATGAATGACCTTGGAAAACTAGGCTTGTGGGAGCCTCCATTAGATGAGAACATAAACCCTAATTTTCTAGAGAGAGAAAATTTATTCCCTTTTCCTTCTCATAAAAATCACCCCCTAAAATATACATAGACCATGTATATTTATAGGCAACATAAAAATAAAGAAAAGGAAACAACAAATCCTTCTCCATCTCTAATTCATATGTCTCAAATCTAATATGATTCCAATATCAAGTTGGGCTATGAGTGAGAATCCATTGGGCCTATTATTTTATTGGCTACAATGAATTAATAATTGGCCCGGTCCATGGACCCAATTCAATTAATTCATAAATTAATTTCTACTCCACTAAAAGAAATTAATTGAACTCCAATTAAATAATAAATAACCTCTAAGTCAATATTGCACTTTGACCCCTCTATGCATAATTAGTTATCGGATAAATATAGCCATCAATCCGACTACTTAATTAATATATTTATTTTGGTACCTTTGATTATTTCTGGCTCGATCACAATAAAACATTTGTTTGACAAAAATAATAATTTAAATAAATAAATATATAATAAATCATTTTGTCTAAAAACACACGAAGGCCTTCGAATTTACTTTGTGATCAACCATAATCAATACAAAATAAATACAAGTAGCAATGATGCAAATATTGAAAATATAACCCTCTAACTATTAATTACATAACTACCCAAAGTGTCAGTCTAAGGATCCCGAAGAATCCGCCGAACAAATCAAAGTAATTATTAATTAATAAAAGAGTCTATACTTTTCTCATGCTTAAGAGTCAAATGCCATGACGTTGATAGGGAGTAATTGCATACGACGGCTCTCGCAATATATCTCAACCTAACGCGGATCCAGTTCAAGTCTTAATTAATTATGAGTCCATCCATAATTACCGACTATGAACAATTTATAATTACTATTTATATATCATGCATTGATTGTCATCACATACATATATATAAATATTCCTTGTAATTAACTGGACACTATCAATTTCATAGTGAATTGAAACATAATACATTGAATTCACCAATTATATAAATCATAAATATTTCAGATATGTCAGGAACATATGTCAATACAATCCAGATAGGAATTTGCTATGCCAGGGCATATAAATCCCAACAGCTCCCACTTGCCCTCATAGCCAATTCAAATTGCACCTAACTCCAATGTTATCCAGATGATGATCAAAATTATTGATCAATGACACCTTTGATAATGGATCAACAAAGTTGTGTTCCAATGCAATGTTTTAACTACAAGTGCATTTTCTTGCCGGACAATATCATGTCGAACATGATACTTCCTCTCAGTGTATCTTGTTCCTCTATGAAACCTTGGGTCATTGGTTTGGACTACTTCTGCACTATTGTCACAATATAGCTCGATAGGCAGGCTAGTATGCTCCACAACCTCTAAATCAGTGAGATCAAACCAATAGGCTTATATTGCCACCTTTAAGGCTGCAATATGTTCCACCTGCAGGTTTGAGTCAACAGTTGAAATCTGCTTGACAATCTACCAACTGATTTCCCTTCCATTAAGTGAACATACACTAAGTCATGAACCTCATAGTATCTACTTCTGATTGAAAATCAGAACTAGCATACCTGACTAGGACCATATCATCACATCCATAAATGAGTATGATATCATTGATTCTTCTTAGGTACTTAATGATATTTTTCACAATAGACCAGTTGTCAAGTCCAGTATTGGACTGATCTCTACTGACTATCCCTACCATGTAGCGGATGTCCTGTTTGGTATAGACCATGGCATATATGAGACTCTCATATGCCGAAACATATTGTTCCAGTCTCATTTGCTCAATATCCTCTGCTAGTCTTGAAAAACTACTTACTAGAGAGAGCGATCCATATCAATAAAGCAAGAACTCATTCTTTGAGTTATGCACACCAAACCTGGTCAAAACTTTATCAATGTAGGATTATTAAGATAAGCCTATTTTCCTTTTAACCTGATCTTGCAAAAGCTTGATCCTAGGAATATAGCTTACATCTTGAAAATCCTTCATTTAAAAGTAATTGAACAACTACCTTATAATTGATGACAAAACTTCCACGTCATTATAAATGAGTAGGATGTCATCAATATATAGAATTAAGAAAAATAATGACATTCTCTTGTATACTCATGATTTATTCACTAAGAAATCTTCTGGTATCTTTTTGTAGATTAACTTGCCTTCCATAGGAATCACCCTACTAGAAAGTTCTACAAGATCCCAGAATTTATTAGAATACATAGATTCCAACTCTGATTTCATAGTAACTCACCAAAACGATCTGTATCCACATCAGTTCACGCTTCCGTGTAGCTTACTGGGTCCAACTCATGTTTAACAGGGATGTCCATAATGGTCTCACCTAAAAACATGATTCTGTCGAATTGGATGATAATCCTCCCACTACATCAATGTACCGATGCAAGAATCTGTGTAGTAGATGATGCTAACGCATCAATAGGGAATTCATATATTATTCTCAATCTCTATAATAAGTGTGTTCACATGTGGTACACCTGGTACTCATACCAAATTCTCTAACATTATGCTACTAGGTATGTGATTCATAATATGATTCTCCTATAGATAAACAGTGAGTGAAAACAATCAACTTTTATCTTTGAGATCATAAAATAATCCATCCTAGTGACATTTAGAGTAGCTATCAAATCTAGCATGCCTATGATCTGCTTCCAACTTACTTGTCCATATCAAGCGCACATGTGCAAGACTACCCCATATGTGCATATGATTCAAACTAATATTTAGTCAAAAACACAGCTCAACGGTATCCTTGAGACAGACTAAGATGGAATGCAGTTCATAATGCGCATCGATGTCATTAACGCTAAACTCTTAAATGAAAGAGATAATGTGGCATTACTGATCATAGATCTAACCATGTTAAGTGGAATTCTGTTATTCCTATTTGACACCTAAATTAATTTAGCGTCAATTGCGGAAAACTGGTACACAACACCCTCATTGACCATATAGTCTTTGCACTATCCCAAGAAATACTCAAATACTCGATCAGATCGAAAGTGTCTTGATAAGTTTACTTAATCTAAGCTCCACATCAGTCTTGACCCTCTCAGAATATACCAAAAGTATAAGACTTGTGTCGCAACAGGTAAATTTATCCAAAACGTGAGTAATCTTGATTGGATGTTCATAAGACTACACGTGTACGTGTGTACCGACTCCAATTGTTCTTTATGTCTATTTCATTTGGCTGATTAAGCCCTTAGAGTTATCTATCCTTCAAAACAAGATTCACAAGTTTGGTTTAGGCTCCTCTGCCTCACTAGGTAATAAACCTTCTTTAACCAATCTTTAAATCTCATTTTGATTGATTACAACCCAAAAATAGACACCAAAAATACAATGAGTCAGGAATAACAAATTTTCTCTTAACATTCAATCTAGAAGATGCAACATTAGTTTCTACATCCTGCAAATCTTTAAGAGTTTGTGATTATAGTATATTAACCATCTTTCAACACACCAGAAGTAATCGCATATCTATTCAATTTTATAAAACCAGTTTTATAAAATAGCAACACAGTTTTTATAAACCACAAGTG
This sequence comes from Cornus florida, assembly GCF_030987335.1. NCBI lineage: Eukaryota > Viridiplantae > Streptophyta > Magnoliopsida > Cornales > Cornaceae > Cornus > Cornus florida. The sequence continues at coordinate 37,557,322 of NW_026775575.1, forward strand.
AAACAAGAATAAGATAGCGTCTAACTTCTGTGCATAAAAATAGTTCTCTAATACTAATATCCTCATACTCTCTATTTTCAGATGTAATACTCCCACTGACTTAGTTACAACCTTGGCATCAGGTCAAAAGATAAATATATACCCATATCATCAAGGCTTCTGGATTCCTGAAATCCTTACAATAAATTGCAAACATGTTTAGTGGCTCCAGAATCTATCCATCAGGAATCAATAGATACAACCACATAACATGGCTCAATGATTAAATATATATTTTCCTATGCCACGTCATTGCTTAGACAGTTTGTCCTTTAGTGTCTTAGTTAACGGCAAAAGAAACAGTTTCATTCGCCCTCCACATACACTGCCTTATTCCCTTTAACCTTTTAGATACCTATGTTTTGTGCTAGCCTAGTCCTATTATCATCCTTCTTCTTTGCTTTGCCCATCCACTTGGGCCTAGAAGAAGATGGTATAGACTAGGTTAGATTGATAGGAACGCCCATACTCTTGATTATCCCTTCTTCTGTTACCAATTCTATAAGAATATCAGCGAGTGTGAACTCAAACTGATTCCTTATTTAGTTCACTCTAACAGAGTCGAATGAGTTTGGTAACAAGGCAATAATCATGTCAACTTGAAACTTACCACCCAAGTCAGCCTTATTGATCTCCAGCTAATTTTTAAATAATAAACAATCATTTTCCAAAATTTGATTTCAAACTGGAGTTCATCAGGCTATTTTGATGGTATTTAAATTTGACACAGTACTTAGGCATATGCTCTATCTAATCTCACCAAAATATCTCATTGACATTTAATATGATGCTTGAAGAAAATAAAATAATACAAATGTTAGCTTTGGAGTATATTCGAGCTAAACTCTAGAATATTGCACCAAGTCATATCATTTGCCTTATCTAATTTATTAAAAGCATTAATGTCAAATTTGGTATCTCAAAGTAAAAGAGATAGGTTTAGGAGTAATAAACACATTTTGTACCCTTACGTTGTGAATAAAATATCTAAGTTCATTTTCCAGTCATTATAAATAAGGTCCAATATCATAGAATACGGAAGCAAGTAGATAAACTGGATTAGACATAATTAATCTGAATATAAATGCATTCATACAATATGCAAGGTGAATTATTAATTCTGTCATGCATATTTAAAATTAAATGAGTTTGTTAACCACATAATATAATAAATCTCAATCGAACAAGAGATCATTATCATTATTGGTGAACAATCCCTTTTAATTAATGCGGGTCCCTCAACTCTGTAGCATAATAAATCAACCAATCAATATGTCAATAACTTATCCTGTTGGAGGAGTTCATTATTACTATTGTTGAGATTCATTTACTATTAGGTGAGCACTTCCATTAAAATAGTATGTGGGTCCCTTAACCACTGCATGAAAAATCGGATAACCAATACACCAATAACTTATTCGGTTGGCGAAGTTCATTATTGCTATTGGCGGGCAAATCCCATCATCTCCATATCTCTTAAGAAAATGCCTTGTCTATCTATATGAAATGACTCCCGATTATGTTTAGCCTTTCTAAAATCACCTAGTGTAGACCACTCCGTTGGGGAGCTAACACTATTGATTTTAGATTGAGTGTATAACATTATTAATGCTCTAATGAAAAATAAAACATTAAATATGTTGTCATTATAATCTAGACTCTTTAAATCATGCGTAGGGCCTTATTTTTAAAGATCTAATTATAATGAACATTTAATATTTTTATTTTCATGAGACAACCATTCTTGTAATATTAAGACTCTTCAAATCATGCGTGGGGTCTTATTTTTGAAGATCTAATTACAATGGTTTTAATAACGAAGGCCATGGGGCAATGTATAAAAATCCCCGCTCCCACTCAATTTTTAATCATTCATAATTAGGGTTTTCATTTTATTCATTTACATGATATAATGCATGCAAAACGTCTTGATTTTAATCCAATTAAATTTAAAAAATATTTGGACTTTAAACGATTCACTAATATTTAATTTGAAGCACACTTTAAAAATAATTTACAAAAATAATTTTTAGTTTCCCAATAAGTGCCCTCAAATTAATTAGTAATCTAATCCAATTAATTTTCATAATTTAATTAATATAAATCAAGCCATTTAAATAAATATCATGGATCCAATGCATGAATAATAATAATTAGCAATTAATTATTTCATGCATCACATACAACAATAAATGACAAATAAAGCAAATTAATTGGCCAATGGAATCAGCTTTTAACATTTAATTGCTCTAATCACTGCGCGAAGATCTTCCATCAGCTTGCAAACACCCACATAAGGTTGGTACGCACCAGGAGAAGCAAAACACGGCTTGGAACGCGACTGGAGGGCCCCACACGCGCTCACACGCGCCTGGGGCATGCTGCAGGTGAAGCCACGCGCCCCCACGCGCTGGCACGCGCCTGGGGCGCGTGGGACGCGCCCCCACGCGCTGGCACGCGCATGGGGCGCGTGGAACGCGCCTCCACGCGCCTGCACGCGCGTGGAGGCCATACACATTTGGCTGGCGCGTGCAATGCACGCGCCAGCAGATGTCACCTCCTGGCGCGTGTTCCTCACGCGCCAGGCTCACCCCAGATGCACTACACTTGATTCTAGCCTCCTCCGACGTCTCTTCTCGCCGCCGGTGATGCTCCGGCCACCGGAAAAAAGCCGAAAAATCCAGAAAAATTAATAAAAATTTTCATAAATTAAATTAGGCCTTAAAAAATTCCAGAAAAATTCCGGAAAATTGCTAAAAAATCCCAGAAAATTTCTGAAGCCTAATTTAACCCTCTTGGACCTTCTTGAAGCTTCATAGCATCCTTTGACGAAGATTACATGGCTTTAAAAATATTTACAATTTGAAATACAATGGAAAAAATTAAATTACATCATTGAACTTTCAAACGGCTAAATCAAAGCCTTAATTACATTCATCCAAAGATAAAATTACATTAATTTAACCTATAAGCTTCATCCATGGCCCAACCATACATCATCATTCATTCACAATCATTCATACATCATTATGTATCAATATATATCAACATATTAAATCATACATCAACATACATCAATAAAAATATATATGAATATAATTTTGGATCCATGAATGATGATTTTCATAAAATCATGATCTCTAGTAATGAATCAAACCATGCTCTGATACCACTGTTGGGAAACGTGCTAGTTTTAAAAACTTTTCGAGGGATTTAAATTCATAGATCTTGATTCATCACTTAGAGACAAGTTTTATGCAAAAATAAAACATGATGTATCATTCAATTAAAAGATTGAATACTTACATCAAGGTTTGAGTAAACCTTAGATCTCTCCTCTAAAGTGAATGTTCTCACTTATTGTAGATCCCTTTTGCTAGACACCTTTTCCATGGATCTCCATCTTCTTGGTAATTCTTTTGCCTTTAGGAATCACTCATATGCCTCCATGAATGACCTTGGAAAACTAGGCTTGTGGGAGCCTCCATTAGATGAGAACATAAACCCTAATTTTCTAGAGAGAGAAAATTTATTCCCTTTTCCTTCTCATAAAAATCACCCCCTAAAATATACATAGACCATGTATATTTATAGGCAACATAAAAATAAAGAAAAGGAAACAACAAATCCTTCTCCATCTCTAATTCATATGTCTCAAATCTAATATGATTCCAATATCAAGTTGGGCTATGAGTGAGAATCCATTGGGCCTATTATTTTATTGGTTACAATGAATTAATAATTGGCCCGGTCCATGGACCCAATTCAATTAATTCATAAATTAATTTCTACTCCACTAAAAGAAATTAATTGAACTCCAATTAAATAATAAATAACCTCTAAGTCAATATTGCACTTTGACCCCTCTATGCATAATTAGTTATCGGATAAATATAGCCATCAATCCGACTACTTAATTAATATATTTATTTTGGTACCTTTGATTATTTCTGGCTCGATCACAATAAAACATTTGTTTGACAAAAATAATAATTTAAATAAATAAATATATAATAAATCATTTTGTCTAAAAACACACGAAGGCCTTCGAATTTACTTTGTGATCAACCATAATCAATACAAAATAAATACAAGTAGCAATGATGCAAATATTGAAAATATAACCCTCTAACTATTAATTACATAACTACCCAAAGTGTCGGTCTAAGGATCCCGAAGAATCCGCCGAACAAATCAAAGTAATTATTAATTAATAAAAGAGTCTATACTTTTCTCATGCTTAAGAGTCAAATGCCATGACGTTGATAGGGAGTAATTGCATACGACGGCTCTCGCAATATATCTCAACCTAACGCGGATCCAGTTCAAGTCTTAATTAATTATGAGTCCATCCATAATTACCGACTATGAACAATTTATAATTACTATTTATATATCATGCATTGATTGTCATCACATACATATATATAAATATTCCTTGTAATTAACTGGACACTATCAATTTCATAGTGAATTGAAACATAATACATTGAATTCACCAATTATATAAATCATAAATATTTCAGATATGTCAGGAACATATGTTAATACAATCCAGATAGGAATTTGCTATGCCAGGGCATATAAATCCCAACAATCGCGTGTTCATAGGTTTCGTTTAATGGAGGAGTCAGCAACTTGGTTCTTGATACAATTGGTCGCACCTTTAGCCAAAAGTACCGCAATAGGGTTGTTCAAGTAAGATCTCTATCTGTGTGTGTCTGAGCGCATGCGTCTTTATGTATTCAATCTCTTCTGTTAATTGGGCCATCACCTGGTAAAAGCTCCTGTTGCTAAGTATGACATTATGCAGGTTTTATGTTTGGGAAGAACCACTTATGTAAATGTCAAATGTTACTGCTGTATTATTCCAGCCCTCTTAGTACCTCACAGTGACGTAATACTGGGTAATGGCCTTTTTTTTTTTTTTTTTTCATTAGACTCAGTCAAATATATAGACGACTTGCCGAATCCAAGTCACCATTAGACTAAGAATTCTGTAATGCATAATTAGAGAAACATCATGTGCAAATTATTTTGCATGTATATGATGACATTCAAGAACTTATTGTTCCAAACCTTGAAATGTGTTAAAGAGGTGTAACTCTGTATACTTTTGGTGTTACCTTTTTAGCTGTGTACATTTTTATCAGCATGGAAGTCTGCTAATTATCTATTTACCGAAAAAAAAGGTCTGCTTATTATCACATCTTGATGAGACTGATATCTCTCGTCTTGAATTGATCATCTCACAAAATTTAATGCAGCATGAAGCTGGCCATTTCTTAATTGCTTACTTGCTGGGAATTCTTCCCAAGGGGTATACGCTATCAAGTCTGGAAGCTTTGAAGAAGGAAGGATCACTCAATGTTCAGGCAGGAACTGCATTTGTGGATCTTGAGTTTGATGAAGTAGTTTTCTTCAAAATTTTAGTACCATTTCTAATAGGCTTCCGTAACTGTTATATTATTTGTGCTTTTGTTGTCTTGGCCCTGACCCTTCTACATTTTTTATTTTTTATTTTTAAAAGTTAATTGTTGGGTTGGGTTGGGAGTTGGGAGAATGTTGATCCTCATACTCTCGTAACTAGCCTATGGAGGAGCACCCTACCACACCTTCTCTGGTACACGGGAAATGTATGGTTCTTGTCAGTAGCTCTAACCTGTCGCAAGGTATGGAAGATATTTTCACCATAGCTGATGGCTTTTTGTGTATGCCATAGTCACAAGTTAAGTTGCCACTATATCCATGGAGAAGGTAGTCTACACTCCCTATACTATGATGCCTTATTGAACCAGTAAGGCATAAATAGCTAGAAATTTGAATAAAAGCTTCAATAATTGGTTGATCCTGCGTATTTACGGTGAAGATAGACAGAAATCCGAAGGCTAAAAAAGACGGAACTCTGAGCTAATATACCAACATAAATGTTTTTGCTCTGCGCCAGCATCAATATATTGAATTGCTGCACGTTCCTCGTTTTAATGCTTAGATCTAACTGATTCATGTCTCATAACTTGTACCTTTACCTTAAGAGAGGACAATAGACCTCTATGAAATTTAAGGCGTTATTGAGTCACCATTCCTGGCTTTGCATTTTAACTGTGGACCATACATTGCGATGTATTGGCTCAATTTTGAGGCCGATTACATACAATTTTCTCAAGGTATGGATGATCCAGTCTGCATCCATACTGACACTAATATTTTATTTGAGGCTAAAATCTGAAACTATAAAATGGCATCCCATAAATGCAAAGGTATTGGAAATTAGTTACTGATTGACAATTAACACCCTGAAAATTGTTGATGATGAAAACTTATTTGATAATTGCTAAATAAAATAGTCTAGTAGAAGAATTTGGAGAGATTTTAATTTTTGATTTATTACGTGTCTTTGTCCTTTGATGTGCAGCTATTCACATAATATGCAGGTTAATGCTGGAAAAGTATCCTCCATGGTATTTCTCCTTTCACATGATCATTGCTTCACGTAGATATTGCAGATTGAATGTTTCTCCATGAATTATCGATTCTATCTTGTCGGAAGTAAAGAAATTCTAACGAAGGGATACTTCTTATTAGATGCTGAACAGATTCTCTTGTATAGCGCTAGCGGGTGTGGCGACTGAGTATCTTCTACATGGATACTCCGAGGGAGGCCTTTCTGATATCAATAAGGTTTACACTTATCCTCTCTGCTTATTTTCTAAAAAGAATCTCTGTCACAACAGAGAGCTGAATGCAAAGAGCTGCGAGTTCATGCTTTTGAATGTGATAGAGTTTACTCAATCAGAGTCCATTTGCATATAGCCATGTTAGTGCCACAATCCTCTACTCATTTTTTGAGGATGCCATAGTAAATTACTCATTTTTGCTTCATTGAGTTAAGTGACTCATTTTCGCTTCATTGAGTTAAATGAGGACCCAATGCATCAGCTCAAAGCATATCCACTTTGACTTAGTGTCATAGAGCTGATTCACCGTAAACCTAGACAGTATTTAGTTTAACATTAAAAAGGAACAATGCCCAATTCTTGTCCCACCATTGCAGGGACTGGGGAGGCTTCTTAAACTTTAAGCTTCTTATTCAACGATAATTTCAACAATCTTAGGCAGGCTTTTGATATTTGTTCACATTGTTAACAATATTATGCACATTGTTAACAATCTTACGCAAATCATTTCGTCATTTCATCTGAAACTTTGGCATCCTCTCTTGGCCGGTAACAACAGGTTCCTTTGGCTGAGTTACTTATGACATGGATGATACAATTTACAGTAGTTATATGACTAACTGAATGATTTTATTGATGTAACAGTTGCACATGTTGCTCCAAAGCTTGGGTTTCACTCAGAAGAAAGCGGATTCTCAGGTGAGCTGGGCTGTTCTCAATACTATTCTAATATTGCGTCGCCATGAAGGAGCCCGAGCAAAGCTAGCAGAGGCCATGTCTCAGGAAAAATCTGTGGGTTTTTGCATTGACATTATAGAGAAGGCCATAGACGATGCAGACCTATAGTCTTCGACTTGGTTACACTGATGCCTGAAGGTTCAATTTATTAAAACCATTTTATGGTTTTCCTATTTCGAGGTTTTTGAGTACTAATCTGATGATTGGTTCAACCACTTCCAATACCTTGTTTTTATTTTCCTTTTGGGGATTAATAGTTTGATTCTCAGTTGTTCATATGTGAAATGTATCCAGCCAGATAAAAATTGAAGCTAAACTGTATTGAGAGGCAAAAGACAACATTCAAGCTTTCTTTAAAGTGCAAGACTGTTTAACTTCTATGGAAGTGAAATTATTCCACTGTAGTCTTTCCTCTTATGTGCAAACAAAATTTCTCTCCTTGTGTGTGTTTGTAGTTGTCGTGGTCAATGTTGAGTTTGGAAGCATTGAATCCATGCATTGAATTTAAAATTAAAAAAAATTTATTTCAGAAGTGCCCCAACCCTGTAACTGTTTAGCCCCATGGAAAAAAATAAATAAAAGAAAAGAAAAACTCCAAAGCAAATAGCCCATCGCATTATCATGCAAATTAAAATTTTTTTTTTTTTAATTTTCTTGTGGCTGAAATAAGTCTTAAATCCGAAAAATTATTACATAGTTGTGGAATTATTTATCTTAGCGAGTCACTAAGTAATAATTGACATTTAAGGAAAAAATTAATTAAAACTTATGCAAAAGTGGCATATTTACTTGCATATTAGTTAGTGACATTTAAAGAAAAAATTCATCAAAACTTATACAAAAGTGACATATTTACTTACATAGTAGTTAGTGATTGATCCGGGACCAATGCTCCAATACCATATAATAATTTATCTTCAAATTGATGCTCAACAGTCATGAGGGACTATTACTATTAAGTTAGATTTGTCACTCTTTTAATACCAGTCATACTACCATGTTATTCAATTTAAATGTTGTTATCAAAATTTACCTTAAGTTATAAAAAATGATTACATTACATGATTCGGGATCAATCACACATCAATAAATGCACCAAAATTAATTTTTTTTATGCTCCTGACCTTGTAATAATTTGTCATCAATTATATTACACCTTCTGTCCCCTAAACACATTGGCCTTCAAACATTTTTTTGGTTCTATTTGTGTGGACGCATTTTATTGTATTTCATTCGGCTTTGCTTAATAGGCGGGACTTTTGTCGTTGGTAGTTACTAAAAAAAAAGCCTAGGGAAGGGACATTGACCTTGAGATGGGGTTTTCAGGGCGCCAATATCAGGAAGACCCCTCTCTCCCTCTCTTCTCTGTATGTGTCATGGAGGTAGGATACTGGATTCTTGTGTGCCATGGCCTGCTCACGCTGTTGATCATGGTATTATTACTCTGTGGTCATCGGCCCATCTTTCAGGGGACTTTCATCGAACACATTCACTACTTCATCACTTCTGGCCCTTACCATTATCTCCGGTACTATGCATAAACTATCTTAAATTACACCTTGACCTAGTATATATTTACATACTCTCTCTCCCTCCATTTTCCAATTTCATACTATGCATTTATTATAAAAGATTTGTTGGGCTTGTCCTCGGCTCTAAAGGCATCAATGCTCTCGTTTCCCTCAAGCATTAATGCTGCGATCGACCAAACCCTATCTTACAGGTTTCCCTTTCTTACATTTTGTCATGCATACATATGTGTAATATATATATATATATATACACACACACTGCACCCACATAAGTCCAGTGACAGACGAGAGAATTGTATGACAGGAGGCGGATTTGAATAACACGCATATATATAAAAAATTGAGTGGGGGCATTTTTAAGATTTTAACAATTTACAAAAAGAATGAACCCAAAAGTTCGTGAGATGATTAGTTTTGATTTATAGTGCCTTTTTTTTTTTTGGGGTTAATTTGGACAGCTAGGGTTCACCTGTTAGTTGTCCTGTTGGTCATTTTTTCGCTTGAAAATTGATTTTATCACCATTTTATATTTGACATAAGATTAGGGGCAACTGCATGGTGCATTATTAAAATGCTCAGCTTGTTAGGTGGTTGAGAGCAGTCACTTTGTGCAAATAATTCCAAATATTAGGTCTGTATTCATTCTATCACGGACCACACTGGGTAAATGAACTTATGATCCTCTGTTGGACATAAGATTGTAAATTGAGCTCATCATGTTTTTGATAGGGTTAATGCATATAAAGCTCGAAAAAGAAGAAGAAGAAAAAAGCCTACCCGTTTAAAAATCTACAGACAATGAAGCCAATTGTGTAAGCCACAGAAACTTAAGAACTGCATAAACACTTCCACACCCTTAAAAGGGCCTCCTATTCCTTTCATTCTATGTATACAATACAATGCTAAAAAAAAAAAAAAAAAAAACAATGCTAAGTAGAGCTGTCATCCACAAGTTACTTGCCTTCCTCTAAACATGGCTACCTTTCCAACTTCCAGACGGGATATTGAGTCATCATCCACACCAGTCCAAAGAGAGAGAAAAGGACACACCGTAATTACCTCACAACTGCAATAATGAAACAGAAAGTTACTCACACTTTTCTCTATCCCTTTACACATACAACCTATTTACCGGATTTAGGTTTGTCTATCGGGTGCTTGTGTATGTCCAAATGTTGGAGCTCCTTAAATCCCAATTTTTAAGATACAAAAAATTGACTTGAAATATGTCTAATACAGGTTTCCTTTTCTTAAAAGAAATTGGGTTGGCATGCTGGTTAATAATTTATATCACTTCTTGTGTTGTAGATCATATATCTGGCAATTAATGGAGCTTCTTATTACATTATTGCGAAGACATGCTTTTGCTATATTCCTGGGTATTATCTAAGTGGAGTTCATAGGTACAACATCAACCAGTGCATATGTTAACTCTCTCATACTTTAAGGTTCCCTCCCATTAAATTTCTTTTTGAATCTCATTGGACACCACATCTTCTTGCAGGTACACAAGCTTTTTCGCGGTTGGTGTGGGTATTCTACTCTTTTTGTTGGTTTGCTTTTCTGATCAAGGAACTGTGAATGCTGAGAACGTTTCTCAATATCTTTCTGCCTATCCTTACGGTAATATCATCTTTTTGGAGAAAGAATGTTCAACTTGCAAGATTTTAAAGTGAGTTCATGGTTTGGTAGTAAGAATATTTAAAATTCACCCTTATAATATACCCTGATGGGATTTTTCAGTTGATTCAGACCTGCTAGGTCCAAGCACTGCAGAATATGTGATCGGTGTGTTGCTCGGTTTGACCATCATTGCGGATGGATGGTTCGCTTTTTCTTACTCCATTTTTTTTTTTTTTTTTTGTGTGGAATTAGATTTTTGGGTGGTGTGTATTTTAACAATTTCTTTTTCTCCTCAAAGTTCTGTATTTTTTTTCATTTGCTACAGAATAATTGCACAGGGGAGAGAAACACCCAATACTTCATGGCTTTTCTTCTTTGGTAAGATTCATCACTGTTAGCAGCAATTGTTATATTTCAAGTTAGCAAAATGGATATTAATTGGATCTACTGACTTGCCTTTTGTGTACTTCTGTTCTTATGCTTAAAAAATGATCCATATTTAGGACTGTAATTTTTTATTTTTTTAACAAATGGATCCGCTTATTTTTAATCTAATGGTAAAACTGGCATAGTAATTGTAATTTGCAACAGTAATGAATGGGTCACCAAACAAGGTTTTAAACATCAACTTCAGGTTGCTTATGCATCTCCATTAGTTGAAATATTTTGTGCAAACAGAAGGGGAAAAACTGAATGTAGGATTTTAGATATCAGTTTTTAAATAAAGTTTGTCAATGTGGAATTTCCAATTTTGGACTTCACAATTGTGGAGGGTGTAAACCAAATCCGCAATTGCGCATTTGGTGTTTGCACCATATAGCCGAATTGTTTGGTCCTCCCCGCCTTTGAGTAATACAGCAATATGCTGCATCCATTTTGATCCTTATATCTATTTGTAGTAGTGTTTCTTTAGTCTTATGCAGGCATCTCCTTCTTTGTTTATATGGAACAGTAGGCATCGGGTTGCTTATTGCTGGTCGGTTGAAAGAATTAAAAGTTATATACATTCTAACAGGTGCATTTGATTTGTATATAACATCTTGTAGTTGGCAGCTGAGTAGCGTATGAGAGCTTAAATATGGATGTTTATTTCCTTAGTTTCTCTTTACAGTTTATTATGACATTGAAAATTCATTCCATAGTTTGGCTCCGCATGTTGGACAGGTGATACTATATTTAGCTTTCTGCTGAAGACCCCCATTTTTTTTTTTTTTTTTTTCATGTGGCCTATAGTTTTTTGTTTGGAAAAATGAATTTCTGATGGCCTTTCAATGTTTTGGACTTATGTAACATGCTGCTCACCTCCTTGTAAAATTTCTAAACAATATATTTCAAAGGAAATTTGGTTTTTTCCGCATATTTGATGTTATGTGAGTTTCAAAATGATGGGAACATGTTACTTCAAGCGATAACTCATGGGAAAAACATCATTTAAAATGTTTTAATCATGTATTGTGTCACGAGGAACTTGTAGTGTCTCTTTACTTCCTCACTACAGCATCTCCTGACTCTTGCTGAGATTCATCCGCCCACTTTTCCCTTGTCTCATTTTCATATAATTTAGTTCTTCTGCATGTCCTAGTTTCTCGTGTTATTCTCTTTAATCTTACTTAGAAAAGGATGAATCAAGTGGTTGTTCAGGAGTGTTCTCAACTAACACCTGATTAGTTACTGCTCATGCCATTGATGTAAAAGAATATGTTGAAGACTCGATAGCCCATTCTAGATGTAGGACAAAACCTTAAGTAAGGAGAACTAGGGCTACCTACAATCAAATAATGGTGGGCTAGGATTTTTGGATGAGCTGGTAAGATCAATGGTTAGAAATGGTATTAGGATTAATTTGGCTGTGGTTTAAGGGTAATTCAGTTTTGTGTCGTTTGACATAAAAAAAGAAGAGCTTCTCAGTAATTGGGTAGCATCAAAAATAAAGGTTTAGGATCAGAAAGTTGGGTAATTAGGATTAGGATTACATGATAAAGCACAAAGGGTTTGGCAATTAGATTAGGGTGACTAAAGGGCTGGTTGTGGCTATCTACTGTGCATAGTAGTGTTGGAAATTAAAGTTAAGAAGAAAGAGAAGGTTATACTTTGAAATCTGAATCTCACTGAGGCTTTCAGGAGCCCCCACTAAAGAGTGAGAGAATCTCATCATTGAAGGATCAGTGGAGGAATTTTGTTTTTTTTTGTTTTTTTTTTTTTTTGATAAGTAAGAATTTTATAAAAAAGCGCTCAAAGGGGTGCGAAACCCAATGATACAAGAAGAAAAAACCAAAAAGAGCCTCAAGCCTTCAAAGAGGCCAAAAACATAACAATCTCCTCAACAGAACGATAATCTCTCCCTGAGACCTAACAAAAGAAAGTAGAAATAATAGAAAACTTAAGCATAGAAATGGGTTTCTCCTTGCCATCGAAGTATCTTCGATTCCTCTCGAGCCAAATGCACCACCAAACACAGAGAGGGGTAGCCCTCCAAGCATCCCGGATGAGCGCCCCAACAGAGACACCTCTCCAAGCCTCAATCAACCCTCTAGAGGAACAGGGCATAACCCAGGGAACCCCAAACAACCCAATCATCAAATCCCAACAATCTCTGGCCATACTGCAATGCAACAGAAGGTGATCCACTGTCTCCTCATCTACAGTTCTTGTCTTTGAAAAATCATAGTCAACACAAGTGCCGGTTTACAAAATATTTGATTTTGTTGATTGAGATTTTCTAAAATTACGCTTAATTTGGAAAAATTACCGAAATACCCATGTTAATGAAATATCTTATTTTTCCACTTACACAAGAGTCAGGAAAAACCTAATATTTTTTCCCCATCAGTTCAGCTGTAGACCACATAGGATTTGTCTTTCTTTCTTTCTTCTTTTCTTCATATATATATATATTTAATTTCTTTTTTTCCACTTCATATACTTGTTGATTCTTATCAAGTAACCCCCCCCCCCCCCGGCGCGCGCACTTGAAGGAACTCGACTTCTACAAGTTAGTTTCTTGATACCATGCACAGTTTATTATGACTGTCATAATATTTCCTCTAGTGTTCAAGATAATTGAAGGGTGATAATGTATCTTGAACACTTAAGGAAATATCATGACCTAAATTGGTCTGTGTCTTAGTTTCCTTTCTAAAGTAATTTCTCAGTGGTTGACACACCAGCTTGTGTACGTATTAACTGTATACTTATTCTTTTTAAAATAAGAATAATGATAATTTTCTTTCTTTCTTTCGTACATATATATATATTTTTAACATTGCTTGAATACAAATTTCTGTTTGGAATTGCTGGAAAGCAAATCAGTTGGTATGGTCAAAACCATTCCTTTCCCTCGGTGTCAAAAAATAGACAATGGTGGAAGCATTCGTCTGTTGGTTACTTTAGGGTGTACGCATTATTGCTTTGTCCATGGACTAATTATTTCTAGTTATTATTTTTCTTTGCAATATCCATTTATCATTATCGCAATTTACTTCAAGTTCGTTGAATGTTTCATCCCCTTAGAACATTTATCTTAATGGTTTTCTGGCTTGTAACAGTGGTTGATGGGTTTCTACGACACTCAAATACTACTTTTGTTGTTTCTGGCTGCAGTTTCTTTGATACTAGCTCTTTTCTTTGGGTTTCATGTTAACCTCTGTCTCAAAAATATTACCACGAATGAGGTCTATTTCACTTATCCTTTGTTATTTTAAAATTTGATTTATTCAATGCGTCTTTTAAATTTTTTGAAGAGCACAATATAGTGAACTTGCGATAGATTAGTCATGCTATTCAAAATATTTGGCTTCTTTTCTGCATTGAAATCCATTTGATCGTTTCCCTTTTTCTTTATCTGGTGTTTCTTAAACTACTCTGTGGTCATGTAACTGCTTGTACATCAAGTCAGTACTAAACTCTAAAATTTAATACTCGCTTTCTGAAACTACAGACTAAGAAGTGGGAAGACTACTTTAGCTGGCAGAGGAAGGTAAATGAGACAACGGCAACGGAGAGCAAATGGAAGGGCTGCTGTAGGAGATCCCACCTGGAGGATGTGGAGGCTGTAAAGAATGTTTACAATAAAGGATCCTGGCACAATCTTAATGAGATCATCTTCCCACTCTCGACAAGATCATCATTTTCACAAATGAAATCAAAATCGGGCTAAGAGTAGCTGTCCGCGTGTTTGACAGGGATTTCATCTGAACATCAAGGATGGCAGATGGTGTTAAAATCGGAAGCCTTTAACTTGTATACTCCTCATCTTTGAGATAATTTGTGACCAGGCCCGTGCTGCTGCCTGAAAATGTGCTTGCATGGGGAAACCTCTCTGTAAATGAACCCATATTTCCTGCTCCAGTTTTAGTCCTTATGCAAAGATTGTAGAGTAGTAGCAGTCATCTTGATGTATGTATATATAAATATATATGCTCACATATTACAGTAACTATATATGTTGTGGAGGCAGAAAATGTTGCTAACACTCTTTTGTAGATGTTCTTTAAATTAGACTAATTGGCATCTTATATAGTGGTGAATGATTTTACTGAGCCAACATTGATCTCTTTGGTGTCTTGACTATACTCTCGAATGGTTAGTACTCCGTATAATTTAAATTTAAGACTTGCTGAAATTTGTCCCTGTCCATTTTCAGAAGTCGTGTCAAGTCAAATACGAACAAACCTCAAGTGAAGTAAATAGAAATTTTTTTATAAAATTCAATTCTTAAAAAAGGCAGCAAACAAGTGCTGAAAAAACAATTAATTCAAAAACAGGTAAATGTTCATAAAACCGCATTCTCAATATTATCAAACCAATCATAGTTGGCACCAACCATACTGTCTAATAATTTTGATTAGTGTTTCATAAGCCAAAGTATTTCTACTTCTTAATGATATGCACTCCTATATATATTTTTCCTTCACATCTGCCAATTCTAAGTATGTGTAATAACATCTGCCGATTCTAAGCAAGTCATGTACATGAGAGATTTTACTTCAGTTTTCAAAATTTTTCGGTGATTTTGACCATTCACGGATATAGTTGAGAAGAAGTGTGGGCTACATTGGCCATGTGTGGATACGCTTGAGAAGAAGTTTGGGCTACATTGGCCATGAAGCTTGGGCTACGTGGGTCGTGTGTGGATACGCTTGAGAAGAAGCTTGGGCTACATTGGCCGTGTGTGGATACGCTTGAGAAGAAGCTTGGGATACATTGGCCGTGTGTGGTTTGATGTCTCTACTCCGCATGTAAGTCAAGAATTGGCCAGGCAGCTCTTCCAAGAGAGCCTGAACAGCGGAGATCTGCCCACCTGCACCACAGAAAAAAGTTCTATTTACAGTGAAATAGAAAAGCAGAAGATGAAAACTACAACGAAACATCATGACAAGGATAGTCCCGCATATAACCAAGAATGCACAGATGAGAATACATATGGTTAATTAGTACAGAGTCTTGTAAATTGCAAGGTTTACATCAGGTTCAGGAGTGTTTATCAGCAGAACAAAGCTGAGGTCATTATATGAGATTAGAACTCTATTCAGGCTATGACAACACCAAGTGTCACTGCTAAAAGCAACTATAGATCTCCTAGTCATGGCATAAAAAGGCAGCAACATACTATTGATTGGAAGTCTAGTTCTATGATCTAGCTGTTATTCCTTTCAATACCAACTTGAGATACAAATCTTGCACAGTACATTCAACCATTGAGAAACCTATGGGTCTGTTTTCAGTTTTCCGAAAACACTTTTTTGTTTTCTGAGAACTGAAAATCTATTCGGTTGACCATTTCTGAAAACTAGTTAAAAAAAAAAAAAAAAAAGAAAAAAAAAAGGGCCCGTTCTTAGAAAAATGTCTTTTATAGTCATCTGAAAACAGTGTTTTGTTTTCTGAGTTTTTGAGAATTGTTTTTAGAAACCTGAACCAAACAAGCCGTATATTTCTCAATTCAAATCAATTAGAATCATGCAACGATCATATCTTCACGTGAGCTTCTTTAAAGTTAAACAAGCAAAAAGCACAAAGCATCAAAGAAGGCCGGCTGATACAAGCCAAGCTTGAAGCAATGTAAGTTCAGCTGAACCTGCTCCTAAAGTAATAAATGCATTTATTCATTTGAATAAGATTTAACAAAAGTACCCAACGAACATCAAAAATTCAATCTTGAGCCCCTAACAACAGCACCATTTGGAATTAATAACCAAGAGCTTCTGTGAATCCACCTTCAACTTGAGCTTTCATTAACAGGCAAGCTAAAAAAAACTTAAAGCATCAAAGAAGGCTGACAAGACTATTGTAGGTACCCAAACCCTAGAATATAAGAACATGTAAAGAACAATTATTTTTTAGGATTGCATATGAGACTTCAACAAATAGGTGACTTGGCAATTTGCTATCAAATTTGCTTCCATCATTCTGTCATGCCCAAACGGAGAGAAAAAAAAATCTGACCAAAATGTTTTACCATCTTTAAAATTTGTAAAGCAACACAATGATGAACTCACCTTGCACATCACGCATCGGAACAAACTGTACAATGTCTCGTGTAGCTATCCTTCCCGTGGAACTCTCTAATCTACATCCGCCATCAGCATCTAGGATCTGCAAGGATAACAAAAATTATGCCACATACCAATTTTAACAGGGAGGTTTGTAAAAGGATAACACTCTCAATTAAAGGATTTTTAGTGCTGTTATGCTAATAAAAGTGAATTAATTGAAGACCAAATCTGATTAAGAAAAAAAAGGATATACTACCTCCATTTTTCCAAAATCGGCACCACCAACTCCAACAATAAGAATCGAAAGGGGTAGGTCAGATGCTCTCACCAAAGCATCTTTAGTTTCCTGAAGATCAGTAAGGACTCCATCCTACAAAAGTATGAAACTATTTTATCACAAAAATAAAAATAAGAAACAACAGGAGAGAAGCAAATATTGGTCGTTTGATTCACTACCGTTATAATCAGCAAGACAAAGTACTTGCTCTTGTTGTAGGAGAGGGACTGCCCAGCAAATTCTGCAGCATTGTTGATCACCGGACCAAATAAGGTGGGTCCAGCAAGAGCAACATTGTGCAGAGCACTTGCATAAGCTGCCATTATACCTTCTACCCCTTCAACCTGTAACATGAATGGGAAATTGACCATCACATGATATAAAAGATGAAAGCAACCAAGACGTACAAGGTTATTCATCAATGATGGCAGCATCTCTACCCACACACCTATCACTGGGATGAAAATATGATGTTTAAGGCAGCTTACTGCACAAAAAATCTAGCTAGTCTTTCCAAACGGTCCGATATATTTTATGCATAAACCATGGTAAACAGCCTTCAGCACTGGCCTTTGTGGGCTAGAGGTATGTTAACTGTGTTCCTACGTGATAAATCATAGAATGAAATGGTGCCTTATTACCAGCAATTTGAAAGGAAGCATGCCTTGCGTATAAGCACAAGACAAGGAGCTCATCAAACAATAATTAAAAATGAGTACAACAGGATGTCTCTTCGATCCCTTGCAAGAGATTATTACCTCAAAGCCACTTGTACTGCTCAAGTTAAAACAATGAGATACTGAGCCATCACAAGTCCTTCCTCCAAAGCCCCAAGCAGGAAAGCGCCTATCAGAATCATAGAATTGTATGACCTCCCCAACCTCCATTATAGCCTGCAAGGAGTACAGTCATTGACTTGTGCACTCATTCGATCAATCAACGACTATTTTCTACTAAATGCAAAATGAAGACTGCAGAGAACAAAACTTTCTTTGCATGACAATTAACTCATACATCACCAACTTGGTCTACAAATAATAAAACCAACTGAAAACTGTATAATTTATATTACAGTGTCATTCATAAAATTAGAATTTTATAATCACATCGACAGGTCATTTCATTGTGAGCAACTTATAAGAGTTGTTTATGAGTCTGCATTCCCATGGGAGAATTCAATGGCATCTGACTTAATGGTAGGTTCTCTAGTTCCAAGATAAGCTAGTGAAAATTTTAAACATTATTCTTGAAGCATAGATAATTCTAGTTTGATAACACCACAGGTGGCAACTCGAGGGTATCTGACTTAATGGCAGGCTCTTTAGCCCCAATATAAGCTAGTGAAGATTTTTAAAATTATTTGAGAAGCATAGACACTTCCAGATTTGAGAACACCACAGGTCGCACCACCTTACCTGCTGGTAAGCATTCAACCGGCCTGAAGGATCAATGTAGTGCAAAGAATCTAAACTTCGAGGATTTCCATTTGAAGCTGGACAAAATTTAAATTTCAATTAATGAGCCAAGCATAGACAAAATAAAATCGACTGGAATCGTATAGCTTTTCAGAATGAAGGTTTATTACCAGTAAAATCAACAGCAACCATAAAGTTAAGTTCAAAGCCACTAGAAATGTAATCAAGAAAACTGTACAGTTCCTTTGCAACAAATCCATCCACAAAAAGTTGACCCTTTAGAACCTACAGAAATATAAGCACAATGCAAGTTCAGACATGACAGACATACGACAAATGGCTAAAATCTTTATCACGTATAAAATAAAGACCTTTTCATGACCATGTCGAGCAGATGGTAAGATAAAATTTGCACCAATCTTTTCTTTGTGAAGTTTTTCAAGGTCTGCCACTGATTTCTGCATTTTACTATTACATATGAACGCAGTGTCAATATAATGAGCAATAGAAGAAAAAAGAAAATTTGAAAAATAAATAAATAAAACATGCAAAAAGGCAGATTAAAGAAAACAAAAGCAGGAACTTAACTGACAAAAGGAAAAGAAAAAAAGGAATTGACGAGACGAATAAAATTGGACAGTTACCCAATAAGTGCATGATTGCCATTGCTATTGAAATCAAAGCACTCGATAACTAATGGGTTGTCCTGCACCAAATAAAAAATTTCTCCGTAAAAAACAAATATATATATAGCAACCTGTAGTTGTATCCATCACAGAATGCTACTTAACAAATCTGGGTCATGCCATGCGATAAAATAATTCTATCATTCTTCAGTTACATTTCCAACAGTGATTAGGCATCCAAAATGCAAATCTTAAGAGCCTTTATGTTAAATTATCTCAAAACTTAAATTATTGGCACAAAAACATGAGACAACCACAGATATCATAAATTAAACATTTATTCTAGATCTAATCACAAGAATTGACAAACTTGCCTTGCTCCCAAATTGCTGCATTGTGAGGCATAGGGGCTTCCAAATTGGATTCAAGTTGTTATTCACGACTTCTGTCTTGCAAATTGGAACAGTAATACCACTCTCAACAATCCTAGATATTCTCAAGAAGGGATCCTGAAAGGAGTAAAGAAAAAAAAAAATCTAAGAACCAAAATTCCAAGTAACTCAAAGCTCCATATAATGATATCTGATTTCAAATACATACACTTTTGGAAATTAGGTCCTTGTTTTCCAAGTTGGAACAATGGAATGCCATCTCAACAGCATTCTTTGAACCGACAGTTTCCTCGGCATGGACCGTTAGTGTCCCAAAGTTTGTCAGACCACTGTGCCCAGTTTTATTGTGAAGACTAAGGGTCAAACTCGAACTTTGTTTAGTCACTATCTGTCATGAGTTAAAAAAGGAAAAAGAGAAGTAAATATTTATGCATATTTCTGCAAAAAAAAAAGGAAGAAATTTGTAAACAACTGTTTCAGATTAAGATAACTACGAGAAAATGCATCATTTAAGAAAGAGATATAGAAGCACAATTCTGAAAAGCCATCCTTCAGCGAAGAAATTTGTCGCACAGTTTTCAATACATGCACATGTTCAACTTGGGGGGAAGCCACAAGTGGGTCCCATCAGAAAGAACACTCTTTTTCTGTGTTAGTTGGGACCAGAGTTGGCAATCACTCTGGTCCGCCTTCAAGTCCTCAATAGGATATGCTTTGACCGAAATCGCCTGAATCTTCCAAGTATGCTTGCAACTAATAGGGACTTCCACACACTGCTCAAATTAAATTCCTTAAGTACATCAAACCAAAGTTGATCTGGACTTTCACAAAGCATGTATCCACATTTTAATGCATGTCATGGGATCCAAAAAGGGGCCTGTAAAATGCAGTGAGACGTGCTGTGAAATGAGGACATGCGTTCAATTCTCATATACATTTAGTTTTCACATATTTGCCACTAAATTTGAACTATCTTAGGTATGCTTATACATGTCCAAATTTTGTCACTTTGACACTGTTATTATATAGTGAAGCAGAGTGTCTGGATAATTATCGATTGCAAGTATATGTGAGTGATAGCATGACAACAATAATTCTATGGTTAATATTGTTTAATCACTTAGATAGACAGCTTCTCTATTAATTAAAACATGAAGTAGTTTTCTGAAATGTACAGTAAAGGAAACCAGTTGAACTTTTTCCAACCAACAAAATCCAATCATTTTCAAGATTTTTGCTTATACTCGTACACATATTTAAACTAGGAAAAAAAAAAAAATGAACACATATTTAGACACAAACACATGCTTCAAACAATATATATCTCATTATTTATGAGATGCTAATCAACCAAAATTGTTAACTTGAACATGTGAAAGCAACTAAAGAGGTCAACAAATAACCGTAACCATATTTTTTTATTGAAATAGTGATTGCAAAATATCATTACATAATTTTTCAAACTGCACTATTTATGTAATATACAGAGCAAACTCAATGAAATATGCAGACAAAAGAGCTTGAAAAGCATGCAACATCACTATTGAATTCGATTTGGGCCCCAGTTAATACAAATAAACTTACCTCAGATAATACACAATTGGCTTCAGCAAGAAATTCTTGATCTTTCAACTTCAGCATCTGCAATGTAACAAAATGGAATTTTAACTTTATCATTCGCAATCTTTTTGTTTACCTATGATGATCAAAAGCTGCTATTAGTTAATATTTGTTGTAGGGCAAATAAATTGCAACCAAACACCTTCGAAATACATAATGTTAACTATTGGAAATTGTGTCTCAAATTACTATTCTAATTAGGTTTCTATTTTAGAGTTGTATTCTGTTAGGTAATTTATTGTTTGGCAAGGCTGGGCCTCTAAGAAATTGTAATCCTTGTCCAACAAGGAATTGTGGCTTTAACTCTATAAATAGATACCTAGGTTGTGGATTGAGACTTATGAGATTGAGAGAGATGTAGTGTCATGAGTGAGTTGATGGGTAAAGGTAGTATGCAGGTTGGTAGAGTAGAAAAAAAACCGGTGACACTGTTAGCGAAGAGATAGGCTCGTGGAGTGGTACATGGTGAAAAGACATGTACGAGGTGTTGGTACTCTATTGTTGTAATATCTCTACGAATCATAGTGGAATCTCTTCTCATTCTTAGACGTAGGCCGATTTTGGCTGAACCATGTCTATCTTGTCTATCTTGGTAGAGTAGAAAAAAAACCGGTGACACTGTTAGCGAAGAGATAGGCTCGTGGAGTGGTACATGGTGAAAAGACATGTACGAGGTGTTGGTACTCTATTGGTGTAATATCTCTACGAATCATAGTGGAATCTCTTCTCATTCATAGACGTAGGCCAATTTTGGCTCAACCATGTCTATCTTGTGTTTGTGTGTGATTGCTTTGTTGGCTTTCATTGGATTTATGTATCCGCACGATTCTAATGCCCCAACAAATTTGTATCAGAGCCAAAGGTGAAGGAGATCTAGAAAACACAAGAAGTCTCAACAAGTGCTACAATGGGTCTCAATTGCAGGTGGAGTCAATTGGCTTGATTACATGCATTGGAGCTCGAGTGGTCAAGGTGGAGCCTTGAAGGTTCTTAACTAATCGAGCAACGTACAGTGGGAATAATCAGAATTTTGCAGGAGTATCGTCAAGATTGAAGCTGCAAAAGAATTGTCCTGATCAATGCCATGGAAGCGATGATTGGCTGGATGGAATTTGAGTCAAGGTGGGGATTGTTGGAAATTGTGTCTCAAATTCCTATTCTAATTAGGTTTCTATTTTAGAGTTGTATTCTTTTAGGTAATTTCTTGTTTGGCAAGCTTGGGCTTCTAAGAAATTGTAATCCTTGTCAAATAAGGAATTGTGTTTGTAACTCTATAAATAGATACCTAGGTTGTGGATTGAATCTTATGAGATTGAGAGAGATGTAGTCTTATGAGTGAGTTGATGGGTAAAGGTAGTATCAGTGTTATTAAAGGCTCAAGGCATTAGAAGTCCTTTGAAGCCTAGGTGCGAGGCACACGGCGAAATATAAACTACTATGAAAACATTTATCTCATAAGTCATATCAATATTCTAAAAATTAATGTCAAATATAAAAAGGTAAATCCATCAACTATACAAGCATCCAACAACCATAAAACAGAGCACACATTTGTTTTCTTGAAAGGCAAAACAAATTTTGTTTTTTCGAAAGGCAAAACAAAGCACAAAAAGAAATAAATCTGTTAACAGAAAAAATGTTAACAAGAAAAGAAAAGAAAAGAACAAAGCCATAGAGACAGAAAGAAGTAGACGAGAAGAGAGAGAAAGTGTTAAAGATGAAAAGGAGAAAAAACAGAGCCAAAAAAAGAAGAAAAAGACAGAAACAGAAGAGAATTAGACGAAGAGAGAGATGTAAACAAAGATGGGAAGAGATGAGTGGAGGAGAATAGAGGAGAGAGAGAAGAAAAAATTGACGTGGCTTCGTCGTTCGTATCACAGTCTCACTCTTTCTCTGTTCAGTTGACACTTTGACTCTTGGGCTTTCCAATTTGTTTATTCTTTTGAACAAAAGTTCCTTCTCTCGCACACTTCGACTTTCTTATTTGTTTATTAAGTTGCCAAAAGTAACCTATTTGGCTTAAGAAATAAAATAATCATTTTTTAAAAACAAAACATAAGTGAAGCGCGCCTGACAAACAGGACGAGACGCAACCGAGGCGCGCGCCTAGTACACATCATTGTGCCTGGGATAACAATAGGCGCTAGACCTGCGCCTCGAGCCTAAGCGCGCCTTTAACAATACTGGGTAATATGCGGGTTGGTAGAGTAGGAAAAACACCAGCGACACTGTTAGCGAGGAGATAAGCTTGTGTCTCGTGGAGTGGTACATGGTGAAAAGACATGTACAAAGTGTTAGTACTCTATTGTTGTATATTATCTCTACGAATCATAGTGGAATCTCTTCTCATCCATGGACGTAGGCCGGTTTTGGCTGAACCATGTATATCTTGTGTTTGTGTGTGATTACTTTGTTGGCTTTCATTGGATTTTATGTATCCACGCGGTTCCGCTGCCCAAACGTTCATGTAATCACACACTCAATCTTGTTGCCTTGTTCGAAAATAAATGAATTTTAGGAATATAGTCCACCAACATTATTCGAAGTCAAAAATAAATAAATAAAGGTTTGCCTGTGAAGGCCAGTGCACGAAGCTCCTGTCATTGCGAGGTTTGGGGAGGGTCAGATATACGCAGCCTTACCTCCGCATGGAGAGGTGGTTTCCGGTTTTGAACCTGTGACCTCCCGATCACAATTGAGCAAACTTACTGTTGCGCCAAGGCCCACCCTTAAAGGTTTGCCTGTGAAGCAAGGTCGTAAAATCAAATCGGAATCGTATATTGGAACAATTGGTAGGTCTTTAGGATCGGATTGAGAATAAATAATAATAATCTGTGATAATAAAATTGTGGAGCTTAAGAATTCTTAAAAGTACAACATTTAGAAGCCTAAAACTCATGAAAAATATAAAAATATAAAAATAATTATTTTGAAAAGATAAATTTCCAAAAAGCCATCTAAAGCAAGACAAGTGGTAACCAAGAAGAAAAAAGGGGGTGAGAATCAGAAGATGAGACAAAGCGAGACGAATGAGGTGAGAAGACACACGAATGGGGATGAGAATCTGATCGAAGGAGGTAAGAAAGATAGACTGAGGGATTGAGAACAACAAAAAGGGATTGAGAACAACAAAAACACACGAGGGAGAGAAGACACTTCCTTGTTTGTTTACAAAGAAGCCTTTTATATAGGCAAAGCATAAACAAACCCTAAAATATTAAAATACTAAAATATCCCAAAAAATAGAACATTGCCAAAAGCAACAAAAATAAAACCTGATTACATAATCCTTAATTTCATCTATCTTTACCCCTCCTCCAAAAGTAGAACTTGAACACATGCGACTCATCATCCATGAAAATCATCATAGCGCGTTCCCCATCACTCTCCGTAAGAATATTGGAGCGCATAAAGTATTGCACAATTTTAAAAAATATTATCATATTAACATTTTTATACAGCATTAACTATGATAGCACATACATATATTATATGTAAATGTAATATAAAAAAAGTTCATGAATCATCATTTATCCGCCAAGGATCATACATGGAATGAAGATATTGAATTTAAAATATATTCTGTTTTAAATACTCAGTTCACTCAGTCATAAAAAAGCATTATAGAAGATGCAACAATATAGGAAGGAGAAAAATAAAAGCACTAAGATCTGTATTAGTATGATATTGATTGGTTTTAAGCAAAATTAAGTCCCTCTCTGTAAAATAGCACAACAAAATAACAAACCAAAAAGAAAAAGTAAAAGAAAAAAGCACTCATACTAGTCAAAATAAGGAATTAGATAACCTAATTACTTGCTAAAGCAGTTGACTACTCAGCAATAACGTTGCAGAGTCAAAAGGAGAAGAAAATTTTGCCATGCTTGTCTTACTTAGGACATTTGAGTGAGTCTTAATCTTAGTTTTATAATATTATTTGGGTCTCAAGTTCTCAAAGAAACAAAAAAATAAACCACATTTTAAGGCTCTACAGTAGGATCAGTAGAATTAGGAATTAAGAGTGCACCCATTTTTGGATTTTTTGTGGGACTGGGATCATTTAATATTATTGGACCATGGCATCATAGGATGTGGATCTGGTTTTAACATCCATGCTCAAAAGTTAAGCACCTCACAGTTGAAGTACCCTAACAGTAAGCAAAACTAATTATTGACGTTGCATTCAGAATGAGTGCTACTCTTATGTTTCCTATCTACATGAAACCCTTGCTAAATGTTCTCTTGTTCACTTCAGAGCCAAATTGACAGCAGTAACAAACTGTAAATGCTCTGAACTCTGGAATATTCAGCAAAAATAGAAAGAATTAAAAAAAAAAATCATCTCCATATATTTTCCTGGCTCTAAATTTCTTGCACGTCACAGCTACCACACCTGTAAGACGTAAAGTACATTCCACAACAAAGCAAACAAGTTGAATTCTGGCACCCATAACTTTGTGTAAGCCACTTAAAAAACCACCAAATTGGCAAAAACAACAGATATATAGTTATGTACCATATAAATTTCACTATCAGTAAGTAGCACATACAATAGCATCTCATACAATCTAGTATGATGATGAGAAAGTGAAATCATTATGTACCTTCACCGGTAAATTGTGGTACTTTGTATCTACATCATACACACGAAAGCTGAAAAAACAAAATGGGTAATCATGTGAAATAAATTCTTAAGGCCAAGAAAGGTCTACCAGATAAAGTGAACAAGACAAATCCACACAAGGACGAGAAGAAATATGACAAGCATACATCAGAGGCTGAACAATCTCAAACTGATAAGCAACATTAATTTTTCCAATCCAAGCAGGATCCAAACTGTTCATTATCACTTCTGTACGACCAAGTTCCTCTAAGGTTCCATCTCTTTTCTTTTGATATACTACTGCCATAGGATCACTCTGCAATGAAAAAATAAAATTCAAGGTCAAACCTTATTGTGAGAGTTTTGGTAGAATTCCTTGGTACATATCAGAGAGTATATATTTATCCATCAAGCCAGGTGGCCTTTGGTCTCCAGCTTGGTCTTTGATGAATTAATTATATAAAAAAATATTCATGAATTGGGAATTGGGAATTCCCCCTCATAGGCCATTGGAAATGAAGGGCATAAATCAAAATTTGTGGATCAAATATTTGATTTTGGCGACTCAAGAACTGTTTTCCCACATTTCCTGAGAGTTGGGAATGGTTATTCACAAATGTAATATGGTCCATTTAGTACACATAGAAATGTCTACAGAGAGCAGAATGGAGTCAGCACCTAACCGACCAACCACAATTGTATTAAATCCCTTTACAAGTGATGGGGAATTCTATTATGATATCTTTTTGTATGGGATTTGCTTTCCTATAATACAATAACAAATTTGTAGATACATTATCACAAACTGATATGAATATGGTGGAATGATAATGGGCTTATTCAACAATTCTCAAATTGAAATTCACAGTACCAACATTCAAATTCAAAATGATATACATAATTATCATTTACTATAAGTTTGCTATGAATGAACAATGAACCATTTAGCGTATTAATTTATTTTGCATCTCTCTGCCCCCCTCAGGTTCTTGTGTAATGGAAATTGTAACTGCCAATCATCCTGGTAATATTCTCCAAGGAATGGCAATTTGCTGCACTAAACAAGTACCCCACCTGACACCGCCCTGTCCTTATTAATAACAGGACAGTATGCCAGAGACCTGTATAGGGTCAAGGATAGAACATGAACATTAGACCACATAGGGTATGGGATGGATTGGGTGATTGTGCTTGCCCCTTTTATGATTAATATATTATTTACTAAAAAATTTAATAATACCAAAAACGCCATAACTTCTACTGCCAAGTTATCATGGAAACTGCTAAGATAGACTAGATAGTATATGAATCATGGTCCACATAAGGAACCAATAAAATTCTTTGTGGTACTGTTGATAGCTCATTAAAAATAAGGAAAATGAGATTAGAACTAAAGTGCATAGCAGCAACTTCCATTATAAACAACATGAGGTCATTTCGTTACTTATTGAATCTAACTGAAGTGAAAAAAGCAGCACGTACTGTAATTCTTTATGGTTGTAAAACTAGATGAAGATTATGAATTTTTTTTTCTTCTTACAAGTAAAAATGATTATGTTTTTATGAACCCCAAGTCCCCTCCCTGCTCCCTTTTCTTCTCCCCCATCACTCCTCGGGGCATTTCATTCCTCACACGCCTCATCATGTTTTGTCGTAGATTGGAGATGAGCCAGAGAGGTCACGTCATCTCAAATTTGCCCCATTGCCATCCCAATGTTGCCTTTTGAAATAAATTTATCATAATTGAGTGAAATAGTTAGCATTTAGGAATTGCAAAGCGGATCAGGTGTAGTTTGTTATAGCTGAATCATTGTCATATATTGATCATAGGTCAGTATATCTAATGCTGAATTTTCCTCAAATCGTAAATTATTTATAAACTATTACTTCCTTTTCTCAATTTCTTAAGCATTTCACTAAAAGCTCTATTTTTAAAATGTCTCCTCTCCAAAATTTTTTTTTTTTTTTTTTTTTTTTTGATAAGTAAAAATATATTAGAAAAACGTTCAAAAGGGGAACGCATCCCTAATACAAGAGAAAAGATCTAAGGACCAATAGAATCCAAGAGATCAAAGAAATCATCAATCGAGGAGCATGTACTTCCTCTAACATAAAAGAATAAAGAACGAAGAATATGAATTTTTAAATTAGCTAAGGACAATTCTTTTCCTTCAAAGGATCTGTTATTTTAAAACCTATAGCAATTTGCAACATACAAAATATAGGAAACGGTGTTGATGACTAGGATTCAAAACATAGAATAAGGCATTATAAAATACGTGCACTTCAAGCGTAGGCTCTTCAAGCATAGGCTCTTAGATTCAATATGGGCAGTTGAAAGTGTCATAGCAAGGTGTTTCTACTCTTATGAGTTATTGATTACCCTTTTTAAGGACATCTACCTACATTTTCTTAATTCCTGTAACATCTCTGTGTCTAGTGTAGACACTTCTTTTTGGTACAAAAATTTGTCACCCGAAAAACCAGATTCTCAAAGCCGGTCAATATACATAATAGTCACTGAAAATTAAACAGCAGAACCAATGAATAATTGCTGAGGCAGTCCTTCCCAGGCATCAACATAGAGACAAAGCATACTGAGACACAAACACTATGACAAACTGGTACAACATAAAGAAAGATGGATCCACAACAATATAATATTCAAATATAGCACCATTCCAAAAGTTCTGAGGGACAATAAAAATCAATATGAACCTTTCACAATGAAAATATAGTTATCACATCCTAAGATTTTAAACTACGTATTTAAGAACGTACCTTTGAAATGATGTCGCGGTCACGTAATTTTGAAGCAGCTAAAGATAACTGCATTTCATTATTGAAACACATTATTGCATCATGTACAATGAAATCAAATAGACAGTATATGAAAGACATGATAAGAAAATAGGTAAGCTTCAGACAAGGAAACTCAACCCTGGCCCTAATTGACTAAACGTATAGCAATACAATTACCTTAGATAAAGAAAAGGAAAATAAAGGAAACGAAAAAAAGAAGACTACTATGCTGCAATTTGGTCCATTGGCATTTCCTTTCGGCAGTGGTATTGTTACTCCAGAAGTTGTGTAGAACTCCACTCTTGTTCGGTGAAGAGATAAATTCATGGTCCACAACTTACAAAATATATTTTTTTCTCAGGTGATAGACAGTTGAAATATTCTGTCCAATCCAAACACAAAAATACGCTTTTTATTGTAAATCTCGTGTTGGATATGATGCCAAAAAAAAAAAAAAAAAAAAAAAAACATCTTTCTCTTGACACAACAATACAAGTTGCAAAATGCTGTTTAGGCACAGCCGCTCAGTATACAATCTTATTTTCAACCATTAACATATCTCATTCGTATGGTTTGCACTGCTGAATGTACATCCATATCACATACAACACTATTTGGATCCAACATTAGAGGACAAAATCTTATAGAAAGAACATAGTTGGCCTACTTGATGACCAAATCAGATGTTTAAAGTGTATAAGAGTCTTAAAAACAATCAAAAACATATTTTAACCATTCCTCAGGGTCAAATTGAATAGTAGAATACAAGTAAGGATCCAGTTGACCAAGATATGCATGAAGGGGCTAAAAGCTACAATTTAATTTCTTTTTCTTTTCTTTTTTGCCAACTTGATGGAATCTCAATCATTATTTAATTTTTTCTTAATTTCAGGACAAATGAGATTCTAAATTCTGGAATCAACAGCTTTCTCCTATACTTAAAGGTTCAAAACACATATAGTGGAACAAGTCTTGCTTTGACTCATTTTGGGAGGCAACAGACAAGGTCATGTTTTGGTCAATTGACTTTGAAATAATGACCAGTGGTGGAATAAGTCAACCCTCTGAACCTTCTTGCTCCCCAGTGCCCTGGAAAGCCCTGTGCAATTGAGAGGATTTTTCTCCCAAATAAATACCAACATACTAGTGTGATAATATCAATAGATAGATCTTGGCAGAGATCGTCACTTGTCAAAGTCATTGAGTTTTAAGAATCAAACATTTTACATCCATGTAATTCACTATCTTTAGCACTTTTTTAGTTTTTAGTTTTCTTTCTATAAATCCAAGAACTTCTCCCATTCTAATCAGAAAAGAAAGGTGTCAAAGCACACTCAATAACAACAATTCCACTGAACATTGCTCGGCATCTCTATCCATCTCCCGTAAACAGCTCATTTCTCTCAATCCAGACAGATCTATGAAAAGATTGGCCACATGATTCATATTCATGTCCTGCATAATTCTCTCTACTGTTACATATGAATCAAACTGCACCCGCGCACAGTCCGAGAGACACACTAAACTAAAAAGAAGGGCGAATTGGGTAAAATCCCATCAAATTCCTCCAATTTTCATGGGATTTGAGGACACTGTATTTTGGGATTTCAAATAGCATGAAATCCAATTTCATTTTAACTTCCTTTGATTCTTCCATTTTGCATTCTAAATCCCAACATTCCAAACACAATGTAAAAAAGAAAGAACACGTGAGTTTAAGTTGATCCAACGTCACCAAAGACTGTAGTCTAGTGGTATTTCTTCCCATTCCAAAATAGAAAGGGTTGGGTTCAAGATCATGCCAAGGTAAAAAATAAATAAATAAATAAAACCCGGATCCTCTGCTGTATTTTTCCAGTGGTGCTGTAGTGATGCTATAGGGTTTTCTCACCACCATTACATCTGTTTTCAACACATTTAATAATATGTAATGGTGTTGAAAAACAGATGTGTAAAAAAACATATGTAAAGGTGTTTGAAAAGCGTGTTGAATATTAAAAGGGGAGAGAGAAAACTAGGGTTTGTGGTGAGGATGATATAAAGGTAGTGTGACAAGTGTAACATTGAAACCTAGTTCCGTGTGTGTGTATATATACCTCGATCTGTGTAAAGAGGGCACCAAGGCCCTTTGTTCTAAAGAAGTAGTCAACAGCGTCATTGTGTCCTCCGGCTCCACCGCCATCGTTCGTCCGTAGGGGCCTCTGTTGGGCCCCTCCTCCCACTGCTTGTTGCCCTCCTCGTTGGTCCGAAAAGCACCCTCCCATCTCTCTCTCTCTCTCTCTCTCTCTCTCTCTCTCCTCCCTCTTTCTCTCCCTACAATATACACACTCTCCTTTGTCAAACTCCAAATTTCGAAAACCAGCAATTCCAAATCTCCTCTCTCTTCTGGTTCCCCAATTTAAAGAGAGCTGTTTACTTGGAACTGAAGACTACCTTCTCTCTCTACAAGTTTATTTACACAATAAAAATCTCCCTTGAGTTATTTACACAATAAAAAGAAGCGAGCGCGTTTTGGGTGGAAAAATTTTGAACTTTCCAAGTTTCTCTATCTTCTTTCTAATCAAAGATATATATATATATATATATATATATATGAATTTACGTCTTTGAGTCTTCAAAAAAAAAAATACTGTGATAATCATGACTTGTGGGTTTTTAAAAATAAAAAATAATGTTAGTAAATAATTACACAAGCAATTTATTTGTGACGTGAGAATTTATGGAGGTGAATATTGTTGTGGGATGGTGGGACCGTGGGACTAGTGCTGGCATTGTCATCCTTTTTACTAGTTCCTTGGAGGAAGATTTGTTGGAATAAAGGAAGCCCTGCCACGTTTTTTGCAACTTGTTTAATTTTTCTTGATAAGCAAAAAGAGAGTGCATTCTTTGTTTAAATTTGATTTGTGATAATAGATTTACATAAAAAAAATTTAAATTATTTAGTTTTAGCTCTCTGAATTTATAAATTGATACGTGATATTAAAATTTATTTATTATCTGTGTTAAATAACATTTTGAGATATGAAAAATTTACTAAAATTTAAAAAAGATATCTTTTTAAGATTAGAAAAATTCACCATACTTTAATGGTCATTCTCTCTCTCATCGTTTCCAAAAAAAATATTGTTCCCTCTCTCTCTCTCTTCTTTCTCATTCCCATGCGGGGGAATATTTCACGCCAAAAATAAATGTTCTTTCCTCCTATTTTTGTTATTACTTCTCTTGTTGAGTATAGCTCCTTACCTTTCAAGGAATGGAATCACTTAAAAAAATAAACAAATAAAAATAAAATAAAATAAATTTAACTTGGTGGACTAAATTATGCAGAGAGTATGATATATGGTTGCTTTAGTTAAATTTTGATTCCAGAATCAAGATTTCATTCATTTTTGGCATGAAATATTTCTCAATTGTGGGAATGAGCAAGAGGAGAGAGACTTGAGCAATCTTTTTATGAGGGAGAGAGAATGACGTTAATGTCGTTATAATATGGTGAATTTTTCTTATCTCAAAACGTTACCGTTTTCAAACTTTAATAAATTTTTTTTTATCTCAAAACAATGCAATTTTCAAACTTTTTTAAAATTAGTTGACATGATTTAACACAAACACTAGATAGATTTAACACAAACACTAGATAGATTTTAAATGTCAATCTGTAATGAATTCAACTTAGGATAACTTAAAGATCCAAGTCCCAAGTCCCTCTGCACCGTATTGAGATAAGAAAATTTTCATAAAGTTTGAAAAATGTACCGTTTTAAAATAAGAAAAATTCACCATATTTTAACGACGTTAATAACGTAGTTTTCTGTCCATCATCTTTTCCAAAAAAGATCGCTCATTCTCTCTCCTGTTGCTCATTCCCACAATTGGGGAATATTAATTGTGGGAATATTTCGCGCAAAAAAATGAATGTTCTTTCCTATGATTTTTAGCGCTTAGAAGCTCTGGTTCACTCTCTTTTTCTTTTTTCACTCTACTCTGGTTCACTCTCTTTTTCTGAAATTTAAATTGTAAAATTCCTCTCTTTTTAAAAATTTAAAGTGCAAAATCCATTATAGAGGCTTAAATATTCCCCCAGTCGTGGGAATAAGCAAGAGAGGAGAGAGAGGGAGCACGGCGCTAACGTCATTAAAGTATGGTGAATTTTTCTTATTTCAAAACGGTATTGTTTTCAAGCATCACTGTTTTCAAGCATCACGTGTCAATCAGCATAGAATTCAACTTAGAATAATTTAGAGAAGATTTAATTCAGAGAATCCAAGTCTTTTTTTTTTTTTTTTTCCAACGACTTTCACCCGTTAGCAAACCCTTATGAATTTTTGTGGCAAAAAATCCCCCTCAACTATCATGAGGGGGTATTTTAACTGCATTCTGTTTAAGGGGTTATGTTTTGGATGAAAATACCCCTTAAACATTACACTATTCCGGACATCACCAACGAACGCCTCCATCAACCCTGAGGCCGTTATTCATGGAGAGTAATTTATATCTATACATACTCACATCATTTATAGCCACTGTTCCCTTGTTGAATTGAAACCTAACCTCACAAACAAGAATCCCCCGCCAAGTCAATTTACAAGACTCCATTTCTAGGGTTTTCATTCCAACTCCAATTCTTTCTTGTTAGATCAAGAGGGGGTGAATTGGTCTAATTAAACTTTTTCTTCAATGAAAGCAACACAAGTTATGCACCAATTAAGCACATAACACAAGGTATACAAGGAAACCCTCTGAATATTGAAAAACCTTGGTTCTTGGTCTCAGCCAATAAAAACATCAACTAGTTGTATGTATCTTGTTACACACTCAGCTGTCTCACTCTCTGCATACACCCATGCACTAGAATAGACACTAGTTTTCACAACCAATACACACACACTAGTACACCACAGTGCATTCATGCACTCCCTCTGTCTGAAGCACCCACGCTTGGACCTAATAAGCTCTCAATAACTTAACCAACAATAGGGTGATGGATCTTACCTCACTACCATTATCATCAATGGGGTGAAGACGTAAAGCCTCACTACCATTTACAATAAGTGTCAACACACTAGTTCATCAACAACACTTGTTGTATGCAAGTAGTTACTCACTCAGCTTCCCCACTTTCTAACCACCTTGTACTCTCACCGGGACACTGACTTTCACTTCACTTACACACACACAAGCTTCAACAATATGTACATATGCACTCCCCCTGTCTGAAGCAACCCTGCTTGGACTTACAAGCTCTCAATAGCTAAATCAACAATAGAATAAGGTGTCAATACACCAAGTACACAATGTTTCAACTGCAACGCAAGATAAGAATGAACACACACAGCTTGAAGTAGAACAATGTGAAACCCTAACTTTCTTTTCACTGTAACTGGAAGGATTGAACTGTAAAATCACAATGTAGCTTCACGTATAGCTCACACTAGGTTCCCACAGCCTTGAATTAGTTCAACTGACTTGCTCAAATAATTCTTGATCAATAGACAGCAAGTACACAACACGTTCAGCATACAAGGCTTCAAAACCCTAAGAAGGGTAAATCAGTCAAATCACCTGAACCTTGAGTAAATGCAGGTTCTTACAGCTTCACATAATCATAGCACACTTGCACAAACAATGTCTTCAATAAGCTCAGTAAGATTATCACACTTAAGCACAAACAGCTTCAGCACAGAATAGCCTCGGCACAGAATATCCTCAGCACAGAGTAGCTTCAGCATAGAATAGCCTCAACACAGAGTAGTTTCAGCTCAAAACAGCTTCAGTTCAGAATAGCCTCAGCACAGAATAGCTGTGTCAACCTTAAGAATAGACCACAACAGCTCAAGACCCAAAGTCACTACCCAATATAGCTTTTGCATTAGCTAATTTGACAGCAGCCTCATCTCAGCAATCAGTATACACCTCAGAATTGATTCAATGAGTTTTTCTTGCATAGATCAGCATCAAACAGTCCAGAAAAACTTGCTTGACATAGTATGCTTGAGATCTTCAGTTATATTTCAGATTAATACACATGCTGAGATAGAAATCACATCAAGAATAGCCTGGTATATACTCTTCAAAGCTCAAATATCAATTTTCAGGCTTAAACCTCTAATAACTTAGATCTACAAGACCGAACACCAACATGGTCAGGTTTGTGGCAACCTTTTAATTTAAATAGCCTTAAATCAGTGATTGAAACTTTCTAGAATGCTTAACATGTAACTCATAGCAAGATATAGGCAGTGTATACTCAAATCAGTAGGCTAAATCAGAAAACAGGCTTGACAGAGGATTTAAGATATCAAAACTTACTTCAGCTCAACTTTGTATAAGTGAGCACCTCCTGCAGATGTAAAAATCACAAGCAAACTTGCTTGAGCCTTGTTCGAACCATAAAAACCTCCACAATAATTTCTGAACCTCCATAGCCCCCTTCTTACACCAGAAACTCAGCAACATTGGATCTTTAATGCTTTAGTGATTTAATGTCCCTTTTCTTGTTGATTTCAAAGATCAAATTCAGCTCAGAACCTTACAAATTCTCTCTGACAATCACTCACATCTTAACTCACGAGACTCTCATTCACAGCGGCTCAATTGAAGCTCATGGAGCCTTAAGTCAGTGCACTGTAAATTCAAAAGGCTCAAAACCTAAGGAGCCTTATAACAGCATATTTATAGTGACACTGAATTGCACAAGGCCTCACACACCACGGATATACACCTGTCACCTCAAGCCAATGATTGAGAGAGCATATTTCAGATATTTTCAGAGCAATGGACCAATGCAGACCTGCTACCTCAGCTAATTTTGTCACTATTCTACCAGCTACACCAGGTTACAAGTTTGAGTACTGAATTCTATTTCTGTCCAAACTTAGCCTCTAAGGAATGAAATATTCTTTCATATACCAGCTCTATAGGACCACTAAGACGTGTCATTTGAATATTCATTGTACAGCCTTGTGACCACAATTGTATATGGTCTTCCAGAAATGTCCTTCAACTTGACACTTGTTGTGTATACAAGAGACTTAATACTTCTCGGCCAGTTAATACAATATACCTTCATACAAGGGATTTAAATTGTCTCTGTCAACTAAATTGACCGAGATACCCATGAGGATGTCGATAAGATTACATAATTGCCCTTTACAGTTGACACTTGTCACTTGAACCAGATGTTGCTTGCTGCAGGATGACACTTGTCACTTAAACTAGATGTTGCTTGCTGCAGCCCATTTAGCCGTCGGCGGCTTTGCATATAAATGCCTTCAGCTTATTTAGCCTTCAACATTCAGCCTTATATAGAAATGCCTTTAGTCTTCAGCCTTCATCCTTTAACTTTCAGCCTTGTATCTTCAGCCTTCATCCTTTAACTTTCAGCCTTGTATTCAAGAACAAACCTTAAGATAGGTGATACCATTTAGCCATAGGATTGGTATTTTGTCATTCAAAGAGCAAACCACATCAACATTTCTCCGTGGTCACTTTTTTATTTTTTCAAAAAGTTCTTTGATTTCACATTTTTTAAAAGAATAAGGTTATGATTTTTGCGAGTTTGGAATCTTCCAATCAATGTGATTAGCTGCATTGAAGCTGCTGAGCTCCAATCTGGATAAAAGCTTGGGTTTTTTTTTGGATCAATGTGGAGTCAAATATGCCATCAATGGCAGTGACTGCGAATAATGAAGGTAGGGTTTCGACGACTCGCGAGCGAAGCGGCGACAGACGGTGTTGCAGAGACAACAACGACAGGGACCTTGCGGCAACAGATGGACTTGTTGCCGGTACAGACGACTCGAATCCATTACAATCCGGTATGTCGGTGCACCGCCGATCGCCATTTTCAACAGCAAAGGTCCCCGCGCCGGCGACTCGCGTGAGGTTGTTGACGAGTTTGGTGATAAATCCTGAGAGCTCTATGCCGGTGTACATCAGTTCTGGTACGGCAACTTGCTAGCGTAGTTGTCCACCTGAAATAGCATGGATTACAACTCATTGCCCAATCGTCGGATGAGAGGACTCCTTATCGGTCGGTCACAATCCAGCGGCACGGAAGGCTAAGATGGGGTTCGCCCTTCTTGTTGTATGTTTTGGGGAAAGGTCCAGTGCCTTTTCGCACACCCACTTGAGTAATACGCAGAGAGGGGGTCAACCTTCACATCCATCCTTACACTAACATGTGCCTTAACTGTGTAACTAACGTGTGTTTTAACCCGGTTGTGGCATCAACGATGCAGTGGAGGAAGAAGACCCAGATAAGAGCTTCAACCTTTTAAGGGGCATTTTCGTCCAAAAAATAACTCCTTAAACGGACATCCGTTTAATTACCCCTCATGATAATTGGGAGGCATTTTTTTTGTCAGAAAAAGGAGTTTTTTTTGCTGACAGGTGAAAGTCGGTTTTTTTTTTTTTTTTTTGGCTATTCACCTAATTAGCTAGCAGAAAAAATATGTATATTGTAATTACAATCGACAAGTTGATACATAGTATGGAAATTGATTAGGGATTCGGGGAAAAGTGTACTTGTGAAGGAATGCTCAGCTGAAAGCGAATGAATTATAAAAAGGACATCAGTTTAATTACCCTTCATGATAGTTGAGAGACATTTTTCTGCCACAAAAAAGAGGTTTTTTACTGACAGGTGAAAGTCAAGGAATTTTTTTGCTAATGGGTGAAAGTCAGGGGACTATAAAATGACGTCGTATAGAATTAATAAAGAGCTCTCAGTCTGTCCATTCTTACTATGTCTGGACCTGATAAGTTTTTCCGTGTTGAGTCAAATTAAGCCGCAGGCTCCACTCCTGGTGGTGCCCTTCGTTAATTCCTTTAAGTTTCAGCCTTGCGACCATACTCCCCCCGGAACCACGTCGTCTTAATTAGTACTGTAGTATAGAAGACACCTTAATTAGTACTGTAGTATAGAAGACACCAGTGTGCTAACCTTAATTAGTACTGTAGTATAGAAGACACCAGTGTGCTAGATGTACGGTTAAATGTATAGAAGACACCAGTGTGCTAGATGTATGTTAAATGTTTGTATTGTGATCCAATAATTCCGTATCTTATTATTTGAGGAAATAATTATTTTCCATTAGTACACTGAACACTGTTAAATTCAAAAAAATGTTAAATTCAAAAACTATATTTATATTAAATTTATCTTCTCATTTAACGTTATGTCATTTATTTTTAGCCACATGACATCACAGGATTTCACGAGATAAATATTCATTAATTATATATTTTCTTAATTAACCCTCCAACCCTTCTTGTTAGTAAACCCTTCCTATTATTAAACGCTATCCTATTAAATATTAAACCATATCCTATTAAATATCTGTTACCATATCTCAATCTCTAACTTTTCGTGCCTCTTCTCTTATTTAACTACTTGTCATGTTTTGATAAATATTCATTAATTATATATTTTCAATTATATATTTTCTTAATTAACCCTCCAACCCCTCTTGTTAGTAAACCCTTCTTATTATTAAACTCTATCCTATTAAATATGTGTTACCATATCTCAATCTCTAACGTTTATCTCTTACTTAACTACTTGTCATGTTTTGTTCTGTGTTTGGCGACGATAAATAAGGGCCCGTTTACAATACGTTGTGTTTTGTTTAAAACAAAACAAGTGTTTTGTCATGTTATGTTCTAAGATGCGACGAAAAATTTCAGTGAGAATTTTGGAACAGAATCATTGTAAAATATGTTTGGCAGATATTTCGTTTCAAAAAATTATGAAAACAAAACATGTTTGACAGAGTCAAACTGTAACAAAAAATTAGTGACAATATAAATTGTGTATAACAATAATTGACAATATGAAAACATGTAATTCCATTTAAATTGATATCATTCCTATATAAAACTTTTGAATAATGATGAATACCATTCCATTAAAAATCATTATATACCATTCCATTAAAAATCATTCTATTTGAGCTTTATAAAACTTGCATATAATCAATAATCCATTTCATACAGTTAAAATTAAAAGCATTTACAATACTGATCATGTGTATAATGAACCATCTACCAATTCAAATTCATTTTATACTCGGGGAGGCAAACTGAAAAAATTTCAAAGTTGTCCAACCTCCTCCAAGTCCAGCATTACTGAAGGAAACAAATGTCCACTCATTTTTAAAAGCTGTCCAACCTCTTCCAAGTCCAGCATTACTGAAGGAAACAAATGTCCACTCATTTCCAATATTTGTCAACAGCATCACCGTTAGCATTGGAAGATTTTAATATAGAAGCACAAGTGCATTCCACTCCAAAAAAGCAGTTGATGCTGAGAATGTATTGATGGATGCCTGAATTTTTTCTAATGTTCTTCCCTTGGCTTCGGGTACTACATTGCAAGATAACTATAATGGAATGCAGTTATTAATTATGCCATGAAAAATGTTAGATTCATAGTCAAATGTCACAAAGAAGTACTTAGAAATGAGGAATTTAAAGGTTATTCAAATACCTCATACGTTATCACCCAAGAAACTGCCCCCATTCCAATAGAAAATAATGCTAATATATCTTAGTGCTAGTGCTAAATTAAAAAACCCAAGGTTCACATATTTTTCACACTTCCAATTTCAATTTCAACTTTTCGAGTCCACTATCCATTTTTCATTTCTCAAATCAATTCACAAAGATAAAAATTCCAATTAAACAAACAAAGGCCCATTTCACATATGCCCAAACTCCTCAACAAAAACAACAACAATACTGCCCAATCCTCCATTCACAAGGCAGCAACCCAACAAAACTAAATCACAGTCCCAAATTTCATTTTTGTCTCAGTTTATCTCAAAAACATTACAGTGTATTTCATTCAAGTCCCACAATGCAAATTTGTTCAATTTTAGTCCATAATGTTTTTTCAATTTTCTGTTTTTCAATTTGTTTTGATTTTTCAGTTTTCAATTTACAGAGAAGGTGAATATATATACAAAGATGAAATATAAAACAAAAAAAAAAAAAATGAATAACAAAATTTGGGTTTTTAATGTCTTTTACTGAAATTTGTTTAGTTTATGAAAATTATTTACAATGAATTTATTTGTTAGACTCAAGTAAAGGTGGGTTGGTGGCAGCACAAAATATTAGTTGTGTTTCAAAGGTCTTGGTTCAGTTTGTATATATCTGCACCCAGGTGATTATTTATATTTTGCAGTCAAATTAGTGGTGAATTAACAAGGTTAGTGAGCGTATCTATGTCATTTGAGCAAGTTGTGGAATTAGTAGAGGAAATGTCAACCATTTCACAATGATGTTAGAAGATCTTGATACATATATATTTCATTCTTAAGGAAAACTGAGAATGGTGTTAATCTCCTACATTTTTTAGTAGCTCAATTGTATGTAAACACCATTTAGAGTGGAACAGGGCCATTCATATTCAAGATACTTCCAGATGTGCCCAATCAAGTAAATTGAGATTGAATATGTTGATTCTATATACAGTTTTGAGGGGTCATAATCTAAAAGGTAAACTCAATTAATTAAAAAAAAAAGAGAAGTCAATTAATGTAGTATGTTTAAAACACATTATGGAAGTGAAGAGTTTTTCATGTGAAACAAAGGTCGCAAAGAGGGCTTCCAACCAAACTAGTTTGAAGTGAAGCTGAAATAGGTGGGTTCAAGCCAAGCATCAAAACGGGGCTTTCAAAAACTCATAATCAAACATTGATTAAGAACCCAAATCAGAAACAAATCAATATATCAATCCAATCAAACACCATCAAACATGTATAGCATACGTTTATTGAAGTGGGAAGATGTAAATTACCTTCTTCTCAGGTCAGAAGGGTGCCGCCGGAGTGACAGAAGGCAGCGGCGAAGCTTTGGGTTCGCCGAAAAACGCAGACGTCAGAGAGAGGGAGCTTCTCTTCAGATCTAGGATCGTTTTCAGTAACAAAGCACAAACAGTTTGGAATCGAGAAAGGAATCGGCAAACAAGATCGCACAAGAGCTTGCCGGAGTGACAGAAGGCAGCGCCGAAACTTTGGGTTCGCCGGAAAACGCAAAGGTGAGAGAGAGGGAGCTTATCTTCAGATCTTTACACATTTTCAGCAACGCACGAACAGTGTCGGAATGTCGCCTCCGTAATCGGCAGACGAGAGTGCACAACAACCCTAGAATTTGTTCCAACTTTGTTTATATACCTGTACTGGGTTGGGCCAACATGTTCTCTCCGCTACAGTGCATGTGTAGCCCAAATATTTGTTGGAACAATGGTGTTCCAACTTTGGGCCCGAATTCTTGGAACGTTGTGGATCTGTTGAAAACAAAATAAGGCGGGCCAAACATGTTTTGGGCTGAAATAGTGGTACTGTAGCGGGTCTGGAACAAAACAAAACACAAACCAAACATGCCCTAAATCAATGCTACTAGCTCGTCGTTATCTATATAATAATACCATTGTTTTAATGTTTGTGTGTGTATTTGTGT
This sequence comes from Cornus florida, assembly GCF_030987335.1. NCBI lineage: Eukaryota > Viridiplantae > Streptophyta > Magnoliopsida > Cornales > Cornaceae > Cornus > Cornus florida. The sequence continues at coordinate 37,598,622 of NW_026775575.1, forward strand.
GTGTATATATATATATATATATATATATATATTTTCCTCTTGAGCATATCTATAGTTTTCACTTTGAGCAAGCTTAGATGTGTGAATAGTTTTGTAATACATTTTTCATTTTGAGCAAGATTGGATGTGTACTGGGACGTGAAAAAACAAAAAAAAAGAAAAAAAAAAAGAAAAGAAAGAAAGATGTGTGCCGGAATAAAAATTAAATAAATAAATTGTTTTCTGCTTTGATATTCAAAATCAACTTGGAATATGAAAAATTAACAAATAATAATAATAATAATATAAACACGGAATATAATTAAATCGTTCTCTCTTATTGATTCACACAACACAATTTTCAATTACATTTGTTTTTTATATATATAATCTTAAAATATGTAACCACTTAAAGATATAATATTTAAATATATTAAATCTTTAAATATTTTTTCCGAGAAGTTGAAGTACTAAATTACTAATTACTTGAGTCAAGACAGTAATTGTTAAAAAAAAAAGTACATATTTGTATATTAGTTTTATACTGTAATATAAAATATATGGAGTATATTAATTGAATATAGCATAAATAACTGGGATAGGTGGTGTTTGAGTTTTGTACGCCCACTAAATTGGAATTGGGCCCAGCATTTTTCAATCGCCTTTGCAATGGATAGTTGTTACGGGATTGGGACCTTGACAAGCTCCTGACAGTCATGGGATGCTGTCAGCGTGCACTAGGGGTGTTCAGTGGCATTTTCGTAAATATAGCGAAAAAGTGAAGCTTGGAGTTTTGGTTCGGGATCTTTATGGGAGGTACCTTGAGTCCATAGAAAATGGTTGGCACAGACGGCACTCGATTTGGATGTCGTGCACTTTGAGACATTTATATGTGGGTGCAGATTAGTGGGCTTAGCACGGGCTAAGTTCACAAGGTTGGCTCAGATGTTGCTTAAAGTATGGACCACACAAGTTATGGACGTGTGACATAGTCAAGTCAAGGACATGGGCACAAGGCAGTGGGTGTAGGCAAGGCTCAGCGTGCAAGGTTGGCTCAGGGGACTCAGACATGGCTTATGGTTACAGAAGATGGCTAAGTGGGCTCAGGTGGTTGGGGGAAGTTAACTTCCCACTGAGTGGGCTTAGTTGGTTGGGGGAAGTTACATTTCCCACTGAGTAGGCTTAGTTGGTTGGGGGAAGTTACATTTCCCACTGAGTGGGCTTAGTTGGTTAAGGGGAAGTTACTAACACTTCCCACTAAGTGGGCTCAGTTGGTTGGGGGAAATTACTAACACTTCCCACTCGTGTGCATATATTATGGGGAGTGGGGGTGTGTTGAGTAACTTCCCATGCATGTGGCAAAGATCTGAGAGGACAGCACACAGGTGGTTAGAGTCAGTTTTCTTCCACTATACTGATATATAGAAGGTGGCAGATAATGTGTAACTTCATGTGGACAAGTAGCATGAGCAAAGCGTGCCAACAAGCTAGTAGTTGGGCTTGTCAACTACATATGTAATGTTGGCACACTTAGCGGGTGCCAACATAACCCTAGGTGGATGGGGGTGTCATCCACCACTTTAGTGAGTAGTTGTGGGTAGATGGGGGTGTCATCCACCACTTTAGTGGGTAGTTGTGGGCGGTTTGAGAGTTTGCCTATATATTGCTAATGTGGGTTCTATAGAAAGGGCAGATTGAGAGTGAGACACAGAGTTGTGTTGTGAGAGACTCTTGTATGCTTTTGTAGGTTGAGGCATTTCCTTGTACTGTTTTGTGAATAATAGTAAAAGGTTTGAAGTCTTGTGCTTCTGTAAATTCGTGGGTGTTATTGTCCTTACATTCTTGCAACTATACTTGTGTGTGAGAGTGTTTTACTTGTTGTGTGTTCTAGGCAGCAAGTGTGAGTTGGCTGAGCTAAGTTAGAAATTCTGAGTTGGCTGAGCTAAGTTAGAAATTCAGAGAAAAGTTGTTCATATTTCTGGTTTAGTGCCATCATAAGCCACTAGATTTGTATTCAGAATTTACCCCTGTGACAATAGTCCATTACTATTAAGGTAATTTTCAAAATAATATAACTAGTATTAAGGTAAAATATAAAATCACTTTTAAATATCTAAAATATCAACTTTATTTTTTCCACATAAGTGGATTTTTTTTTTTTTTTTTATAAGGATATAGAGAAGGGAAGAGGGGGACAAATAAAGAAAACTATCCGTAAGCATACATGTGTCAAATTGACAGTTGCTGAAATCTTTCAATCAACTCCAATATAACAACTACTAGTCATTAGGTAGAAACTGAGGAAAGTTTCCCCAGTTTCTACCTAATGACTAGTTGCTGTTTATCAGAGTTGTCTTTTCCTCACCCCGTTGAGGTTCTCTGTTTCATCAGAGTTTGGCTCTCTCTGTTTCATCAGAGTTTGGATTTCTTTCTAATAGGGTGTTTTGGGGGATGGTTATCCTCACCCATCCCAAACGAAGCTTATCTCCGTTAGCTAGACGGATTGGCTCTTGTATGTTCTTACTCGTTTCATAGCTAATTTGGATCGGTGCAATACCTGCTGACCTATGTTTGCCGATTTTTCCGTTTGATCTAGGTATTTCTACTGTTTTTCTTGGTTCTTTTCTGGCTCTAATGTTCTATGTCTGTTGTCTTGTGTGTGTTTTTTGTTTGTTTTCTTTTTTTGCGATCCAAGAGGACCAAATAGGATCATCGGTCGATTTGCTATCTTGTTCATCAAGCTCGCCGGATTCGGTTCCTCGTGCCTATCAACGTTTTAGGATACTGTTCATGTAGGTCGACATGACGTCATCTCTGGTGTTGCTTATGTTGACTGGTGTATCATCTACGCTTTCGTTTTGGTCTACATTCTTATGGAAGGTATTGTTAGGCCTGTGGCCTTTGGGCTTTATGATTTCCACTATGGGCATAGTTTTGAATTTTCTATCCATTCCAATAGTGGGCTTGGGCCATTATGCATATTTTAACCCACTGACTGATTGGGTTGACTCTATTGAGCCCAAGTCTTTGGTGAGTTATGTCCCGTTTTCGCAGCCTGCAATGAATCAAGTTTGGTAAAAGTTTTGGCTGGGTTGGTGCCAAGTCATGTGGGTATTGGTGGTATGGTGCGCAACTTGGCTAGAGGAGACAGACATGTTTGTGGAGCTCTTGTGCGTCTTTCTCTTGTGGTCATATCTTGGCTCCCTCTCGATCTGTTTTAGATCATCATTTGTCGACCAAGTTCTATCTGGGAGGTTGTGTAAAGCGGTGCATCTTTTTTTTTTTTTTTTTTGTGGTACTGGTACTCCCACTGTAACTGACACATTTTCTTGGTTTGTCAAGACTGTGATCTTGACTATAAGGGGTGTTAGTTTTGTTATATTTGTTATTCTATGTGGTTTTTGTATGGGTGCTGTAGCTTGCTCCTTGCCTGTAAATGTCGTATGGCAGCGCTTTTCTTGCCAGGTTAAAAAAAAAAAAATGAAAAAAAAAAGAAACTGGGGATATATAGGTGAAATCTGTTGCTTTGTCCGAACTTCTTGTTTCAAAATTCCTTATCTAGTTTAAGAGTTGGATAAGGCATTCCATTTTCTCAACAGTACAGACAACTGTAAAGTCTAGCTTGAAAGTGAAAGAATCAATAAAAAAATTTCTAACTTCAGTTTACACCACCATCTCAAAACTATAAAAAGATTTAAATTCATAATTAATATCCTAATATTTATCATAGAATCTCTACTTATAACATACAATCATACTAAATAGCCGATAGAAAACGTAATGCACAAATAGTGTGAGTAGTGTGGTTGTGCATGAATATTGTCATGTCTTGCGAAAAACATCTCAGTTGCAATCTCAACCAGTAGAATTTTTCTTTGTGGAACGGATCCTCTCTAAGGAAATTTCCATGTCTTGTGAAAAATCTCTAAGCTGCAATTTCAACCAATGGAATTTTCTTTTGTGGAACGGATCCTCTCCAAGGAAATTTCTCTACTAGCATCTCAAGGATTTAATCCTACGGCTATTATAGCGCCACATCACCAACTTACCATTCCATCATTAATTTACCAAACTTAATTAATTAACTAATAAATATGGTATCTTTTGGACTAAAATTTCCAGCATAACAATTACTTGCCTATTAATCGAGTTAGTATTTTATGAATTGTTTTATGCTAAAAAAAAAAAAAAAAAACCTCCATATTGTTTATCGAAACTATCTACTAACCCCCTCAAGTATTAAAAAACCCCTCGATATAACATAAACTATCACATTGCCCCCATTTCGTCACAGAACCGTTAAGTTCCTGCGAAATGAGAAGAATACCCTTGATAGTATATTAATATTTATTTAAAAGTTAAATGTGTTCTTTATAAAATGACAAGAATACCCTTAATAGTATATTAATATTTATTTATATAGATATATATATAATTATAGTATAAAGAAAGCCCTAATTTCCTACCTTATATAGGAAATTAGGGCTATATAGATTTAGTGACGAATGGTGGCGGCTACGCTGAATCAAGTTCTTCACCAACCGATTAAAAAGTGCTTCTTTTAGATAGGGAATTGATAGCAACAAACCAAAAATCATCGATGAGCGCCCCTGTGTGGGCTTCTGCAGTTGACGAACTCAGGGCGATTTGGCCGTTTTGTTGTGTAGATGTGGTGGTCAAAGATTTACAGCGGCGGCCGCGGTGACGATCCGAGGTGGTGGTTGTGGGTGTCACATGTCCGTTCTCACTACCTCTTCTCTATGTTTCTAATTCTACAACCAATTTCAAGACAAAGCCCTAACACACATTGTCAATGCCTCTACTAATTTCCTCGACGTCGTCGACGAATTACTCGCCACCATTCATGATTGGACTCCCATGGTAGTTAAGAAGCCCGTTGAAGTGTGTCATCGTGGGTGATCATTAATGATATGCACGAGATCACAAAGTGGATTGTGACATGTACAATAATTGTATTGAATTAAATCTGACCCAATTTAAAAACACACCTAAAAATCCCTAATTTTTTTGGGTAAGGAAAAATCTATAATTTTTATTTTTGTTCCAAACTTTAACCACCATATTTGCAGCAATCGGCTCTCTCTCTACATAGTTGCATCTTTGTAAATGTCCTATGGAAAGAAATATGTGTGTTCGCCTTGCCCTAGTACTGTTCACCTTGTCGAGAACCCAAGGCCCAACACTGTTCGCCTTATAACCGCATCGTGCTTTCACCTTCGCCGAAATCCATGGATGCGTGATAGTGGAAAAGAAGATAGATATTGTAGGGAAGGACAAGTTGGTAATTACATCATTATAAGGGCATTTTGGTCAATTAAAACTAACAAGTGATGCATGTGACAATCACGTGATTTGCCTGTTAATTTTAGACGGTCAACTAACGGGGAGGGGGTGGTATGATAGTTTATGTAGTTGAGGGGGTTAGTAGATAGTTTTTGTAAACAATAAGGGGGTTTTCAGATTTTAACCCTTTATTCTACATATTCATTTGTTTTTTATAGGCAAAATTGTAAAATACCCCCCTAAACTATACCATTATTTCCCTGAATTATTTTTGGAAACAAGTTACCCCCTTGAACTATACCATTGTTGTAAAATGCCCCCTTAAAGGCCACCAGAGGCTAAATTCTGGCCAACAAAGAGACACAATTACTAATTTACCCTTACTAAAAATTTATTACAAAAGATATAAATTATCATGGGTATAAAATACAAATAATGCCCTCATATTTTTTATATATTTTTTCTTCATCTACCATTCTGCCTGTCGATGAACTAGTTATGGAACAGCGAAAACGTCAAACCAAGCTCTACCACTAGCTGCATACATAATTGCAGAATTTGGGTTGAGCAAAATTTCCCAAGTGAGATGCTCAATTGCTTCCTTCAGCTTACCTGATCAACACAAAACCCACGAATTCAACAAACTTCTCTTTAATCACTTGTACATAAACATATATAAGATTTATATACGCGCAGATACAAACAAAAATCACAAGCCTTCAGAAATTGCTTCCATGCCCTGTGCCTTTGCCTCTTGTGAAGCATCAAGGTTTTCTTCTGCAACCTTAACAGAAGGGTTTCCCATCTACAAAATCCAATTGTCAAAGTTATAATTGTTTTTTTTTTTTTTTTTTTTTTTTTTTCCTTCACTTCTATATAGAAAATATAAAAAGATAAAATCAAAATTAAGTAAAACTGGGAAAATGAGTGGAAAAAACCTTTTGTGGAGGATCATCATCAGGCTCCACAGTTTCTCCTTCAAGCTCGATGTCAGATTCAATTATCTCGCTCTCTTCTTCTTTATCCACAGTCGGCTAAGTTTAGGCTGGTACTCGATATCATCATCGCTCTCATCCATCACATAAGGCTTCTGTAATTGAACTCATATAATTAACCACGTTGAAATGCCCAAAAGTTTAGGCAAATCGATTGTCCCCATGTCTTATAATTTCACTAATCCCTAAACCCCTCGCCCTTCCACTTGCTTGGTTGGCAGTCATCCGAAGCATGGAAGATGAAGAAAAATATATAAAAAATATGAGGACATTATTGGTATTTTGTACCCATAATATTTTATATCTTTTATAATAAATTTTTAAGGAAGGGTATATAGTAATTGTGTCTCTCTATTGGCCGGAATTTAGTCTCCGGTGGCCTTTAAGAGGGCATTTTGCAACAATGGTATAGTTCAAGGGGGCAACTTGCTTCTAAAAATAGTTTAGGGGGCATTATGCAACAATGGTATGATTTAGAGGTGTTTTTTGCTCTTTTGCCTTTTTTATATTGAGTTATGTAGCCCTCATTTTATGCTAGAGTAAGTTATATGTGGGAAGTAAGTTGATCCTTTTAGCTTGGTTGAGTATTGAAACTGTTCGATTTGGTATTAGTTATTGTACAGATGTTTATTGAATTTGATCCACTTAATATCTGATTTTTGGTTGAACTAAGAAGGGATATTTTCATTGTATCGGTTTTTTTTTTTTTTTTGAACTCTAAGTTGCAAATGCACAATGAGTTCAATTCATGTTCTCTTGTATTTGAGTGTTTTGAAGTCAGAACCTTGAGAGTCATAAAGGGTGCAAAAGTACTACTCAATATACCATTGGCAAATTCAATTTTAAAAGGAAAATAAACTTTTTTTTTTTTGTCATAGTTGTCTGATGAAGTGAAATCTTTATTCTTATTCACACCTAAATTTTTAGATTTTTACTTACACCCTTAATTAAATTATTGTCAATTGTAAATTCGAAAACTAATCCAATTATAGCAAGGTAATTGGATAAGAAAGAACCAAGGCGTTTTTAGTGCAAACGATACGATATTTTTTAACTTAGAAAACACCATGAAATCTTTGTTGCAGAAAAAATTGTGAATTATTTCAACCTTTAGAGGGAAACTGAAAGAGGGAAGCTTCAAAAAAATAAAGTGAGAGTTTTAGCATAATAAGAAATCGTCGTAGAAAATTTTAGTCCAAAAGATATCATATTTATTAGTTAATTAATTAAGTTTAATAAATTAATGATGAAATGGTAAATTGGTGATGTGGCGCTATAACAACCGTATGATTAATTTCTTGTGACGTGACTACAGCAAGCATTTAACCATGCTTTCCAACTTATTGCCTCTTCAGCGGGACTCCTCAAATTTGGTATTCTCTCGATTATATCCTTTGCTTCTACTAAAAGCCTAGCTCGAGGAAAAAAATCGTCTCCATTCGCATCTCACTGGAAAGTGTCCCACCTTCGGCTGATGTGGCAAAGGTGGTAAAATGGGTAGGTACTGTAGTTTTTCTTATACCATTTATGTACTCTGTAGCTTCTACCCTTTCTGTACATAATATATCGTACCCGTATTTGATTTTCAATTTCAAATTCTCCTAAATCAAAATTAAGGTTGCTCCCAAAACTGATAGTGATGTATATATACAGATTTTGAAAGTGTCTTTTTTCTTCTCAAGGAAAGGGAAACTGAGAAAGAAGGCAACCCACCACCTCTCCCCACCTCGCCGAGGACGAATGAGAGAACAACAACGTTCTCTTCCCCCCCTCTCTATCTTCCGCTTTTCTTTCTCTCTCTATATATATGTATGTGTGTGTTTGTGTGTTTCTCTCTCTATATCTAATTTTGTATTGACGATTCCCTCATTTCCCGGTTGTTTAGCTTTTTGTGCATGCTCGAACTCAATCTCGTAGACTTCACAATGGATAAGGACACAAGTTTCTATTAATATTTCGCCCAATATAGCTCCAGATCTAAGCCAGTTTAATTTTGTTATCAATTTCTCATTTTTTTTTTTGTTGTTGTCTGAGTCCTGATTAATACTATTGTTTATGGGCTTTTGAGATTGTTCTTCATCATTAGAAGATGAACTTTTCTTCATCGGAAAAAGTTCTTCCAAAACTGGGCCATCAGTTCTCTTCCCCCCCTCTCGATCTTCCTCTTTTCTTTCTCTCTCTCTCTCTATATATATATGTTTCTCTCTCTATATCTAATTATGTATCGACGATTCCCTCATTTCCCGGTTGTTTAGCTTTTTGTTCGTGCTCGAACTTAATCTTGTAGACTTCGCAACGGATAAGGACACAAGTTTCTATCAATATTTCGCCCAATATAGCTCCAGATCTAAGCCAGTTCGATTTTGTTGTCAATTTCTCATTTTTTTTGTTGTCAGAGTTCTGATTGATACTATTGTTTATAGGTTTTTGAGATTGTTCTTCATCATCAGAAGATGAACTTTTCTTCACCGGAAAAAGTTCTTCCAAAACAGGGCCATCAGTTGATGTCTGCTCAGAACATTCAGTTGCCCAATACACAACATAGTAGTCGTCAGTGTCGTCCCAGACAATTGTTTCTTCCATGTAACAATCGCTGAAATTAACACCCAAAAAAGAAAATTTAAAACCCATCACGAATAAATATAGATAGAGAAATTAATCTAGAGAGAGAATGTGTACCTTGAGCGACGAGCTCTAAACATAGAGGAAGCTCGCTTCGGAAGACGTAAATTTTCCGACGTTCCTCTTCTAAGGCTTCAATATAATCACGAAACCTCTACATTTTCTCTGTATAATTGTTGTCCATGGTTGATTAACTTCGATTATATAAATTAAGAGATTAAATTGAGAAAATTTGTCTCAGTATAGATAGATTCGGAGATGGGAAAAGGGGCCGGAGAAGTGGAGAAGCATAAAGGGATCTATGTAGAATCAGGAAATGAACCTTTGATGGGTTTTTTAGAGACAGAAAGTGTATTTTTGTGTGAGAGATATATAGAGAGAGGAAGTATATATGCTTGCATATAAAAGGAAGTGGGTTGAATATTCGAGGATGTGATTCCTTATTTGTCGCTTAACCTAGCCATTAAAATTTTAAATTTCGATCTTGAGACGAAGACGAAAAAGACGAAGAGCAGAGGAGAGAGATAAGGGTTCTGTAAAGGTAAAGTTGAAGGTAATTTTTAACAAAAAAATATTAAATGTAATTATAAATTATGTATTCTGATTTCGTATAATGTATAAGTGTAGGGTGTATTAGTATAAGTGTATGATGTATTCGTACATGGGGTAAATGAAAATAGTACATCAGTAACTTTTTTGTGTAAATGCTGACTGGGTGCTGACTGGACGATGATGTGGCAAATGGGCTGAGGTGGTTTCACCTCAGCCCTTGGATCTGCACTGGATCTATTTCAGTGAGAGGTGCACTGGAGCATATTCGAATCCCCAGCCTGACCTTAGGCAAATGGGCTGAGGTGGTTTCACCTCAGCCCTTGGATTTGCACTGGATCTATTTTAGTGAGAGGTGCACTGGAGCAGATTCGAATCCCCAGCTTGACCAAAAAAATGGATCTGCAATCCATCAAGGGCCACCCTCACTCACACACAAATACATGCAGACGCACATACATACACGTACACCAGGGAAAAAAAAGAGTACCTTCTAGCCGGAAGATCACCAACGGTTGAAATTGGCAGAACAAAGGGTATCAACGACGGAAAAGCCGTGACTGAGAGGAATTGTTGGCCTTTGATGATGAGAGTCGATGGGGTGGTCAGCTCTTCGTTCCCTAAAAAATCCCATCTCGTTGATCCGTTATCCATCGATTCTTTTCCTTAATTGTTAGGGTTTGAAGGGGAGAGAGAGATTCAGAAGCTAGGGTCGCTCAATTCGTCTCTGGATTAGGGTTAGCACATCCAAATTAATCGTTAGGGTTTGAAGGGAAGAGAGATTCAGAAGCTAATCTCTCAATTCGTAAAGGTTTTGCTGGCCACTGGCCGTTAACAGATAATGTAAATTACCATTTAGCCCTTAAGTTAAATGATGCCGTTTTGAGTTATATCCAACTTTAACTGTTGATGTGGCAAAATTGGATGTAATGTACAAAAATACCTTCATTTTGAATCTGCCACCTCATAATAACTTGGGCATTTATGTAATTTTAAAAAACTAACAACTCCAACTTTTCTCTGTATCTCTCCTCCCCCTTTATGTTTTCTCCAAACCACCCTAAATAAACACCGCCATATGCCCAGACCAAGGCCACCACGATTTGAGCAAGCTTTTGCCAATGACGCGAAAATTTGATGGGTTTGACAACGCTCGACCAACGTCTCTATCGACGGAGACGACAAGAAATACGGCTAGAAGGAAGGTTGCGGAGATCAACGCGAAGCCCAGACCACGCTGCCATGATTTAAGCAAGCTTCTGCCAGGAACGCACAAAAATTTAAAAAATATAAAAATTATTTATTTTTTAATTACCAATTAAAGACTTACGTACTTCAAACTCAACTCTTAAAAATTTCACTACTTAATTTTTTATTTTATCAAACATCACCTAATTTTTAATTATATCAATGACATGTAATGGGCTACACCCTGAATTACAAAAAAGCTCCTCAACTTTCATTTTGTTGCATATTACCCAATCAGGTCACCGGAAAAGATAAATGACATTTTTACTCTTATTATGAAAGGGCACCTTTTGAAGCATTGTTAATATTAACTTACTGACGTGGCAACAAAAATCTCAACGGCCAATGGGAGATCGAAAGCACATCGAAGAGATAAAGTATGTTCTCTCTTTTACTCTATCACAGAATCCGGCTAATGGGCCACCACTGCAACCTCGTTCACTTCCGGTGAATTTCTGGCTCTCCTTGCATGGGTTCCCGTGTTGATCTCGAGTCACCTGCGAGGCTATCCAGGATCCTACTAGAGAAGGTTTAGGACCCTTAGATCAGCGAGTGCCTTTATAAAAGGTCTCTCTTCCGGTCCCAAGTCTCACATCCCTGCGTCTGCAATCGGCATTTCTGGATCAAAAAAGCAGATTGCTTAGGAAGTATCTTTCCTTTCCTTTCCTTGTATATTACTTACTACCATGTATATAATTTTATTTTCAGTGTTTCTGGATTACCAAAATCAATTAATCACTACCATAATTTACCTTTATATATATAGTTTGGATTACCATTTTTATCCTCTCTTTTTTCCTTGCAATAGAATCGAAGTGACAATTTTTTTTCTCCCTTTTTTTTTTTTTTTTTTTTTTTTTTCAACAAAACTGCATTACGGGTTTGTTTATATATATATATATATATATATATATATGTATATCTATCTATCTGTAGAGAGAGAGAAAAGTATAGGAACCCAAAATTGACGCGACGGCGAAAAATTCGATTAAATGATAGCTTCCAACACTCTGCCAGCCTCCTATCATCATCATCTTCTTATCTTGTTTCTGACCACCAAAATCACCAAGAAGCACAGCTGATTGAAAACGAAGACAAACCCTAACAGGAAATTTTGATAAAGGCTTGTTTGGGTCGGTTTGGGTCTAATGGTTGAAAATCAAGGGTATTATTTTCCTTTCATGCATATGTGGGCAATATGGTCATTTAAATTTAAAAAACCAATATTAACAGTCATGTATCACCGGACCTTGAAAGGATGGGGTGATCTGCATTATCAATAAGACGAGTTTCCTCCCTTGGAATTTGAGGCAAGTATACTCTTCTTTTCTTAAAAGAGTGTTGAAGAGATGGAACATCGGTCAATAATCAAGTAAAACATAGGTTACCCAAAGACTAGACTATTATATATATATATATATATATTAGATATTTATGACGTCAAGGTGAATAGAGAAATGTCTCTAGCAAATATATATGTTGATAAATATAGATATATATTGAAAATAATTATTTCCTCAAATAATAAGATACGGAATTATTTCCTCAAATGAAAATAAAATAAAATTTTTAGTGTTCACTGGCATTTATGCAAGATTATAAATGCTGTTGATTTTATGCAACTTTTACATTATAATAAAAAAAACTTGAACAACAGATATTTTCTTTAGACAGTTAAAAGAAGTATCATTAGCCTATCAGACTACTCTAATCTAGTGATTTGCCATTCGTCCCAATTGCGAAGCAGGCATTGCAAATTTAGATGAGGAAAAATATTACAAGGTTTGTCATGTTCCACATTAAATTCAAATAAAATTTAAAATAAATGTATATAATTTGAATATTAACTTTACCTAATAACTTAAATTTTTTTAATAAGATAATGTTTTTTTTAAACATATTTATAATACAAAACATAGAACTTCATTCGATCATCCGAATCAGGAGTAATTATTGGATACCCCGGGGGTATGGTACCCCAGGGCATCCCAACCCTTGGATGTGGTGGGGCCCACCATCACATCCATAATCTAAGGGCCCTCACTACCCCGGGGTACCATACCCCCGGAGTATTCAATAATTTCTCCCGAATCAGATCAAATTTCGTGAATTTCATTACCAAAACTTTATCAAAATCACATCGGATTTTGTGGATTTAAATCATGCAACTCAATCGAAATCTTATATTTGACCCGCCAAAGTTTCATCAAAATCTCATATAATTAACATCAAGTGATCTTGTCAATTGCCAAAACTTTATTGAAATTCCATTCAATGTAAGATATGGATATGTGACTCGAATTTGAAATGGCAAAAATAAAATTTGAGCTTCCATTCTACCATATAGAAGAAACATATCGGAAATTGCTAGTTCCTATAATTTAAATACACCATATAGGTATATGCTACATTCAAATGAGTCAAGCCTCCACCGCTGACGGCTGATCCATCCGCTTCACGCCAGAATCGTCAAAGAATGGTCATTGAAATGGGGACATTGCGACAACCTCCACCCCGTGCCCCAACTCACTTAAACAATGTTCAAAAAGATTGGGACGAGAAATACAGCAGAGTAGAGCATAGATGGCAGCCGCAGGATATTCGTGTTAATCAGAGGGGGCGGGTCAGATTTGGTGTCCCAAAGGGGCATAGGATACCACCCAAAAAGAAACCTCTCAATCCATTTGCAGACCCGAGGCCGAATCATCACGATGCTCCACAGCCAGTCACTGCGACAAATGTTGAGCGCCTGATAAGCCGTTTCCACGATAAGTAATTCGAGGCGGAGTACAAGTACCAAGGGCCTTCTTACCAAAAAGTAGAGATCGGTCCACTACGTATCCTTTCAGTGATGGAATAGACCGGCGAGCATGAATCAGCCGGCTGGCTTTACTGGTTTTGACCCAAGCAGGTTTGTACACCGACGTAAGGAGGGACTCGGAACTGATGGATCTGGCGAGGACGGATCTGGCAGGCGGTGGTGACAAGGACGGTTCGCAGTAGAGATCGCGGAACGGCGGCCGGCGAGCAAGGGATGGCTCGGCGGTGAGAGGAACGACAAGTAAGGAAGAACTGAATCGGCCGTGAACTTGATGGGTTCGGTGAGGGATGCGATTTCCGACGGTAATGGTCGAAGCGACGGACAGAGACTTGTAAAAAAATCGCGAGTCCGGTGGTGGTTGATTTGCAGATCAGGGGGCTTTTGGGTTGATGGCGGTGATGGGTGGTGATGGATTGGGTTTGATTTTGCAGAGAAGAGAAAATGGGTTACAAATGGGTCTTTCTGGTTGGGTTAGGATGCTAATGGGTTGTTGCAAACTCCTACCCAAGTCAAAGACAATAAGTAAAGGCAAAGAAGAACCAAATCAACAGGATGACTGAGGAGGGTAATTTGGTCAATTTAAATTTTAAATGTGTAGGGGACCTAATTGCACTAAATTAAAATTTAAAATGTGTTTTTTTATACATGAGGAGTGTGATATGCACTGTAAACATACCCAATGAATATTTTCTGCACTTGACCTAAAAAAAAAAAAACCTGTATTCGGTTGTGCATTCTTATCACTCAATACTGAATTGAGTTCATATAAGTATTTCTGTGACACTGAAGATACAATATTCCGTTTCATCTCTCTCACTCTTACTTTCTCTTTCTCTCCCTCCTCTCTCTCTTTTCTCTCTATCCTCTCCCTCTTCTCTCTCTCTTCTCTCCTCTCTCTTGCCACCCGTCATGGTCCATTTATAGGCCATGACCCTTTGCAGTTAACCAATTACATTGGGCTTATAGCCGAAAGTTCTCTTCCTCCTGGGCTGGGTCCTGTAATGGGCTTGACCTTCTTCGGTGGACCCCCTGCGTTCGGCCCATTCCAGGGTGCTTTGGCATGGATCATTCTTCAATCATTCGACCCGATCTCGTTTCCGCGATCCATATCCAGCCCATGCCACTTGCCGCATCCTCAACTGCCCCCATAATTACCCCTTATTGATTAGGGGGTAATTATTAGAGGCTGCTAATGATAACCTGACGGCTCGAGGAGATCGTGTGGGAGAATGGACGATTAGATCAAAGGGTCGGCGCTTCGAGATTCAAAAAAACAACCCATCGTTTTCCTGACTCCTCGGCTCTCGGGCTTATCTCGTCTTTATAAGCTCCATCGACTCTCCATCGATCCTCTTTACCGTCTCCATCTCACCTTTTGCTGCTTGAATCCTTTCCGGTGATCTCTTGCGAAAGATCTTCCGTCCAGTGGCTTTGCAATACTTCTCTGCCGTTTTCACTCTCTAAGGTTAGTTTCATTTGCATTTTTCTTTTGGAAGACTTTTTTCTTCTCCCCGGAATCCTCATCCACTCTCACCATGACAGTAGATCTAGACGTTCTTCGCATGAAACTTCAACTTCCTGATGATGTAGAAATTAGAAACTGCCCCCGGGAAGTGAATATTAGAACCGGTGCTGGCCTTCTTCTCGGCGAGGCCTTGTTTTCACTCCTCCATCTCAATCTCCTTAGATTTCCTCTACATCCTTTCTTTTGCTATGTTTTTAACAAGCTAAATCTTTCCCCTTTACAAGTAAACCCCAATTTCCTTAGGATTTTATCCGTTATGCTACTCCTGGTTCGTGACAGAGGTCTGGATCTGGACCTCGTAGATCTCCTCCTCTGTTACAAGGTCAGCAAGATCAGAACTAACGAACCGTTTTACCACCTTTTCCCCATTGAGAAGAGGTCTATCTGCACGGATAAGATCAAATCTGAGAAGGGCTGGAGGAAAAACATTATCGGGGTTAGGGGAGCCTGGTTCTCTCCAGCTGCGGAGGGTTTCCCTATCCCGAGCGCTTTCGGAGAGTGCTCTGTCTCTTTTTATAAGAAATATAAAAACCATAAGAGTGACTGTCCTTGCGAGATCTGCATTCCTCGTTTTTGTTCTTTCTTGTGCCATTCCTTAGGCATTCCTTGTGATGACTTGAGCTACAGTGTGTGCAGGGATAGGGATAACTACTTGAAGCAGTACGTTCTGACCAACGTTTCCTCTTGCTCGGACCTTCTCACCTCAGATAATCTCCTCGACATCTCAGTCCTCGGCAAGACAATGAGCCAACTCCAGATCCCTTCCTTCGACAGGAAGAAATCTGCCCCCAGGCCTGCTATCACTCCTGCGTCAAATTCCTCACCGGCTTCAGCATCTTCCTCCGCTACTCTTTCTGACACCACTCCTTCCACCGATCCATCCGCGACGGCTGCTGACCCGGTCGCTAACACGGCGACTGCCAGCCCGAACGTTGCCCCCTCTGTCAACAATCCTCCTGGCTCTGCTGTTGCTTCCGCACGGGAAAAGGCCAGAGGAAAAAGGCATCAACCCGACAGTGCTCTGAGCATGGATGACGTTCCCTTGTCCCAGAGGGTTAGGCCCTCTGGGCCGAATGTGATTTCCCTGGCGAGACCTCCTCAAGCTAGGCCCCCCACCCCTTCTGGACAAGCCTCTGCTTCAGGAACGGCGCCATGGAGCCCTCGCTTCGTCCGAACAGACGGATCGTCTGTGAAACCGACCGAGACCATGTTCAAAGATGGTCAGACCGCGATGGCCTACTACAGGAGTATGTGGACTCCCAAGGACATCGAGGTAGCCAAAGGTCTATCTCAGAGGGAGGTGTTCAGCCGATTCCCCTTGTCCGCCATGGAGGTAACTTCTACCCCTTAGTCAATAAATCTTTACATACTCTTGCCATTTATTTTCTTCTAACCATCTGCTCGGCTTAACCAGTTGTCCTGTATATCTCTACAGACCTTGTACGGGATGATGGCTATGCAGAAGCAAGTTGAGCAGGTGAATGCCAAGGTCCGCACGCTTTCTGACAGCCTTAGTGCAGCGAACAAGGAGAACGGCAACTTAGCTGCTCAGAAGACCGGGTTGATGGTTCAACTTGGTAAAACCGAAAAAGAGAGGGATTCGCTGAGGAGGGAGACTGACTCTCTTCAGGATGAGCAGAATGCTCTGCAACTTGAGAAGAGCATCTGGCAGACCGAACGGGAATCCCTTAGGGCCAAGAAGGAAGAACTGCTACGCCTTCTGAATGATGAGCAATCTGCTCGGATGGCCTTTGAGAAGAGGGCCCTGGATGAGCGCAACGCTTTGCTTGATACCATCAGCAGGGTAAATGGTGGTATGCTAGCTCTGCATGCTCGATTCTTTAGAGTCGGAGCCCTCAGATATGCTCAGGGGTTCCGAGAGGGTTATGCTAATCGCATCCC
Organism: Cornus florida; assembly: GCF_030987335.1. Taxonomy (NCBI): domain Eukaryota; kingdom Viridiplantae; phylum Streptophyta; class Magnoliopsida; order Cornales; family Cornaceae; genus Cornus; species Cornus florida. Next base: position 37,615,567 of record NW_026775575.1, read on the forward strand.
TGATGAGGGTCAGACTGGCTCTACCCCTGATGATGTTGATAAGGATCTGGATATCGACCCTTCTGGTGTTTATACCGATCCAGACTCCACCGCTGCCGAGGGGATATTTGATGAATGTCAAGAGATTGCATCTTCTCGGATCACTCCTACTCCTCCTGCCGTTCTGACTTTGGACATTCTTCCTGTGTCCACTTTAACACCCTCTGCCGTTACTGCTGAAGATAACCCTCAACAGAATGATTCTTCCAACGCTACTTAGGGTAGGATTCAACAGAACGATTCTGTCATTCACCTTAACTCTCCACCTCGTGAGGATGGCGACACTACTAACAATGAGGAGGTAGCCCAACATCAAGAGGCCGACGAGGCAAACGCCTCTTAGTTAGGACCTTTTTTTTTTTTTTTTTTTTTTTTTTAAATGTACTGACTTTGGCATATGTGCCATCTTTACACCTCATTTTTGTAACCTTCTGAAGCTTATTAATGAGATGGCCGACTCCTTATCAATTTTTTTGTGTCAACTCTTCCTTTTATTTATTTTTTTTTGGCAAATGTTTGGCGTTCGGCTCATTGTGCCAACTGCCACTTACTTTGCTCAGGTGCCTGGCGTTTGGCTAGAATACCACTTGCCACTTGGCCCTCTAATTTTCTTTAGCAAGTGCTTGGCGTTCGGCTCATAGTGCCAGTTGCCATTTACTTTGCTTAAGTGCCTGGCGCTCGGCTGGAATGCCTCTTGCCACTTGGCCTTTTGTTTTTCTTAGCAAGTATTTGGCGTTTGGCTCATAGTGCCAGCTGCCACTTACTTTGCTTAGGATTTTAAAGAGGAGTGCAATCTTTATAAATCTCAGAAACTCATACATTTAACTGTTTTCAATTTAAAATAAACAAAATTCAGTACTGAATCTCAACTTTTTATTGATAATACCTCTTTAGAAAAGTAGCATTCCAAGGCTTGTTAACCAGCCTTCCGGCCATGGTTTCTAAGGTATATGCGCCTTTTCCTATGGCCTCTGCAATTCTGTATGGGCCTTCCCATGGTGGCATCATCTTCTTGACTATCCCCACCTTCTTTTTCAGAACCAGGTCACCTGGCCTAAAGTCTCTGTGCTTTACTTTCCTGTTATGGCTGTTCGCAAGTGTCTGCTGGTAAGAGGCGAGCCTCACCGCTGCTGCGTCACTTTTTTCTTCCAGCAAATCGAGGTTAAACCTTAGCATATTGTCATTATGCTCACGGTTCCATGCCAAGCTTCGAATAGTCGGAACTAAGTGCTTGACCGGTATAACTGCCTCGGTTCCATACGCTATGGTGAATGGACTTTCTCCGGTCGATCTTCTTGGGGTCGTTCTGTAGGCCCATAGGACGTTTGGCAGTTCATCTAACCACCTTCCTTTCCTTTCTTCTAGTTTCTTCTTGATGCAAGTAAAGATTGTTCTGTTTGTAATTTTCGTTTGTCCATTGGCCTGTGGATAACTTACTGCTGCCAGCTTTTGATTAATTTCATACTCCTCCAACAGCTCTCTTACCTACTTACTGTCAAGGTTGGTACCATTATCCATGACGATTGACCTCGGAACACCAAACCGGCAAATAATATTACTCCAAATGAATCGTCTCACATGAGTTTAAGTAACGCTCGGGTACGGCTCTGCTTCCACCCACTTAGTAAAGTAGTCTGTAGCCAATAACACATACTTGTTCTGAGCTCTGGCAGTTGGTAAAGGACCAACTACATCCATCCCCCACTGTGCGAAAGGCCATAGTGTGGCCATTACATGCAAGTCTTCAGGCGGTTGGTGAATCAGTGGTCCGAACCTTTGGCACTTATCGCACCTTCTGGACAATTCTTCCGAATCTCGCGACATGTTTGGCCAGAAATACCCTTGCGCCATTGCTTTGTGTGCTAATGATCTCCCCCCTGAGTGGTTTCCACATACACTTTCATGAATAGCTCGTAATATTTGTCGAGCCTCTGTGGGGGTAACGCACTTTAAGTACGGTCCGGAAAAGGATCTTCTGTATAACTGGTTATGCACTACGGCGTACTTTGCAGCATTCGCTTTGATTTTCCTAGCCTCATTTCTTTGTTCAGGCAAAGTACCATCTCGGAAGTAAGTTATGATCGGATCAATCCAACTTGGCTCATATGGAATAACATTCACTTGCCAAGGATCTGAGCCTGAAGGTTCTTCGAAAATGGATGGCTGGTTTAATATTCCCACTGGAACCACCCTTGCTAATGTTTCTCCAGAACCCGAGGCGCTACATGCTAGCCTGTCGGCATCTCCGTTATACTCCCTCGGAATTTGAATGAATTCAATTTTTTCAAAGTGTTGTGCCTCCCGAATAACAGCAGAACGATATGCTTCCATCGTTTCATCCTTGGTTTCATACTCACCCCTCAGCTGCTGAACGACTAATTATGAGTCACTGAAAACATTCAAATTCCTGACCTTAAGTTCTTTGGCAAGCTTTATTCCTGCTAGCAACGCTTCATATTCTGCCTCATTGTTCGTGGCTGCGAATTTAAGCCGAAGCGCTTGGCTTAAGGCTGTACCTTCTGGCGTCTGCAGTTTGATCCCAATGCCTGCACCCATCTGATTTGAGGATCCATCAACGAAGAGTTTCCATAAGCACTTACAAAGATCCTCCTCCACGTCTTCTGAATCACATTCTAGTAAAAAATCTGCCACCGCCTGCCTTTTGACTACTGTTCTAGGTTCGTATGTGATATCAAATGAGCTTAACTCTATGGCCCACTTCGTCATTCTTCCGGAGAGATCTGGTTTGTGCAGGATTATTCTGATAGGGAAAGTGGTTAGAACGATAATAGGATGGGATTCAAAATAATGCCTGAGCTTTCTTTTCGCATGCACTAGCGAGAGTATCACCCACTCTGCCTTTGAATAACGTCTTTTGGCCTCAGTCATTGTTTTGCTAACGTAGAACACTGGATATTGCTTCCCTTCTGCGTAGCGGATCAGAACGCCACTTGTTGCAATGCGGGATACTCCGAGATACAAAAATAGCTTTTCGCCTGACTCTGGAACTGACAGTACCGGAAGGTTCTGCATATATTTTTTCAGAGCAGTTAACGCTAGGCGTTGTTCATCTCCCCAAACCTGCCTGCCATGGCTTCGGATTGTGTCAAAAAATGGTTTGCATCGATCTGACAATTTGGAAATGAAACGGCTCAGTGCAGCAATCCGTCCCGTAAGTGTTTGCACCTCTTTGATTGTCGTCAGCTCGGCATTCTTAGTCAGAGCATCTGCTTGGGCAGGGCTTGCCTCGATACCTCTGAGATTAACCACGTGCCCTAGGAATTGGCCTAAACTTACATCGAACGAGCACTTGGTCGGATTGAGCTTCATTCCATACCGCCGCAAAACATCAAACACGCCTCGAAGATGTTGCACATGATCGGCTTTCTTCTTACTTTTGACCACCATATCATCAATGTAAGCCTCCATTGTCTTCCCTATTTGTTCCTCAAAAATCTTGCTAATGAGTCTTTGGTAAGTTGCCCCGGCGTTCTTTAGTCCGAACGGTATAACTTTGTAGCAATACGTCCCGCGTTCAGTAACGAAAGAAGTTTTTTCTTCATCAGCGGGGTCCATGGGGATCTGATTATAACCCAAATAAGCATCTAAAAAGGTCAAGCGTTCATATCCAGTTGTTGCATCCACCATTTGATCAATCTTTGGCAGCGGGAAGCTATCCTTCGGACAAGCTTTGTTTAAATTGGTAAAATCAATGCACACGCGCCATTTCCCATTTTTCTTTTGCACAACGACCACATTCGATAGCCAGTTGGGGTAGCGCACTTCTCTTACGAACCCCGCATCAAGCAGCCTATCAACATCCTCGGCAATAATTCGGTTGCGCTCGGGGGCAAACCGTCGCTGCTTCTGTTTTACAGGTTTTGCATTGGGATTAACGTTTAAGGAATGACAGGATACCGAAGGATCGATCCCGGGCATGTCCAGGTGACTCCATGCGAACACATCTGCGTTTTGAGACAAAAAATCAACTAATTCCTGCTTTTCCTCCTCAACGAGTCGTTCCCCTACTCTGGTTGTCCGTTCCGGTCGGAACTGATCAATCTGCACATCAAGCAAGGGTTTTTCGGTCAAGCCCTCTGGTTCCTCCTCTCCGTTCTGCCTGGAGGGAGGCTCCTGTAATTGCTATCTCGGACTTACTGAACGAATGGGAGCTTTCCCCTTTCCGGCATGTTTCAGCGTTACAGAGTAACATTCTTTAGCTGCAACTTGGTCTCCATGAATGTCAATCACTTTGGTTCCATCTGGTGCCAGGCATCTCATTACCTGATGCAGAGTGGAAGGAACACCTCGAACCCTGTGGATCCACCCCCTGCCCATCAGAAGATTGTAAGAGGGATGAATTTCAACAACTACAAAGGTTTCCATCAAAACCCTCTCGGCAGCATGTACCGCTACCTCCACCGTGCCGACGGGCTCCACTCGCTTCCCATCAAACCCTACTAGTGGATTCCCGGTGGATTTCAGCTGATCTTGTTTGATCTCGAGCCGATCGAATGTATCTCTTGGCATGATGTTCGCACTACTTCCAGGGTCAATTAGAACTCTGCGCACCAAGCATTTGGCCACTGTCAAACTTACGACCAGCAGGTCCTCATGAGGGATCTGAACACGCAACAAGTCTGCTGCGTCAAACTTTATCTGCGTTGATGCGCTCTGCTAGTGCAGAGTGTTTACACTGCCTATCCTTTTCTTTATCCGTGCCTGACGAAGGAATTCATCTGATTCCTCAGCAGGTTCAGGCCGACTGTGAATTGCATTAATTACTCAAACTGGTTGCGTGTTGTGAGAATTCGATTTCTGACTCTTCTTCACATGCTCCATCGGCCGGTTCTGTTCCACCGCTGGTCCTTGAATATAACTTGCGAACTCCCCTCTGGCTATCAGCATCTCTACCTGTCTCCTTAGGTTCCTGCATTCGTTAGTCTGGTGGCCAAAATTAGAATGAAATGCACAGTGTTTAGACTGATCCCTCTGTTCGAGAGGTTGCCTGATTGGTAAAGGAGGTCGGAACTTATCTTTATTTTCTTGGTACAGTCTTGCTAGGGTAACTTTCAATGGAGTAATCAGCTCTTCCTCTCTGGGCCTCTTCTCATATTTCCACGAGGAGCGTTGCGGTTGGACCTGTTTTTGCCTGATCTTTACTTTGGTCTTTTCTTCCGTAGATATAACGGATGTCTTCCGAGCGTTTGCCACCTCTTCTTCTTCCAAGTGCACAAATCCATCGGCTCTTTCGTTAAGTTCATCCATAGTCCTCGGCGTGTTGACCACCAAGCTTGTGTGGAACAGGGTGCCACGATTCATAGCCAGAATGAATGCTTGAACTGCCGTTGAAGGGTGACATTCAATAACCATGCTCTTGGTAAGGTTAAACCTGGTTAGGAAAGCCTGGAGACGCTCTTCAGCGTGTTGCTTCATTGTGAATAAGCTCGAAATATCTTTCGCTGGACGCTTGTTTCCATAGTATTGGCTTATGAACCGATCGCACAGGCTTCGGAAACTATCCACCGAACCCCTCGGCAGGTTCTTGAACCAATTCAGAGCTGGTCCGGCTAAACTCGTAGGAAAGCACTTCCACATCAAAAAATCATTCTCAGTGTTTAGAGCCATTTTCAGCTGGACGTGATACACATGATCGATCGGATCAGTCGTTCCGTTGAATAGAATGAAAACGGGCATGGAAAATTTCCTCGGACTCGGAGCATTCAGAATCTCATCGGTGAACGGTGAATCCACCGTTTGAGCTGCTGAATGGAGTGCTTCATTCTCCCTCTGGAATCCCGCGGCTGCTCTCTGGTCTACTGATCTCCTCTCTGAGCTGTGATAATCGAACGTTGTTATGGAGGGCCGGTAGGTCGGATCGAATGATCTATCCTCAACAAAGTCCTTGCGCCATGGAGGCATAGCTTTCTGACGAATCAACTCTGTTGCTTCACCTCGGCTGAGCGTTTCTTGATGTGGATCAAAAGTCATTACTTCGTTTTGCCTGATCTGCTTACGCCGTGGATCCATGTGAATCGATCCTTCACGATCATCCATACGACGAAGATTTGGCGGCAAACCGTCTCGCCGGATTTCCTCGCGGTGAGGATCAACTAGATTGTTTTCAACCTCTTCACCGTGATGTGCTGCATCGGTACGTGCACCTTCTTCGCCTACCGGAAGTGGTCGTGGAATTACTGGAGCTTCTTGACGCTGTATTTCATTCCTTAGATCTGCATTTTCTCTCCGGAGAGCTTCGATCATGTTCATCAACTCATCAAGTTTCACTTGCTGGACGTTTTCAACCGTATTAGAGTTGTCACCCCCTATCATGATTCCAGATCGAAGCAAAGGCATGAATTATGAACTTCGAAACAGATCTAAGCGTTACCGATGCAAACTCCGCTAGATCTGGGCTTAACTTTACCGAATCGTGATCGCTGTTTGCTAGATCTGAACTTTTCTCGCTTCAAACTCGTCGGATTTGATTGCAACTGAGCAAATCACGATTGCGTCCTTCCAAAGCAAATGCCTCAGAATCCACAATAAGCAAGAATTCTCTCGGAGCAAACTACAATCTCACTGATTTGGATTCAACTTCCAGAAGTCACACTGCGTATTCACAAACTCGATTGAACTAATATGGTACTGATCGGGCTCGAATTGATCTTCGTCCTTACTTCCCACAGACGGCGCCAATTGAAGATACAATATTCCGTTTCATCTCTCTCACTCTTACTTTCTCTTTCTCTCCCTCCTCTCTCTCTTTTCTCTCTCTCCTCTCCCTCTTCTCTCTCTCTTCTCTCCTCTCTCTTGCCACCCGTCATGGTCCATTTATAGGCCATGACCTTTTTTTGCAGTTAACCAATTACATTGGGCTTATAGCCGAAAGTTCTCTTCCTCCTGGGCTGGGTCCTGTAATGGGCTTGACCTTCTTCGGTGGACCCCCCGCGTTCGGTCCATTCCAGGGTGCTTTGGCATGGATCATTCTTCAATCATTCGACCCGATCTCGTTTCCGCGATCCATATCTGGCCCATGCCACTTGCCGCATCCTCAGACACCATTATTGATTGTTCAAAGAAAATTTAAAATTTAAAATTATTTTAAAAGATTATAAAAGTAAATATATATATAATTTTAAAACACGCTCCAATAGTGGCCGACCCAACACTAATTTTATTTGGTTAAATATGACTGCTCTCAAACAAAATTTGTTAAAAATGAAATGGATTGGTATTAGTGTGGTGTTCATAAAAAGAAGAAGAATGAAATACATAATTATTACAGTAAAATAACTTATGTGGATGTTTTATGGCGAGCCAAGCCAGTGTGGAGCTTGCCACGTGATAGGCTCCATTTTTTTTTTTTTTGAAAATTCAAACAATTGATATATATAAATGAACAGTATAATGGGGTTGGCCTAATGCTTACAACACATGAAAACAATGTGGCAAACCAGGACATGAAGGCCCAAAGGACCAAAACAGCCCCAGCAGGCCCAGGGTATACAATAACCAATGCGTTAAGAGTTGGGGCAAGCTGTAGTCAATCAAGCCATCATTGAAATAATAAAAGTGACCAGCCCAGCCAACACCACACCGACGGGTTACTTTAAGGCCACCCGAATGATAATTTTAAAAAGTGTAGTGATATGGCTCATTGTAAACCACTTATTTCGGGGAAAACACAAAAAGACTCGTGCTGAAATATTTTGATCCTTAAAAGAAGGCAGTAAACAAATACCTCCTGTGGAACAATTTATGTTACTGTTTCATAAATCAAAGAATCTCAACTTCTTAAGGATATGCACTTTTATATATTATTTTCCCTTCACATCAGCAAATTCTAAATAATTCCTGCACAAGTAATGAATTCTGCTGATTCTAAGCAATTGCTGTAAATGTAATGATGTCAGCGTAGCTTCAATAAAAATGACAAATATTTACTTCAGTCTGACATTTTTATGGTGATTTCGACCATCATGAAGACGCTTGAGAAGAAGTTTGGGCTACATTGGCCGTTTGATATCTCTATTGCACATGTAAGTCAAGAACTGGCCAAGTAGTTTTTCCAAGAGAGCCTAAACAACGGAGATTTGCACACCTGCACCAGGGGATGAAAAAAAAGGTTTTATTTACCGTGATAGAAAAGCAGAAGATGAAAACTACAACGAAACATAACGACAATGATAGTTTCGTGTAACCAAGAATACCATAGTTGGCTGTACATAAAATTAATAAATTAATACACAAACTGTGTGAGGGCAACCCTTGGGGCAATAGTAAGATTGCTCCATTGTGACGGGCTCAAAACAATATAACAACAGCTCTGCATGCGGAGATAAGGTTACGTACATCTAACCCTCCTTAGATTGACAATGCCAGAAGTCTCGTGCACTGGAATTGTCCCGTGTTTACACAAACTGTCTCAAAAATTGCAAGGTTTACAATCAGGTTCAAAAGTGTTTCCCAGCATAACAAAGCTGAGGTCATTAGATGATATCAGAGCTCTACTCTGGCTAAGACAACATTAAGTGTCACTGCTAAAAGTAATATAGATCTCCTAGTCAGGGCATAAAAAGGCAGCAATGCACTATTGATTTGTAGTCTAGCTAGTTCTACAACCTAGCTATTCCTTTCAATGTCAACTTAAGAGGTACAAATCTTGCACAGCAATAACTTGCAGTAGGGGCCGTC